>NC_080179.1:37817023-38120707 GCF_950295315.1 Erinaceus europaeus
TTAAATTAAAAAGTTTCTGCACTTCAAAAGAAATCAATACCAATACAAAGAAACCCCTCACAGAATGGGAGAAGATCTTTAACTGCCATACATCAAAAAAGAGTCTAATAACCAAAATATATAAAAAGCTTGCCAGGCTCAACAACAAGAAAACAAATGACCTCATCCAAAATCGTGGAGAGGACATGGATAGAATATTCACCACAGAAGAGATCCAAAAGGTCGAGAAACACATGATAAAAAAAAAAAGTTCCAAGTCTTTGATTGTCAGAGAAATGCAAATAAAGATGACAATGAGATATATTTCACTCCTGTGAGGATATCATATATCAGAAAAGGTAGCGGCAACAAATGTTAGAGAGACTGTGGGGTCAAAGGAACCCTCCTGCACTGCTGGTAAGAATGTTAATTGGTCCAGACCCTGTGGAGAGCAGTCTGGAGAACTCTCAGAAGGCTAGAAATGAACCTACCCTATGATCCTGCAATTCCTCTCCTGGGGATATATTCTAAAGAACCCAACACATCCATCCAAAAAGATTTGTGTATAACTATATTCTTAGCAGCAGGATTTGTAATAGCAAAAATCTGGAAGCAACCAAGTGTCCAACAACAGATGGGAGGTTGAGCAAGTTGTGGTATATATACACAATGGAATACTACTCAGCTATAAAAAATAGTGACTTCATTATTTTTAGCTGATCTTGGATGGAGCTTGAAGAAATCATGTTAAGTGAAATAAGTCAGAAACAGTAAGATGAATATGAGATGATCTCACTCTCAGGCAGAAGTTGAACAATAAGATCAGAAGAGAAAATATAAGTATAAACTGAATTACAGTTGGTGTATTGCACAAAAGTAAAAGACTCTGAGGTGGGTGGGAGGGAAAGTATAGGTCCAAAGAGGATGACAGAGGATCTAGTGGGGAGTGTATTGTTATGTGGAAAAATGAGAAATGTTGTGTACAAACTAATGTATTTACTGTCAAATATAAAAAATTAATCTCCCAATAAAGAAATTAAAAAAAAACCTGAATGCACCAATCTTGGACAAAGGAATCAAAACAGTTATTAAGAATCTTCCAAAAACCAAAGTTCTGGACCAAATGGCTTTACAAATGAATTCTACAAAACCTTCAGGAAACTGTTAATGCCCATACTTCTAAAGCTCTTCCACAAGATCGAAGAAACAGGAACACTCCTTTCCAACTTCTATGAAGCCAACATCACCCTATACCAAAAGCAGATAGGGACACAACATAAAAGAAAAGCCACAGACCAAAATATTAAATGGAAGAAGGAGGGAAAATGGTGCTGGGAAAACTGGATTGAAACATGCAAAAGAATGAAACTGAACCACGTTATATCACCAGAAACAAAAATCAACTCCAAATAGATCAAGGACCTGGATGTTACACCAGAAAATATTAAATACTTAGAGGAAAACATTGGTGGAACACTTTCCCACCTAAACCTCAAGGACATCTTTGATGAAACAAAACCAATTGCAAGGAAGACTAAAGCAGAAACAATCCAATGGGACTACATCAAATTTAAAAGCTTCTGCACATCCAAAGAAACTATCACACAAAGAGAACCCTTCCAGAATGGGAAAAGATCTTTACATGCCATACATCAGACAAGAGACTAATCACCTAGATATACAAAGAACACAGCAAACTTGGCAACAAAAAAGCAAATGACCCCATCCAAAAATGGGCAGAGGATATGAACAGAACATTCACTACAGAAGAGATCCAAAAGGGTAAAAAACGCATGAAAATTTGCTCCAGGTCACTTATTATCAGAGAAATGAAAATAAAGACAACACTGAGATACCACCTCATCCCTGTGAGAATGTCATACATCAAAAAGGACAGCAGCAACAAATGCTAGAGTGGCTGTGGGGACAAAGGGACCTTTCTGCACTGCTGGTGGGAATGTAAATTGGTCCAATATTTCTGGAGAGCAGTCTATAGAACTCTCACAAGGCTAGACATGGACTTTCCATATGACCCAGTAATGCATCTCCTAGGGATATACTCCAAGAACCCCATAATGCCCAACCAAAAAGATATATGTATGGATATGTTCATAGACAGCAGGAACTTCCCACTTCCTCTATAGAGCCTATATTTCCTCAGTCCCGGAAGCTCTAGAGTGGGGCTCACTTTCCTGCATGCTTCTCTCAATTCATACCAAATGATACTGCATCTACTGATCCCAACCTAATCAGTGTAACGAGGACCACCTCAGCATTCTGGCATAAAAGAGTTAAAAGATATTTTCTTGTCACTTAAAAATGCTAAGCCTTCTGCAGTTTGCCCTGAGACTTCTGTTTCAGCAGACACGTGTTTGGTTCCTCTGGCAGCCACTTATCCAGTGGCTTCCACTTCCGTGACTCCTCTCCCCACTGATACCTCATCATTAAGAGACCTTGAGGCTGAGATACAAAAGTTAAAAGAGATGTTCTCAGTGCTTAACCACTCTAATTCCTCTGCAGTTTGCCCCAAGACTTCTGTTTTGGCAGACACCTGTTCGGTTTCTCCAGCAGCCGCTTCCCCAGCGGCTTCCACATCCATGACTCCTTCCCTCGCTGATACCTTGTCATCAAACCAAGTCCACAACTTCCCGGTAAATGTGGCCCCCAATAAACAAAACCCTCAAGTGTGGCATCCATACTCCTCCAAAGAACTCATAGAAATCAGGCAGGCAGTGAAGGAGGATGGAATTCAGGCCCCATGGACCAAGTCCATTTTATGAGGCTTTTAACAGCACTTTAATACCCCCCAAGATTGGAGGGACTTAGCTCTTGCTGCACTCCCAGACCCCCTTCACCTGCAATGGGAGGCATGCTTTCGTGATGAATGCTCAAAACAGTCCCAGAAAAATAGTCACAAACAGCTAGAATGGAATTTTGATGCATTGTTTGGAGCTGGAGAGCTTGAAACTGGAATTCAGCAGGCAGAAGCCAAGTTTCCAACCAGTTATTTTGAACAGGTACGCATTTGCACAACACAAGCATGGGAGAGGTTAACCCCATCCACAGGAGAGGCCTCAGTCTCCATTAACTCCCTTCACCAAGAAACCGATGAATCCCTAACTAACTTCATTGCCAGGGTGCGGTCAACCTTAGAGAAAAAGATTTATAATCCTGAAGTCCGTTCTCTCCTCCTGTGTTCTATTGTCTGGGATGGCATGATTCCAGAATTCCATCAGGCATGCCTCAGTCTTAAATGCCAACACCCAGATAATTGGATTTTAACAACACAGGAATTTAGACCAGGCTTTTATGGGGCACCCATTATGACACAGGCTTATGCAGTTACCCCACATAATCAAAACGGGGCCTGCTTTCAGTGCAGGCACCAAGGGCATTGGCATAACCAATATCCAGATAAGTCAGGACCCCGCCTCCAGTTAGGACAACCATGCCTCCAGTCAGGGAAACCCCGCCTCCAGTCAGGGCAACTCCGCCTTCAGTCAGGGAGCCAGAGTCCATGAACACCTTGTCCTATATGTCAGAAAGGTTTTCATTGGAGGAGAGATTGTTGGTCCAAGTTTCATAAAGATGGCATGCCCCTGAATGGTACAAATTCAGGGCCTGAGATTTTGTGAACCACTCCTGTTTTAGAACGAGGTCACCCTACTATGACAGTAAGGATTGGCAATATTCCTTTTAAATGTTTGATTGACATGGGGGCAGAAAAGACGATTTTAAGGCAAGCAGAAGTTCCCCCAAATTGGGAACTCCTCCCAGGACCCTGTATACATGGAGTTGGAGGGATGACCCAAGCCTTTCTCACAAGAGATTGCTCATGAGGGAAGACTCTGAAGGGACTACCGGACACTTCCACCCTTTGGTAGCTGATATTAGCACCAAACTACTGGGCAGGGATCTTCTGGAATGTCTTGATGTTATGATATCCACAGATGCCTCTGAAGAGTGTAACACCCGCTCCTGCGAGACTAGATCTAATCAGCACCCCCAATACTAACTGCCACTGTTCGTAACCAAACTCCCTGCTTAGACTGACTTTCTAATGAGCCTGTATGGGTGGAACAGTGGCCTTTGCCTAAGGATAAGCTAGAAATTTTAAAAGAGCTCGTCCGAGAGCAGTTGTCCTTGAGACACATTCGTCATTCTTGAAGCCCATGGAATACTCCTGTCCTTGTGATTAAAAAGCACTCAGGAAAATGGTGCCTCCTCCAAGATCTCCATGCAATAAATAAAACCATGCAGGTCTGAGGCTCCCCCCAAAGGGGTTTGCCTCTTGCTTCTGCAATTCCCACAGGAATTCCAATCATAGCTATTGATATACAAGACTGTTTTTTCTCTATTCCCTTGCATCCGCAAGATTGTAAACGTTTAGGGGGTCGGGTGGTGGCACAGTGGGTTAAGCGCATGTGGCGCAAAGCACAGGGACCTGCGTAAGGATCCCAGTTCAAGCCCCCGGCCCCACCTGCAGGGGAGTCACTTCACAGGCGGTGAAGCAGGTCTGCAGGTGTCTATATTTCTCTCCCCTTCTCTGTCTTCCCCTCCTCTCTCCATTTCTCTCTGTCCTATCCAACAACGAATTGCATCAACAAGGGCAATAATAATAACCACAACGAAGCTACAGCAAGGGCAACAAAAGGGGGAAAAAATGGCCTCCAGGAGCAGTGGATTCATGGTGCAGGCACCGAGCCCAGTAATAACCCTGGAGGAGAAAAAAAAAAAAAGATTGTAAACGTTTTGCCTTCTCTGTTCCTTCTATTAATAATGCCAGCCCTGCTGATAGATTTGAATGGGTGGTGCTGCCCCAGGGCATGGCCAATAGTCCTACAATTTGTCAAGAGGCTGTTAAATCTGCCCTTTTTCCATATATTCATAAGGGCCTTAATGTTTTTCACTACATGGATGACATATTAATATGGGAGAGAATTAGATACAGATCTCTGTGTCCTGCGTGATTTTCTCATTCCTGCCTTAAAGAAAAGTGGCCTTGATGTAGCTCCTGAGAAGATACAGCTAATTCCTCCAGTATCTTTCTTAGGTTCAGAGATTTCTCTAACGCATATTCATCCCTTAAAACCTAGTGTTACTTTTCCTTCTAACCTTACTCTTGCTTCTTTACAAAGTTTTCTTGGAAATTTAAATTGGCTTACTAGCTGCCTCCAACCACTGTTTGACCTGTTAAAAGGAAACAAACAGCCCTCCTCAAAACGTATGTTAATTCCCGAGGCCTCCTTGGCACTGGAAAGGGTTAACCAGGCCCTCCAGAACATACACTTTGTTCGATTATCCCCCTCCTCTTTGGTAAACCTTCTAATCTTTAACTCCACCCCCACAGTAGGGGGGCACTGTGACAGAACCATGGGGTTCTCAAGTGGCTTGACACACCAGTAGGCGGAGCTCCAAGACTCCTCACTGAGATAGACATGTTAGTATTCATGGTTTGCCAAGGAGAAATAGGTCTGTGCAGGTCTTAGAGAAAGAACCAGATTTAATTATTCTTCCTTTTTCTCTCACAGATACAGTGTGGCTCATACGCCATCATTCCAGTTTTGCCATAAGTTTTGTGGGGTCTCCAGGATAAATAGATAACCATTTTCCTTCAAATAAATTGATAGCTTCATTACCTCTTTTGCTTCTACTAGTAACTAAACTTTTCTCTTGAGATCCCATCCCTTCTGCTCCTTCAGTCCACTGATTGTGGAAAAAAGGGAGCTGCTGCCCTTATATATTACCCAGACAAACAATCCCCTAAACCTCTCTTTACTGAGCTTCCTGATAATTCCCCTCAGTACAAAGAACTTTATGCTGTTTTCCTTGCATTAAAAGCTGTACCAGAATCCTTCAACCTTTTTTCTGACAGTATGTATACTGTTACTTACTTCCATGGCTTGCTCGTTCTTATGTGAGAATTGATGACAACCCACTTTCCCCTCTCTTGATTCAAATCACCTCTATGCTCTGTTCTCGAACCCAACCACTGTATATTCAACACCTTCATTCCCACAGCCCTCTTCCTGGTTCCCTGTCCAAAGGGAATGTTGCAGCTGACCGCCTTGCCTCCACAGGAACTCTCCTAGTCTCTGTCTCTGATCCTGCCGACTTTCATTCCCTAACCCATATTAATCTTAAAGGCCTTCGAGCTCGATTTCCTAATGTTCCTTTACCACAGTTGAAACATATCCTTGCTACATGTTCTTCCTGTGAAAGTCTCATAAAAACACCTGCTATTCAAACTCTTGGGGTTAACCTCTGAGGCTTAAAAGCCAATGCTCTTTGGCAAATCAATGTCACATACCAAACTTTGGCAAACAAAAACATGTGTTTGTATCAATAGATACCTTTTCTAAATTTATGTGGGTGACAGCTCAGTCGGGAGAAAGCTCTACAAAGCTTATAAGCCATATGCTCTCCTGTTTTGTTGTAATGGGCTTACCTCTTCAACTGAAAACTGACAACTGACCTACGTTTACCAGCAAACAATTTAAAGATTTTTGTTCCCTCTGGAACATTACTCATACCACAGGCATTCCCTATAATCCACAGGGACAAGGCATTGTCAAGATGGCTCATCAAACCCTTAAGACTCAATTAAATAAAGATAAAGGAGGAATGTACCCCCCCAATATCCAGCTAGCAGAAGCCTTAACTACATTAAATCTCTTTAATATTTACAATAACTCGGACCCACCTCCTATTATTCTTCACTGGCAAACACCATCTACCCTCCCAGCTATTAAGGTCAAGTGGAAAGACCCACTCGATAAAATTTGGAAAGAGCCTGACCCCCTATTGACCATGGGGAGGGGTTTCGTATGCGTTTTCCCACAGAATTACTCCAAACCTGTTTGGGTTCCTGCCCACCATGTCCGACAATACCTGCATGATAGCACTGCTATCCTGAAGAACAAGAAATACTACAAGAGGACTAGATGAAGGATGCATACCAGGATCCATAAGACATGGCAGAATCTGGAAAATCTGGCTCACAGAGCCCTCTCTCCTACCCCTTCTCTGGATGTCTTATGTTATGACTGGCTAGTTGTGTTTTGTGGGTGAGTGTGTTGAATGACCAAAATTTTTTGTATGACTCATCTGCTCAGAGTACTCTAAAACTTAATTGACTTTATATAAAAATGCTGGACGCAGCCAAGGTTTCTGGAGAAGTCCAGAAACATTCCAAAAAAAATTTTTTTTTCTCTTTTGATTTTTTGTATATAAGTCTTGGTATATGTGTAAAGTGCTTAGTCTTAAACTGTGTGAGTAAAGACAGATCTAAATTTGTTTTTTAAATGATATGTTTTCATAACAAAAGTTTTTCTCCTGTGTGTTATAACTAAATATTTATAGGTATGTTTCGAGTTTGGTAAACACTAACTTAACAGTTAAAAGTGTAACCTTGAAGCTACATTACTACCAGACAAGATAAAATTAATTTGCTAAAAGTAACTATTTAAGGTAAAGTCTAAATATTTAACGTGACAATACATGCACAAAACTAAAATACAAATTCTCTATACAGGACACTTTTGGGGGCCCCCAAAAGTGCCCTGAAACTATCTTGTGGAAATTTATCCACAACAAATCTGGCATCAATCTGACACTGTAAATGTTTAAACCATTGTCACTAACGTGTTAACTCTCTAAGTAACCTGAGTCTGTTTATAGTCCAAAGTAAAAATAGTTAAAAAATCAAAATACATATTTTAACTAAAATTGGTCTGAAGATCCTGCTGTAGAGACTGCAACAAGAGGTCACATTAGATGACCTTTAAACAAAATCATAAAGATACTTAAAGCAATTATAATCATCGAGCTATCAATTATAATAAACTTCTTACTTGTTACAAGTTTTATTTTTTTCACAAGTAAGTGATTACAGCTATCAATCCTTCACATGAAGAATCATCTGTTCATATGGTAAGGTATTAAACTATAAAAAGTTCCTCCATATACAACTTATGTGAATTAACAACATTCACATTTTCTTCTACACTTAACTGATGTATCTCATCTTGCCACTATAGGACTTCCTTTGTCAGCCAACAATTTAAAGATATTTCCCTTTATAACATCACCCATGCCACGAACATCTCTTACTACCCCCAAAGACAAATGACTGTTGAGAAGGCCCGCCAAAAGCCTAGGCTCAATTAAGTAAAATAATAATAATAATAATAGTAAATAAATAGGGAAGATACATCCCCCAATACTCAGTTGGCTAAGGCACCAAACCTCTTCTTCTATAAAAAAAATTCAAATTAGATGCCCTGATAACCACGAGAAGTAGATTGTTTGTGTTTCTTTCACAGGAATCCCGGGAAAAACCATCTGGACACCTGCACACTCTGACATCACCCACTAGACTGCACGACTAAAGTGGCACCCCCCAAAAAAAACCTTAGATGTCCCCTGACATGATCTAAAGAACCTGATTCACAGACTCCAAGGACAGAACTTTCTTACTGCCTATCTGCCCTTCCTGCTTCTGCTTTGCCTGTCATGTTTTGGCGGTTCCAGCTCACTCTCTACAGAAAAGTGGAATTCCAATGGCTGACCTTCCTCATGCAGAGTTTCATCCCCTGCCATTTCTCCCCCTAGTCACCCTTTGGACACTTTAGACAATTTTACAGCAGCTTCCCTTTACGCTGCTGGTTTTTCATAGACTGACCCTGAGTAGTTCATAGACTTTGCAGACTGTTGCCTTGAGGACTATACAATGCCAAATCGCCCCTCTGCTTGGCAGGTCATGCCCTCCTGCCTACAGGTCCTGCCCTTTGAGGCAGAAAATGCCCCCTCATTACGAACCCTTCCCCCCCCCCCGGAGATAGGGAATGTTCCTTTGAGCACCAAGCGTTCCCTTGACATCACACTGGCTCTTACTGCTCCCCTACTTGTCCCTTCCTGTTTTGTTATATCATTCAGATTTATGCCCAAAAGGTTTCTGCTCACCCCTACACTACTATTCCTTTGTCACAGATGGAGTCTTTTACAGACATTGACCCATCCTAATGCAATGACTAGATAGAAAGATAAGGAAAGATGTAGAAGTATTGTGAGGAGATGGTGAAGCCTGGCAGAGCTTAACCTATGAGATGAGTCCCTCCAGGTAAGTCTCTCTCTCTACAGAGGAGTTGAGCACAGGGGGGACACATAATCTCACAAGGTTGGCAGCCATGTAAGTCTTCCCTCCCCCACAAAAACATCCTACATCTTCCAACCTGAGCATGGAATTCCTTAAAAACATTTAAGCCTTCTCCACTCTAAATTTCCTATACTGTGGCCATTAGATATAAGGAAAGGGAGAGATACTGGGTAATTGTGCAGATGCAGTCACATCTGCCATGTTGTCCCCTCAGGCTATTGCTAGTTCCCGTGAGAGTTGGGACATTCTCAGAGCACCTATTCCGCTATGTTGTGCCCTCAGGGCATTGTCAATTCCCCGCAATAGTTGGAGTGCTTTGGTTACTCCTCCCCCTTCACATTCCCTTTAGAGTAATTATCCTACCCTGGAGTGCTATAGTTACTCCTCCCCCTTCTCATTCTCATGAGAGCTATTCCCATAAAAGCCCTCCTTCTTCTGCCCCTTTCTCTCTTGCCAGCCTTTCACTTCGTTGATTAGATGCAGGGAAGGTTGCTGCATGAGGTGGCCATTTTTGCTACCTCCACATGGCCCAAACTGTTGCTCTCTCACCCAATTCTGAGGTGCCAACGCAAATAAAGGATTGAGTTCCCTTTCTGTTCCAAACCTCCTTTTTCTGCGTCCCGCTGCCACAAGTGACAACTACCTATCTTCAAAACAGAGATCCTCCCAATTCTTCATCTGAACTACTCTAGCCTTTAGGTTCATGATCAGTCAATAACTTGTTTGGCTTTATATGTTAACTCTCTTTTCAGTCACCAGGTTCCAGATGCTAGCATGATGCCAACCAGACTTCCCACCAATGTGTCCTGGAGCTCTGATTCCTCAGAACCCCACCCCATTAGAGAGAGAGGCAGGATGGGAGTATGGCTCAACCTGTAAATGCCCATGTTCAGAAGGGAAGCAATTACATAAGCCAGACCTTCCACCTTCTGAATCCCACAATGACCTTTGGTCCATACTCCCAGAGGGTTAAAGAATAGGAAAACTATCAAGAGAGGGGATGAGATACAGAGTTCTGGTGGTGGGAATTGTGTGGAGTTGTACCCCTCTTATCCTATTGTTTTTTCAGTGTTTCCTTTTTATAAATAAAATAAAATAAAAAATAAATAAGAGAAGGAAAAAGACCACAACATGAAAACTCTCTTCAGTGTAGTGGGATCCCCAACCAAATATGGGTGGAGCTCATGAAAAAGCAGGACACTACATAAGTAAGCTAATTTACCACAGGGGAGTTTTTGTAGTTGCTTTATACTGCCGGGCTAGTGTGGGTGTGCCTCTTCCTGGGTGAGTGCACTCTGGGTTGAAGAGAATGCAACCCAAGCCAGCCTGGGCTGCTACTCACTCAAAGACTCGAGGGAGATGATTAAGGAACAGACACATGGTGGCAAGACAATGCAAAATCTTTATTGATCAGAGAGCCCAGGCTTTTAAAGGGCAGACCCAGAAGTGGCAAGTCAGAAATGGAAATCACTAGGAAAGGGGAGGAGAAAGGCAAAAGGGGGCTGGGAAGGTAGAAACTTCTTTACTGACTGTTGTGAGGTTTTTAACTAGTAGAATTAATATTACCCTGCAGGCACGGAGGGTCTCAAGTGTAGAAAGAAGATAGATCAAAGGAATGGGATGGGTGGGGATCTTTCAGGTAAAACAATGATTATGTAGATAGGCCATAGTATCAGGAATACAGGGTGCTTTGTGGGGCTCTTCACAATTCTCTGACATTATACCAGATCCCTTATTCAGGTGTCTGTCCTAGACTAGCAATGCCTTAGGCCACTGCACTACTGAAGGTGCTATCTCTCCTGCCCTCTCTATTTTCCCCTACTCTCTCCATTACTCTCTGTCCTATCTAACAGTGATGATATCAACAAGAACAACAATAATAACTACAACAACAATAAAAAACAACAAGGACAACAAAAGGGAAAATATTTTTTTTTTAAAAAAAAAGAAGGTATAAGCATACCACTTTTAATATAAATCATTTTGGCAGTTTAATTGGGACAATCACTTCATGTAATTTCTATTTTACTTCTTTTGCTTTTTGTTATTAGGGAAGTAATGATTTACAAAATAATAAGTTCTATTTTAAATATATCTCCTTAGCCACCAATAGAGAATGCACAGTGTATACATACATACAGATATTTCCAGGGATAGACATAAGTATGTGTACAGCATATATCTACCTATCAGTTCAAGAAATAAGCAAGATCTGAAGTGAAAATGAGCTAGTCATTAAAGACATGCCAAAATGGAAAGTATTAACTTTTAGGAAATATTTTGTAAAATGCTATACAAATAAACTTGAAAATCCACCTGAAATATAAATTTTTAGAAAATTTTATTTAGACTTTTAATGGAGCAGGAAACAAAAGTGACACAAGAAGATTATCCAAGAGCTCTATATAGACAAAGAAGCAAGAAACACACCCCAGATGACTACAGATCCTACTTACTAATTCCATATGCCTACAAGAAAATATTACCAATTAGCTTAAACTACATGTACAAAATAATATACTTTGGACAATTGGGCTTCATATGAAATATATCAAGATCCTTTTCTTTCATAAGCGATATTAATGTGGTAAGGAACACACAGGCAAACACATTTAAAAAGACTGAAATGATCTTCTCACAAAAGCAGCTAATCACTGGCCTCCCATTCACATTCTATAAGCCCCATGGATTGCTGTGTGTCTAGTCTGTCAATCCCTGAAAGGTTAGACTGTTCTGGGATGCATTTACTGGGTTTCTAAGGACACAGTCTGAAGAAGTGACCCGTCTGAGGCTTGCTTTCCTGATAGTGAGTGGGGAAGGGGCAAGCAATGCAGATGCCTTTAAGGCTTTTGTGCCTATGGATAATTGGTCAAAGCAAACATTGTGGGCCTACTCCAAATCAAAGGAGTAGAGAATGCATGCAAAGAGTGAAGGGAAAAGTCAGGAGGAAAAATGCACAATTTACCCCTCCCTCCATAGTAAACAAAGCCAACAAACAAAAAGTTTTAATATCCTAGAAATAAATGGGTTATATAGACACAATATTGAGAGAGAGAGTTACTAAAACCTAACAGCCATCAAATGTCTCAGCAGTTCAGCACTAAATATATTTCCATTTAAGGGACAGAAAGGAACTGAAACTCATCAACGCTATTGAATCATGTTCTGGGCAATGTGACATGTTAGGGAAGAAAAATAAATAGGTCACGCACAAATTTGCAAGCTTGAAACTTGAACACTCTTTGTATATGGCATGACTATGTAACAAGGAAATTCAAGATAACAAACGTATAACAATAATAATAATGATGATAAACTGTGTGCTCAACATGCAGCAGTGATTCAGTGAATTAATGGTAACTGATATAAGAAGTAGCTTTTCTATGTAAATGCAAGCTTGTAATATAGGTAAAGAAAAGTTTTATTGTCACTGATATTAATATTAATCATCAGATCCCCAACCAGAAATGTGTTGAATCTATATGAACAGTATTGTAAGCATATAACTTAATAAATTAAGATCTCTACAAATGATATAGTGCAGTAATCTTGAATAAGTGTTAAAGAATACAGTGCTTTTTGATAAGTTATCTTATTATAATTCTCACTAAATTAAATTCATAAGTTCTGTTCAATACCAATTAAAATTCCATCAGCCTCTTAACTTGGGGGACACTTGACAAAATGACACTAAGGTTCACTGGGGGAATAAATATGTGACAATACCCAAGAAATTTCAGAAAAAGATCAGTAATGAGACCCTTATCAGATATTAAAAAGGACACTAATGAGAGTAGATTTAGATAAATTTCAATTCTTTCATATAATAATTAATATGAATAAATGTGCTCACATCAAATGCAGAGTTCCCAAATGTATTATTTTATATCTACAGACATACATAAGAATTTTAAGTTTTAAATATACACACGGTATATTTCTGAATAAATGCAAGAAATAATTAAGAGGGCACATATACAGAAAGATCTTAATGGAGTTTTTTTGTTTGTTTTGTTTTCAAAAGAAAAAAATGTACTTTTTTATTGGCCTTTTTTGCTATAAATATTGATCATTTTAGTTTTTGTCCCTGACTTAACATACAAACACTTCTCAATGATCCTCAGTTTATGATATATGCTGGAATTGTAGCAAGACTTTGTTTCTGTAATAAATATATTAAAATAGAAGAACAAAACAAACCCATACCATTCCACATGAAACTTTATTAATTCATTCTTAAGAAAATTAATTATTAGGAGTACAGCAAACTGCCCATTTTAAGGTCTATGATCTTACAGACATATTTCACGTTTCTCTGATTGTCACTGTAAAACTAACCACTACCATACCCCTATGTAAATCTTTACATTTATTTTTTTGATTTGCCTTGTAGATGCATACTATATATTTAAAGAGCTAGGAATAATATTTATGTAATATTCTGATTTTATAATGGCTCCCTCCATTAACATCATTTTTGTGAGACACTAGAAAAGTTACAAAACTTTTACTGAAAATCCCATTTGTTCAAGAGTCTAGATAATGTAGCTTATAAAAAATGCTTAATATTATTTAATTTCTAGTATTATATATTATTCTTCACAAGTGTTTCAGACTTCAGACTGAAAGTATTCAAGGAATTGTGGCATTTTTTTAGTAAAAATTTCACTCTCTGAAGGTTGATGCCTAAAAAACTACCCCAGAAGAGACAGAAACAGAGAGTTGACACCTGGCAAGAAAGCGGCACACTCTTAGCTATGTGCAGTGGCATCCCACAACTTTGCCCAGGAATCTGGCCCTATGGTAGCATATTTGATGTTAAAACAAAGTCTCTCTGCTAGTTATTTTGTTGTGTGTCCATCTGCTATGTTACCATAATGCCAGCTCACAAACTGGTCTGCTATTTTCAGGAAGCATGTACCAAAGCAGCACATGGTTTAGACTGGCAGATTCTATAAGGCTGTGAGGACCTACTATAATAAAAATGTAGTATTTTGCCTAGTGAATTTGATGCTTAAATCACTTACCCTACCATTCATTAACTCTCAAAAATCCCTTGGAATTAACTGTCAGATCCTGAGATATAGCAATTGCAGTTCAGAGTTAGGAAGTTCACAGTACTACCAACCCATGTCAATAAACAAGAAAAGTCACAAACAAGTCATCTAACCTTACATTGGAGGTAACTAAAAAAGAAAGAACAAATAGAATGAAAAGTAAAAAGAAGGAAAAGTAAAGCAATAACAACAGTGATAAGAGTAGAAATAAATGAAAAAAGATGATACAAAAAATCAAGAAAACCAAGAACTGTATTGTTAAAAGAATAAATCAAATTAATAAATCTCTCATGAGCTCACTAAGGAAAAGAGAGGCAGAAATAAAAGAGGTGAAGTTGGGGCTGGCTATTCAACCAGTAGAAAGAACACATTTTACCACTTGAAGTGTTAGGCAAAGTCCTGAAGGAGAGCAGGCTTGGAGAGTGGAGACATACCTGGGACGTGGTCATTTTTTTCTTTATTTTTTCTTTATTTTTTTATTTAAGAAAGGAGACATTAACAAAACCTTAGGATAGGAGGGGTACAACTCCACACAATTCCCACCAGGCGATCTCCATATCCCATTCCTTCCCCTGATAGCTTTCCCATTCTCTATCCCTCTGGGAGTATGGACCCAGGGTCATTGTGGGTTGCAGAAGGTGGAAGGTCTGGCTTCTGTAATTGTTTCCCCACTGAACATGGGTGTTGACTGGCCGGTCCATACTCCCAGTCTGCCTCTCTCTTTCCCTAGTAGGATGGGTCTCTGGGGAAGCAGAGCTCCAGGACACATTGGTGGGGTCTTCAGTCCAGGGAAGTCTGGTTGGCATCATGCTGGCATCTGGAACCTGGTGGCTGAAAAGAGAGTTAACATACAAAGCCAAACAAATTGTTGAACAATCATGGACCTAAAGGATCGAATAGTGCAGATGAAGTGTTGAGGGGGTACTCACTGCAGACTCATGTGTACTTCTGCATTCAGGTATATATTTTTCCCTGGTTTATGGACACATGTGAACATATGCTCTGTCTCAGGGGACCTGGTCTATATCTGGGTTTGGGAACTTTATTGGGGAGTGGACCACCTGGAATGGAATTAGAGAATACTATGAAAGGAAAGGTCTCACCTGAGTGATGAAGCTTAAGGGTTGTCATTCCACACCTGAAGTCTCTGGACACAGTCTGAAGTGAAGCATGCTGGGGTGGCACTCGTTGCGTTGATTAGGTTGTGATCGGCAGATGCAATATTATTTGATATGAATTGAGAGAAGCATGCAGGAAAGTGGGCCCCACCCTAAGGTTCTAGGACTGGGGGAAATATAGGCTGTATAGTGGAAATGTGAGGTTCCTGTTGTCTTAGGGTTCAAGAAATAGTTATTTTATCATCACATTTGATAATTGGGTTAACTTTGAGAAGTACCTTTGTTAGGGTTTGCTGTATAATACCCAGCATCTTGTATATATCTTTGCCACTGCTTGCTTCTGTTGTCCCTGGTCTAGGCTTTTGATAGAGTCAACATATCTAAGACTCAGCCTATACATTAAAACGACTCAGTCTGTTTTTCAAAAAGTTCTAGCCATGTGATCAATTTTCCCCTCTCATATTAATTAAATAGTGGTTTATATGACTACACTTTAATAGGAATGTACATAAACAACATTCCCACCACCAAAAGACTGTGTCCCATCCCACCCACCCACCCCCACCAGCCCAGGAAGCTGCATGTCTACCCCTCACCAAAGGGTTTTTACTTTGGTGCCCTACTTTCAATTTAGTCAGATCCTGCTTTTAGTTTCCCTTTCAGATCTTCTTTCTCAACTTCTGTTGACGAGTGGGATCATCCCATACTCATCTTTATCTTTCTGACTTAGCTCACTTAACATAATTCCTTCTAGCTCTGTCCAAGATGGGTCAGAGAAGGTGGGTTCATTGTTCTTGATAGCTGTATAGTATTCCATTGTGTATATATACCACAGCTTTCTCAGCCACTCATCTGTTGTTGGGCACCTGTGTTGCTTCCAAGTTTTAGCTATTATGAATTATAGGTGTACACATATCTTTTTGATTGGGCATTATGGAATCCTTGGGGTATATACCCAGGAGAGGAATTACTGGGTCATATGGAAGGTCTATGTCTAGCCTTGTGAGAGTTCTCCAGACTGCTCTCCACAGAGGCTGGACCAGTTTACATTCCCACCAGCAGTGAAGAAGGCTTCCTCTGTCCCCACAGCCTCTCCAACATTTGTTGCTGCTGTCCTTTTTGATGTATGACATTCTCACAGGAGTGAGGTGGTATCTCAGTGTTGTCTTTATTTGCATTTTTCTGACAATCAGCGACCTGGAGCAGTTTTTCATATGTTTGTTAGCCTTTCGGATCTCCTCTGAAGTGAATGTCTTGTTCATATCCTCTGCCCATTTTTGGATGGGGTCATTTTCTTTTTTGTTGCTAAGTTTGCTGAGCTCTTTGTATATTTTGGTTATTAGTCTCTTGTCTGATGTATGGCATGTGAAGATCTTCTCCCATTTTGTGAGGGGTGCGATGTAGTCATTTTATATTATCACGTATTTCCCAAACCAGTAGGTAAGGACTTAAAAACAGGACCAGGAAATAAAAAGGCAATTTTTGAAGAGCACAAAGGAAGCACCATTTTCACTGTGGGAGGGAATTTAGAAAAGGAAGTTGTAACCCAGTAAGAAAAATAGTTGGTTTCAGCATAGAAACCTTGGCCCAGGTGTGGGAAAGATTTTTTCAGATGTTAGACAAACTCCAGTGCTTACTGCGAGTAGTATAGGCCCCAGGTCACATTGATGGGGTTTACAGTCAACAGTATTTATACACTTATCCCATATTTGGGAGCTACTCTCTGTCCTGATCCAGCTTTCTAGTCCTGTTCTCAACTGTGACAGCACCTCCCCAGACAATACCTTTAGCCCACCTGTATGTTAGCTTTTAGGCTCAAACAAAAATTAGTAAAGTCATGGGCACCTTAGAATATATCTAAAATAGACTTCCCAGCTTCTTCAACATGAGTACCCCAAATATCATCTGTTCTATTCTTATTTTAGGTTCCTGATTATTAAACAATTTGTCTTGCTTTATATCTTAATACTTTTCAGCCACCAAAGTGCAGATACTACCATGGGCCATCCTGACATCCCTAGGCAGACAACCTCACCAATATGTCCTGAAACCTCACCTCTCCAGAGCCCTGCCCCACTAGGGAAAGATAAGACAGGCTGGGGTTATGGGTCCACTTATCAACACCCATGTCCAGTGGAGAAGCAACTACAGAAGACAGACCTCCTACCTTCTTCACCCCCAAAAAAACTTTGATCCATACTCCCAGAGGGGGAGAAGTGATAGGAGGAAGAGATCTCTGAACTCTAGCTTCATTGGGTCCCAGAGAGAGAGAATAAAAAGGGGACATTTGGATGTAGTAATAGGGTTATGTGTGGCTTGGATGGAAAGAATGACTGGGCTTGGAAGAAAAAAGGGGCAGCTATGTACAAATACAGACAGATAGTTGTAGAAATGATAGTTAACCAATGTCTGCAACCTTGGGAGAACCACAGTGGAGGGACTTGGGATTCAGAATTCTGGTGGTAGAAATGGTGTGGAATTTTACCCCATTAACATGTAATTTGTAAATCAATATTGAATCACTAATATAAAAATAAAAAAGAAAGATTAAGTCATATAATGTTCCAAATATTTTCATATTTTTTCAGTTTTTGAAGATTATATTTATACAAGAATGTCAGTAATCATGAAAATGCATAAACCTGCTAAAGGTTTAAATATGGTATTAGAGCACAGTTTCACTAGTCTCATGGTTAAAATAGGACTTTAATATTTCATAGTACATTCCATTAATCAAAGCTCTCTTCTCAACTGAAATAAATTTTCAAGTTTACAAAATAACCACATTTAAAATTTTCTAAACTATTTTATTAAGGATTGTGATAAGTAGTGACAGCATACTAACCATAACTGCAAATGATGTAAGACTGAATGAGATAGAGAAACTACTTGTTGGGGCCACACAGTAGTGCACCAGGTTAAGCATACACTTTACCATGTGCAAGGACCTGGGTTCAAGCCTCTGCTTCCCACCTCCCAGGGAAAATTCATAAGCAGTGAAGCAAATACTGAAGGTCTCTCTCTCATACTCTCTTGCTCTCTGTTTCTCTCTCTCTTCCCCTCCCCTCTCAAATCAAATAAAAATTTTTGTTTAAAAAATAGTCCCTATCATCTATATCTAAGATATTTGGATAGATACAAAACAAATATACTCTTAATATGGTTTCATGTAGTAGTGATTCATTTAAAGTAATCTTTCTCTAGTTTAAAATATCTGCAGTTTACAAGGACACAATACAAAAAGTCATGCTTTAAAAACTCTGTAAAAATCACACTGGAATTCTAATTTACCTTCCTTACTGGTGACCAGACTCATAATCAGTTTGAGCACTTCATTTTGAGAGAAAGTCTGGCAAACAAGAGTAGAATACACAGATTAGAGCCATGGGAAGACCCCCAAATATCATAAAGTACTTAGTTTAAGAAACAAGATTATTTAACCTAAGGAATTAAAGCAAAGCACCATAAACACAAGAAACACTTTAGCCATGATGTGATTCCAGAAATGAAAATAAATTCCAACTACTGAATGTTACTATAGGGCTGATTTGAATTCACACTAACAAAAAACTTTAAATAGAATCACCTAAACCTGAATGTGTTTCCTAGGAAGAAAATTACAGAAGGAAAAAACACAGGATACAAAGGCTAAAAAGACTATTTGGAGGTAGTGTATAAAAGGAGCCTTCCGGGAGTTGGGCTGTAGTGCAGCGGGTTAAGCGCAGGTGGCGCAAAGCACAAGGACCAGCATAAGGATCCCGGTTCAAACCCCGGCTCCCCACCTGCAGGCGAGTCACTTCACAAGCGGTGAAGCAGGTCTGCAGGTGTCTATCTTTCTCTCCTCCTCTCTGTCTTCCCCTCCTCTCTCCATTTCTCTCTGTCCTATCCAACAATGACAACAACAATAATAACTACAACAATAAAAGAACAAGGGCAACAAAAGGGAATAAATAAATAAAATAAATATTTTTTAAAAATTTATATATAAAAAAAGGAGCCTTCTACAGGGACAGGAGAAGGAAAGAACTTGAAACGTATCATTTTCACAATTCCTTTAAACTCATATGCAATTTAGGACCTAAGTAGTGGTTTGAGAAACTGTACCATGTATTAATAACTGTGCTGTGTGCCACCAAGTGTCCATTAAAATTAAAAAGGAAATCAATAAATTCATACACAATTTAAGCAAAAGGTAAAGTGGTTCACCTGCTCATGTATATTGCCTTACATTAGTGTGCTGGGGTATAGGATACACTACCATGGTGAACTAGATGTTGCAAGTTCTTTGTTGTAAAAACTTCAAATTTTATCAAATATTTTCTTATTTCACTGGCATTAAAAAAAATGGATACTGTCATTTTTTAATCCCACATGACTTTCTCTGTGAGATCATTTGAGTTCCTGCTTAAGTGTCCTAAGGATTCTACTTTGCTTTCACGGCTAAAATTGACTAGATCTGTAAAAGGGACAAGTGTGGCATTGGGTGTATGGACAGAAAGGCAAGATAGAGGTGGCGTCCTTGACAATGACAAAGGCAAGCCTGGATTTGCTGTACGAGGTGAGAGGCCAGTAGTAAGCAGATTCAGAAGGGAAGGGTTTGGGCTGAACAAGAAATGGAAATGTTAAGCTCTCAAAAGCTTTCCAAAATAAAAAAAGACATGGAGAATACAAGATTTGATATGCTCTAACCCTGCTATCTAACTGAGGGACACACAAAAGCAATGGACAAGATAAAACTGGCATTTATCAGGAGAGGAGGAGATACACCCTTAACCTGATGACTCCATGAGCCAACTACAAGGAAGAGGCTTACTTGTCACAGGAGGTGAGTTCAACATCAACACAGAGGGATAAGACCTGAACAAAGAAAGGCAGAAGTAAGTGCAAGGACATGAGGTGGAAGCCTAATGGTGTTGAGCAGAGTTCCCATGTCCACAAGCAAAACTGACTTTTTCAATAAGCCTCAGCAAGCAACTGTACTTCCCATGAAGTTAGTCATGATGTTGCTTGATAGGCATTAGAAATGTGCAAACTTTGAAATCGAGGCTACAGTTTAGCCTCTTTACAGTGGAGGCAGATAGTTACTTTTAAACAATTTGGAGAAATAATAGAGATTCCCTTAGATATATATTGCTATCAGTCAAATGGGTAAGGAACTTTGAAAGACTTCAATTCTGCTGTTGTTTTTACCCACTTACATATCAGAAGAATTTTCTGTTGAAGAAATTCCCTATAAATATCATAAATATCCCAATTATGTATATATGTACACACGTACATATATATATGCATATATATGTATATAATATCACTTTTGTTCTCCACAAATGGATTTTATCACACAAGTGGATATCCAGAAAATGAGACTTGCAATACTTCTTTGCTATTTAAAATATCGCTGCTTTCATTGATTAGAGCATGGATTTTATAAACTAATATTTCAAATTCTAGATCCTCTTTGTTGAATGCATCATTATAAAACTGAGGCCTAAAGGTGGAGAGTGATGTCCCAGTTAAGCTCATATACGACCATTAGCAAGGACCCATGTTCGAGCCCATGCTCCCCACCTACAGAGGAAACACTACATGAGAAGTTAAGCAGGCCTGCAGGTGTGTCTCTTTCTCCCTCCATGTCTGTCTTTCCCTCCCTTCTCATTTTCTCTCTATCCTATGAAATAAAACAAAGAAGAAGAAAAGAAAGTAAAAAACTTCCACCAGGAGTAGTGAATTTTTCTTGTAGGCACTGAGACCCAGCAATAAACTGTTGGCAATACCAATAAACAAATTAATTAATGATTGATTTTTTTTTTTTTAAATGAGGCCTGTCTGCATGAACCAATGGTTCTTTCAACAAAAGTCATCCTCCATAAGCGAGCTGGCTCCATAAGGGATTACAGTTCCTTGACCATCCTAAAGTCATTGGATGTCAGTGTCTTCACATTTATGTAATATTGATGCAAGGAAGTAAAAGAAACAGAGAGAGAAATTTGAGGTGGTTTATCCCCTCCTGGCATTACATAGCCAGAGGCAATTGACATATAAAAGAAGGGGAGAATGGACTGCTGGAAAAGGGCATCAGCTGTGGTGACTCTTCTCTAACTCCCCCTTCTCTTCTCAGGCCCTAATACTCTTTTTTCAAAAAAATTTTTATTTATAAAAAGGAAACACTGACTAAACCACAGGATAAGAGGGGTACAACTCCACACAATTCCCACCACCAGAGCTCTGTATCTCACCCCTCCCCTGATAGTTTTCTTATTCTTTAACCCTCTGGGATTATGGACCCAAGGTCATTGTGGGATGCAGAAGGTTGAAGGTCTGGCTTCTGTAATTGCTTCCCCACTGAACATGGGCATTAACAGGTCGATCCATACTCCCAACCTGTATCTCTCTTTCCCTAGTGGGGAAGGGCTCTAGTGAAGCCCTTCCAGGACACATTGGTGGGTTGTCTGTCCAGGGAAGTCTGGTTGGCATCATGCTAGCATCTGGAACCTGGTGACTGAAAAGAGAGTTAAGCATACAAAGCCAAACAAATTTTTGACCAATCATGGACCTAAAGGCTGGAATAGTCCAGATGAAGAGTTGGGAGGGTCTTCCATTTTGTAGATAGCTAGTAGGCATATTTTAGTTATATTCCAAAGGGCCTGTGGCTATATTAGTTTTTCTTTTTCTTTTTTCCCCTGAGCCTGAAATCTGATATACAGGTGAATCCAAGTTATTGTCTGGGGATATGATGTCATGGTTGGAAAAAGGATCAGAAAGCAGGATCAGGGAAGAGATTAGCTCCCTAATATGGGAAAGGGATATAAATATTGTTGACTATAAACCTTATCAATTTTATGTGATCTGGGGCCCATAATCAGCTTAGGAGCCTATGTGACCTCTGCATCCCTATAGATCTGAGCTCACATTCTGTGGCCATGTGTAGGAACATTCCAGGTTGCCCCAATATCAGGACCCATCTTCCTCAGGTGTAGCATAGAGTATGTTGTCCAGCCTCCCTTCAGAAGATGGAACATTCTCTACCATTGTTGATCCAAGTTGAGGGCAAGGTCCTATTGGGGGTCACAAAGGGGTCTGTTATGTTGTTCCTGATAAAAATGACTGGTAACAATGGAGAGAGGGATTTATTCGAGGTCTAAGCCCATCATGTCTGTTTGGGAATCTCAGGACTCCCCAATTAGGGCCCCAACTGATAGGGTAGGCCCTAATACTCTTATCTGGAAGAAAAAAGAGCAGGAGAGTGGAGGGAAGCTTAATGAGCCCCTCAGGAGCTGACATGAAGTCCCATAAAAGCCTCGGTAGAAAAAGAAGTAACATAATTCCATTACAAATTAATGTGATATAGTCTCTTCTGCTGTCTTCATCCTTATTTCTCCCTCTGTCTTATAAGATAATAACTGTAGAGGTAGACATCATACATGTGCCACAGACACTGGATCTTAACAGAGGATTGCTTGAAGGAAAATGCCCAGATGGAAAGCGAGGCACAATCCCATGTGATGCATAGGCTTTGCATAGTTAGACTTCAGTTGTCAGGTCCATTACTCAATTGCAGACCTACATATCAGAAATTGTTCTTTTCTATGCCCCCCACGAGTGTCACTTTATTAAGGGAATGTTGATTCATAGAATTGGTGTTGTAATTAGGGTATATTTTCACGTTTCACAAGACAGGTGTCATTGCATTCCAGCCTTCACCAAACTGTCAGGTGGCTTCTGTGAAGGGACCTAGATCCCCATCTCCACTGAGTACCCTTCCCTTTCAGAGAAATTCAAATCAGTCTTCCAACACCAGAAAGTGCTGGAAATTCAACTATCAGGTAGCAAGCAGCATCTTTTGCAGGTCTTATATGATCATTCCAGACAAAACATTCTTATTTTTATGAGATCTTTTTCCCTTTAAAAGGAAACCATTTACCTTTTAAAACAATATCAGCAGAAGCATTAACTGCTTGAGAAATCTGCTCAAAAAGATAGAAGAAATACATATGAAATAAATTCTCTTTAATAATGTCATATGCAATTATATTTAAAAATTTTAATGTTTACAACATGTTTTTTCATTTAATATCAAATCAACTGAATGATCAGTCTCATCCTATACTTACAGTATGTGGTCAAATTCTCATTTGAAATGAATTTAAAGTAAGTTCATAATGTGGAAAATTTGAATAAAAGACCATTTATAAATGTATTGTGAAACATTCTTTGACATTAATTCCTATTCATCTTGACAATAAAAAAATTCCCAACATGGAAATGGACAGAAAAGTACAACGAGCAAGTCTAACTTAAATAATCACTTAACTTTAAGTCATGCAAGGAACGTTTATTATAATAGAAGTACTTGAAATTACATGGGGAACAAGCTATGACAATTGGCAGATTATGATTCAAGTCCCTGTAAATTTTTATGACACTGTAATGTTTTAAAAACCATAAGGGTAGTGAATTCATATGCTATTCAGTTTAGAATATATTAACAAAATTTTGCATATTATCATCTACCTTAGTGATAATTTTGTGGTCTTCAGTTAAATTCAAACTACTGTAAATCAGTTCAGGAATAGTTACTAAAATAAAGAGAAAAAATATTAAAACTTTGAATGAATTTCTATAAAAAATTTATAGTCTTGGCATGTTTATAACTCAACAGGATGTTGTTAGCAATTCAGCCAAGGGGAGGGAATTGAATCTTCCAAAATATTTGAAAGTCCTGATTTATTCTTTCCCATAAACAGGCTAGTGACTTCAAAAAAGAATTTTTAAATGTGTGGACAATCATTTCTCACTGAAGTCAGGGTCATTTATCTAATTTACGTAAGCTAGTCCCTACTTTTCACAGGATTGAGCGCACTGATCTGGCGGGTTTTATACATAAAATATGACAAGCCTACTTTTCCTGGGTCTGCTATTTATCTCTTAAAGGAAAAAAAAAAACCACTAAAGTTTGACTGACACTAATTTCCAGAACAAGATACCCTAGAAACTACAGTTTATCTCATAAAATCATAACAGACAGGGTTTGTGATGTCCCCTCAGCAAGATTCTTTATTCTGTCAGTTTATCACATTTGAAATGACGGCAAGAGATGCCTTCCTTTCATATGCCATCCAGGAGAACAGAACCTGTCACCAACAGTGTAATGTGCTGTGTATTATCACTCTGAGTGATCCAGAGGCCTAGAGACTGTCATCTTTTTAGACTGTACAAGTCAACACAAATAAAACTGAGAAGGCAAATGATAATGTCTGAGATAAAGCCAGGCTCATTCTGGCCATTACTTTTTATTCAAACCTTAGAGATGACATGATGTGAAAAATGAGCCTATGTCTAGTTCAGTGCCCATTAGTGTGTGAGCACATTATCTCCCACTTTTCACATTGAATCTCTCTGCACTTACTCTGCCAGTTATAGTCCACTGCCTGTCAGCTTAAGGGGATTTGGGCAGCTGTTTTTTTTAATTGTTGTTAGTTTTACAATTTTATAAGTAAATATAAATATCAGCATTGCTGATGAATTACTGAGATACTTGTTTAAAAATTACAATATTTAAAAAAATTTCTTGGACATTTTTTTCTCTAGCAAAATAATTAGAGATGTCATCCATCCTGTTTTCTGAAATGTGAAATACTTACTGTGAATAATTTTTTAAAACTAAATAGAATTTCTATTTTAAAATAAGCTGGATGTTTTCATCTGTATTGAAAGAGTTGTGAGACTGGAGTGCCCAATCATGTCCTATCTACTACAGATTCTGAACTTTTCCATTTCTAAATACTTCAGGAACATCTGAGGTATGTTCTGGAATACCAAAAATAGGATAGAAAGGATAAGTCTGTACCATCTAAAATACTCAGTAATGTTTGCTTTATATAGAAACTTAATATTGAAAAAGGCTTGACTTTTGCTTTGTTTTATTTTGTTGTTGTTTTTACAAACCTGTCAGTTGACTGAAACACTTCTTTCATAGACATAAAAGAAACATCTTTGTACCTAGTGATGTAGAGAAAACAATTAATTTATCATATTGCCTTTTAAGTGTCACATTATTTTGGTAGGAGGTTAGCAAATTGAACTTTGAAAATGCACTTGACAATAACTCTATCAGGTAGAAAACCTGTCAGCCCTCTAAGTGTAGATTTACCATGTTCAAAACTCTCTCTCCCTGTCCTGCTCCCACTCCCTTCCTTCCCCCTCTCCCCTCGCCCCCCACCACATGAAATATAACTCCAGGAGGCCAGGTGGTAGTGCAGCAGATTAAGAGCACATGGTGCAAAGCAGAAGGATCAGCCCCTGGCTCCCCACCTGCAGGGGGGTTGCTTCACAAGTGGTGAAGCAGGTCTGCAGGTGTCTATCTTTCTCTCCCCTTCTCTGTCTTCCCCTCCTCTCTCCATTTCTCTCTGTCCTATCCAACAACAGCAATACCAACAATAACAGAAATAAGAGCAACAAAATAGGAAAGACAGCTTACGGGAGGAGTGGATTCGTAGTGCAGGTACTGAGCCCCAGCAATAATCCTAGAGGCAAAAAAAAAGAAAGAAAGAAAGAAAAGAGGAAAATATATAATTCCAATTCCTGAGGAGTTATTAACACATTCCTGCACTAGTAGATAAGTATAATTCCTATTCTCTATTTGTATCCCCAACATCCTCAGAATATTCCTCAGTTTCTCTGTAGGTAAAATTATATATATATCTTAAAAGTGTTCTTAAGAACAAAAGCACTAACCATGGTATTGCTATGGTTTTTCTGCTTAAATTACCATCCACTCCACTAAGTAGAATTAAAAAGCTCAGTACATCATACACCTGGAAAGACTACTAGTGACTTTTTTTAAAAGTTAGTGCATATTCAGTTTTTGCCATTATGTTATCACTTGCTGTTGAATTCTATTCCAGTTGAAGGCCACAGAAATATCCTGAACAAATCTGAGCACCTTAGAAAAAGGAACTGAATTGAACAGTATTGAACTTGACACACATGCCTTAGCAGAAGGGTAACGACCTGCTTTATGGTGAGCTTTGTTGGAGTCATCATCTTCCCCTCTTAGAGAGGAATGTTGATTGGATTCCATCATTTCTTACACCAGAAGATGGTTTACAGTGTTTTCAGTTCTCTCCTGAAATGTCAATGATACGCATTACTGTCTGCAAAAGTTAAATGGTGCCACATTGGAACAATAGTAGGTAAAGAGTATTTATTTTAACTTCTTCAATTTTCTTCTGCATGGCTTATCTTCCTGCTATTTATAACAAAGATGATGATTTGAATGCACAAAATTGTATGTACTGGCTGAGAGAGATATTAGAACTACCTTGATAAATATCTATGGTGAATGTTTTGAGCAGATATCATAATGATGTTGATGACTTTAGTTGGGGGTTATTTTTTAAATTCTTATTCCAATAATAAATAGCTTAGCATTTCAGTGAAAGACTACTTTTGAAGGAAGACAAAACCTTATGTCATGGAAATCTTACAGATAGTCACACAGTGCATGATATTATAAATATTTTATTTTATTTATATTTCATTCATTTGTTATTGGATAAAAACAGAGAAATTGAGAAAGGGGAAATAGAGAGGGAGAGAGACCTCTGTAGTACTGCTTCACCACTTGTGAAGCTTCCCCCCTGCAGGTAGGGACCAGGGGCTTGAACCCATGTACTTATTCACTATAATGTGAGCACTTAACCAGGTGCACCACTGCCTGGTCCCTTATAAAATATTTTATGTTATACATCAAAGATTTTGTGTTCAGTACAAACTTCTTAATTTTGTCTAAACACCTAAGAATCTAAGCAGACTGAAATTCAACAAAAACAATTTGTTACGGTTTCAAATTGTGGTAGAGTATTACTTTAATCATAAAGTTTATACTAGTTTCTTCAACCACTAAAGTTATATTATTCAAAAACACCCTTTTAAATTTTGAAAAACCACTTTAATGCCAACTAAACTTATACAATAAACAGGTGAATTTTTCACTATTTATGATAAAGTCCACTGCTTTTTATTTACTCATTATGACACTTTTATTTATGAAGTAGCTACTAGTATTAAATTAAAACAAATATATTGGAGGGGCCAGGGAGTCGTGCACCTGATTAAGGACTCACGTTACAGTACACAAGGACCCAGGTTCAATTTCCCGGGCCCCCATCTGCAGATGGAAAGCTTCATGCACTCATGATGAAGCAGGGCTAGCGTTGTTTCTCTGGACTTTTCCTTCTCTATCTCTCTATCTCTCCCTCCCTCAATTCCTCTCTGTCTCTATATAGTAATAAATAAATAAAATAGTAAAAAAAATAAAGCCTGAAAATTTTCAATTTAAAATGAATAAATAAATAAAATATATTGGTAATTAGTCAGAAAATGGCATTGAGTGAAATTCAATTCACTGGCAAAAAAAAATGTTACAAGTAAACATTCAAATAGCAAATAATCTGTAGCAGTTTAAAATTTTCCCACAATGGAATGCCATACATCAGAAAAGATAGAAAAATAATGCTGGAGAGGCTGTGGGGTCAAAGGAACCCTCCTACACTGCTGGTGGGAATGTAAATTGGTCCAACTTCTGTGGAGAGCAGTCTGGAGAATTCTCAGAAGGCTAGAAATGGAACTACCCTATGACCCTGCAATTCCTCTCCTGGGGATATAGTCTAGGGAACCAAACCATCCAGAAAGATCTGTGTACACCTATGTTCATAGCAGCGCAATTTGTAATAGCCAAAACCTGGAAGCAACCCAGGTGTCCAACAACAGATGAGTGACTGAGCAAGTCATGGTATATATACACAATGGAATACTACTCAGCTATTAAAAATGGTGATTTTGCTGTTTTCAGCCCATCTTGGATGGAGCTTGAAGAATTCATGTTAAGTGAAATGCTAGAGACAGAAGGCTAAATATGGGATGATCTCACTTACAGACAGAAGTTGTAAAGCAGATCAGAGAGAAAACACAAAGCAGAACTTGGACGAGAGCTGGTGTATTGCACCAAAGTAAAAGACTCTGGGGTGGTGGGGAGGGTTCAGGTCCTGGAACATGATGGCAGAGGAGGACCTAGTGGGAGTTGTATTATTATGTGGAAAACTGGGGAATGTTATGCATGTACAAGTTATTGTATTTACTGTTGACTGTAAAACATCAATCCCCCAATAAAGAAATTTAAAAAATTGCTCACAATGTCTTTATTTTTTAGTATGAACTTAGTACATACCATCTTTATATTTTGTTTGCATATAAAACTAACTGAGCTAAACAATGCATTCCTACATTTTCAGCTTTTGCGTAAATAACTTTTATAGCTCTAAAGATATTCCTGGTGTACATGTTTTTGTTTCAAATGGAAATCACTCTTTTTTTTACTCTGTTTTCCTTGTTCTGAAAAAAAATGTCAAGTATCTTACTCAACTTAATTTCATATTTACATATCCCAAGGAAATGTCCAACTGGTGATCTTCCTAGCTTTGAATGACCCAACTTCTCAATTTATTGCTATCCCAGTTTTATCTGAATACTAGCTCAGTACTTTTCAAAGATTGAATATTTTCCTTAACCATTATATGATTATCAGAAACCTTTCTAAGTTTGACCTAGGAAGATAGCAGAATGTGTATGCAAAGAATTTCCATGCCTGAGGCTCTGAGATCCCAGGGAAATCCTGTACACCACTATAAGCCAGAGCTGAGCAGTGCTTTGGTAAATGAATTAACAAATAAAAGATCTTGCAAATTTACATTACTAAATATATTTAAAATGTCAATTAATGCTCTATGTCAGTTGAAATCCTATTGCAATGGAGTTTCATGACTATATATATATATATTTTTTTTTTAATTACATATCTACTGGAAGAGATTAACTACTCAAGATAATGGAACTAGAAAAGAGGAATCGGAGAAGGGACCACCAGTCTTAAAGGTTTTACTGCTTAATAAAATATTTATGGGGTAAAGGTGGTGGCACACCAGGTTGAACTGCAAATACTACCATGTGCAAGGATCCAGGTTCAATCCCCATTCTTCACCTGCAAGGGGTAAGTTTCATGTGTGGTGAAGCAGGTCTGTAGGTATCTATCTTTCTATCTTTCTTCTTTCCTAATTCTCTTCTTCCTCTTCCTCCTCCTTCTCTACCCCACCTCTCCTCCTCATCCCTCTTCTTTTTTATTATCTTTATTTATTTATTTATTTATTTATCTATTTATTGTCTAGAGATAGTCAGAAATTGAGAAGGTAGAGGAGAGGGAGAGAGACGCAGTGCTTCACCACTTGCAAAGCTTTCCCCCTGTAGGTGGGGACCAAGGGCACTGTAATGTGTGCTCAGCCAGCTGTACCACCAGACCAGTCCCAGTGTCTATCGTTCTTTCTCCCTCTCTATCTAGCCCCTCCTTCTGTCAATTTCTCTCTGTCCTGATAAATAAAATAAATAAAATTAAATAAATAAATAAATAAATAAAATTAAAATAATTGAAAAGAAAAAGGGGGAAATGGCCATTAGGAGCAGTGAATTTGTAGTACCAGCACTATGCCCATGTAGTAACCTTGGTGGCAAAAAAAAAAACAGAAAGAAAGAGAAGGAAGAATGGAAGGATGGGAGGAAGGAAGAATGGGTGGAAGGATACGAGGAAGAGAGAGGGAGGGAGGAAGGGAGGGAGGAAGGAAGGGAAGAAGGAAGGGAAGAAGGAAGGGAGATAAAGAGGAAGGAAGGAAGGAAGGAAGGAAGGAAGGAAGGAAGGAAGGAAGGAAGGAAGGAAGGAAGGAAGGAATGGAGGGAGGGAAAGAGAATGAATGGGCTGGCAGTAGCACAGTGGTTTAAACGCACGTAGTATGAAGCACAAGGACCTGCTCAAGGATCCCCATTAGAGCCTGCAGGGGACACCCAGCCATAACCCTGGAGGCAAAAAAATAAAAAGAAAAGAAAATATTTTAGAATCATTGATGATAGTTAAAGAAACCACTTCTTGTGAACTGGATTTTTTTTAATGTTACTCTAAATGTTTTTGTTTTGGTAGCATTGAATTTTACCTATTTTCCAATGAAAAAATACACACAACTTTTTATTGTGGGTAATTTTATGCTTCTGAAGCAAATCTTCTTGATAATAAGTTCATGGGTGTTAGCAGTGGAGGATAAACTTTGTACATATCAAGACTTTTGTAAAAATGTTATGGTGAGTACTTGAAATGTAAAAATAATATACCCTTTGAACCTATTAATACCACTCTGAGTCAAAAACCCAAAAATACTCAAGAAAGCTAATTCAAAAGCATATATGCACTCCTGTGTTCCTGGCTACACCACTCATTATAGTCAAATGTGAAATTCACCTAAATGTCCTCAGTAGACAGACTACATTACAGGGAATTATTACTCAGACATAATGAAGATACTGTGTCACACAGGATAACATAATAAACAGAAGCTTAACTGACTATGCTAAGTGAAGAATGCTAGTGCATTCATTCATACGTAAAATATAGACAAGAGTACAGATAATTACAACAAAAACATCACAAAAACAAAACTGATCCCAGTACTTTGAAAACTATGGTGGTTATAAGAGAGGATGGAGGGCAGAAGGGAAGATGGGTCACAAATTCTATCTGGTATGGTGTTGTAAATTAACTTAAAAAAGGGGTTGGGCTGGGGGCTGCTGCAGAGTGTAAAAGGATTCATAGTAGGGAGCTGGGAACTGGTTTAAACAATACAAGGTTTATTAGAGTGAAACAGGTAAAAGTCAAAATAAGCACTTATCATCAAGGGTTAAGAGTATACTAGGTCCATAAGGTCTGAGTATAGTTATCAAGTTTAGTCCCATAAGATAAACAATTATCAGCTCTGGTAAAGGTTGCTCATGGCTGTAGAGGGGTATAAAAGTTTACCAGCTAGCAGAGTCACACGTGTTCAGTTCCCAGGAGAAGTAGCCATGGTGGATGGATGCAGGGAGCACTTCCACTGAGATGCTTCTGACCAGAAGAAACAGCAGCCGAAGAGAGCAATGTGCTCATAGTCCCGTGCTTTTATACATTCCCTTCTCTGAAGCACCTCCTCAGGGTGATGTCATTTGTATGCTAATAGTCCCAAACTCCTGTTGGGGTCACAACATTATGGGTATTTTAAAAAATTGTATTACTGGACACAACAAATTGCATGTATATATGCACATATACAGATCTAAAATTGTACTCCTAAAATCTTACAAAATTTTATTCCACCTAAAATAGACATCCTAGGCTCTCTATTCTCATCTGCTCTATTCCTACTCTGTTTCTTGTTTATTAAACATCTTGTCCTGTTTTATATCTTACTGTCTTTCATACACCAAGTTACAGATGCTACTATGATTCCATCCTGACTTCCCTGGGCAGACAACCTCACCATTTTGCCCTGGAACCTCCCCAGAACCCTGCCCCACTAGGGAAAGATAGAACAGGCTGAAGTATGGATCAACCTGCCACTGTCCATATCCAGTGGAGAAGCCATTACAGAAAATAATTCTGGTCCACACTCCTGGGGTGATGGGGTGATGGGGTGGTTGTTAGAGGAAGATAAGCAGAGAGCTGTGAACCCCAGTTCCACTAAGACCAACAATCTTTGTTTTTATACCATCACTGAGAGGTAAGAGAAGCTGGAAAAGAAAAGGAAGTCAGGGACTGTTTATATAATCTGAGAGGGAAGAGGAAAAAGGAAGGATGCCCAGACACAATAATAGTTGTAGGTGTGGCTTAGAAAGGAAGTGAATGCAGCACCATAGAAGTGAATACAAATGGAAATGCACACATATATGTACTCAACCCAAATCTATGACCTTGGGAGAACTATGGCAGTTTCCACTGGAGGGGGATGGGCGAACAGAACTCCAGTGGTAGGAATGGTATGAAATTATACCCCTATTATCTTATAATTGTGTAAATCACTAACAAAAAATTTAAAAATAAAACTGTATGTAACTACTGAAGTAGTAAAAATTATATTTAATACCAAAGACTGTAGGCGAGTATGGAGAGTAGTCACAGATTAATGAACTCTTTATCTCTCTGTATTTTTCTCTCTGTATTTCTCTCTCTCATTAAAATATAATATATAAAATTTAAAAAATAGAGCAGCAGAGGAGAGTGAGAGAGAGAAAGAGACCAAAGCATCAAGCTTTCTTCAATGCAGTGAGGCTAGGTTCCAACTAGGGTCATTTGTGTGGCATATCCCAGTGAGCTATTTCACTAGCCCCTGCTCAAAACACATTTTCAAAGTAATTGTGCTTCTTCACTGCCAGTGATTTTTCAATGTCTTTCAGGATTCTCTACAATAGCCTCTATTCATCATTCTGCCAATATTATAAAATAAGTTTAAGTTCAATTTTAAACAATATTTACATTTTTGTATGGACATGTCTGGGTTTTTTTTTAGATTTTTTAAAAATATTTATTTGTTCATTCCCTTTTATTGCCCTTTTTTATTATTGTTGTAGTTATTATTAATATCATAGTTGTTGGATAGGACAGAGAGAAATTGAGAGAGGAGAGGAAGACAGGGAGAGAGAAAGAGACACCTACAGACCTGATTCACTGCCTGTAAAGCGACCCCCCTGCAGGTGGGGAGCCAGGGGCTCGAACTGGGATCCTTACACTGGTCCTTATGCTTTGGGCCACGTGCACTTAACCTGCTGCACTACTGAGCAACTCCCGTCTGTTTTTTTTTTTTTTTTTTTGTGAAAATGATTTACAGAAACAGAATAATCTGAGACTAGGTGTTGGTGAACCTGATTAAGTGCACATGTTACAATGCGCGAGGACCTGGGTTCAAGCCCCCATCTCCCATCTATAAGAGGAAAGCTTTGCGAATGGTGAAGCAGTGTTGTAGGTATCTCTCCCTCTCTATTTCTATCCAATAAATAAAGATAAAAAAATTTGAAAAAGAGAAAGCAACAGAATCACTTTATTTAAGGTGTAAATCTGTGAAAGAAACCCCACATATTCAGTCAGATTTATTTACTTATTTCAGTATTCAGAACCTACCTTTCTGAACCAAGTATATCTCTAGAGTCTGTATACCTTCACTTCACAGGAAAGTAATGATTCAATTGTAAAATAAAAATGCAGAATCAACAATTTAAATACTACTTCCTAAAGATGCGTTTTCCAGTGGGGAAATTAGTGGACTAAATCCAAGCAGAATGCTGAATATATATGTGGTCCCTTTAAAATATTATTTTAGGTTTTTGAGCACTTTTAATTTTTAATTAACTCTATATTTTAGTTGTCATCTTTTTGATGATGACTTTCTTGATGTATTTTCACATCTGTAGTAAACACTCATTCATATATAAATATCTCAATGTCCCCAATCATGTAAATATCTTTTAACAGTCTGTGGGTAGAATAGCCTATAAAAGATGAGTCAAACAGTTCAGATTTTTCCTCTCTGGCTTTATAGAACAAATTTGGTACATTATTTCATTTGACTCCAAGGAAGAAAATAGTCAACTTGCAAAAGACTCTGCACATCTGTTACAGTGCAACGAGCCTGTACCGTCCACCACAATGATGTGCAAAGGATTCTACCACAGACAATCTTTCCAGATTGCTAATTCCCTTCCCAGATGGTATTGCAGAAGGCTGCCTGGAGTGTATGACTTTTTTAGCCAATTCAAGAAAGACTTTATTCCAAGAAGATACCTATTCTAAATAGTGATATACAGGGTAGAGATTTTAGTCTGAGTTTTTTTTCTGGTCACTACATCACTGGAACAGAATATATTTTCTTATGGGAAAGAGTGCTAGAAGAGCTTTTACTCCATTAAACAAGTACACATGTCAACCACTGTGTTTGTAAAAACTACCCATTTCATGTCCCCATCATTCTGAAGATATGAAATATAATAAGAAAGTTATGTGGATACTAATATGCACATTTAATTTATGTTTATCCAAATAAAAATAATCTCTGGTCTTTTGAGCACTAATTTTTGTTATAGAATATAAAAGGAATCAGAGGTATGGGATGATCTCACTCACAGGCAGAAGTTGAAAAGCAAGATCAGAAGAGAAAACACTAAGCAGAGCCTGGACTGGAGTTGGTGTATTGCACCAAAGTAAAAGACTCTGGGGTGGGGAGAGAATACAGGTCCTGGAAGAAGATGACAAGGGACCTAGTGGGCGTTTTATTGTTACATGGAAAACCGAGAAATGTTATGTATGTACAAACTACTGTATTTACTGTTGAATGTAAAACATTAATCCCTAATAAAGGGAAAAAGATAATAACTTAAAAAAAAAAAAAAGGAAGCACAGTGGAGCAGATAACACAATCATGATGCAAAGAGATGCTCATGCATTGTCGTTAAAGTTCGGGGGCTCCAGCAGGCCGGGCTAGCTTCGCAGCGGTGAACAGAGACTCGAGGACACATGGATGGGCAGAGAAGCTTTATCCATGAGCGGGCAAACATGTGCTCTCCTGTCTTTCTCCTCTGGTGGCATAGAGAGACCCTTAAACTAATCACCACACAGATATGTCCTGCATCCTTCTCCTCTGGAGGCCGCGCCAAGAACTCTCGCACTACGTAGCATGGGGGCGGGGAGAAAAAGAGGTACGAAACTAGCAAGGGCCAAACCAATTCTCCTGGCGGGGGGAGAGTGAGACCAAACCAATGTGAAGCATACAAAAATTCTCCCTTTTCTTTTTAACTAAATGACCATAGTATCAGGGGTGTGGGGTGAACTTCTTATATCGTACAGACATTTTCAAAAAGAAACTGGCACAAACATGGAGGAACATGTAAGACAAGAACCAGTGTGCTGCCAAGGGAAGGCCTGAGGGGGACTTTTTTTTGCCTCTGGGGGGGCATTATTTGCCTCGACTGGCATTTTTTTTCTCTGTGGGCATTACCTAGCATGGGGGTGCGGATACAGCCTAGAGTCCCAAAGCAGCTGGCTTCAGTCAGTCTTTGAGAAACCCAGCAGCATAAAGGGAAGCTGCTAGTTTTGTGCAAAGTGTCCAAGAGTTGTACCAGTGAGTCCGATAGAAATGCCAGTCCAAAGCAGATGTCCACGGAAGAATGCCAGGGGGTGGAACGTTGTATGAGGAAGGTCAGCTGCTGGAATTCTGCTTTTCTGTAAAGAACTTGACAGCTGCAATTTACTTATTATGAAACAAAACTTGTAGCAGGTTAGAAGTTTATCACAATTGATAACTCTACTACAATTGGAAGTCTTTTTTAGTATGATTTTAAGGTTGTTTAAAGTTTAAACAATAGAATGTGGTAGGGTAAACAGAAGAATCATGGGGGGAAAAATCCTCATGCATGAGAATCATTAGCATAACCATAGCGCAATCTAACGTTTCTAATTGAGAAGGAATTTGAGAGTTTCACATATCAACAACATCTTTTTAACCTTTTGTTGCACCCATTCAAGATGGAGACACACCCTAGGTGTGCGCAGGTTTTTTTTTTTTAGACTTAGTTAAATATATTGATTTTTAACTCAGACTTTGAATGTAAGTTAATTTTATCTTTATGAGAATTACGTTGAAAACCTTTTTCATTTAACTCTGTCTGGTAAGAATATAGCCTTAAAGTTATATTTTTAACCTTAAAGTTAATGTTTACCAAACTTTAAACAGACACGTAAACATGGTCTTTAATACACAAGGAGAGAAATCTTTGTTACGAAGACATGTCATTTTAAACACGAATTTAGATCTATACTGTCTTAGTTGTTGGGGGGGTCACCATCTGGAGGTGGCCTCCCATGCAGCTCCACCTCTAGGAATTATAGGTTGCGATCTCTGGATGAATCTCTGTGTATTCTAGCTCTTCTGCCTTCAGACCCAAGTTGAGGATCTCGGCCAGGGGGCCCAGTTTCGGCAGGGAGCCCGCGGTCTCCAGGTGGTCCGGGATCTGTCCAGACTTCATAGCAGGAGGGCGGGCAGGCCAGCCGTGCAGAAGGCGTGGGCCGAGGTGCCCTGGGGTGGCGGCCATGATAGGCTGCTGCCCTGCTCCCAGTGGCCGAGCAGCATGAAGGGAGCCCACGCCCAATGCCCTGCGCCATGCAGCAGAAAGCTGGTTCTTACGGGCTGGCGTTGGGCTCCTGCAGGCTGGCATTGGGCAGAAACCGCAGAGTGGTCCAGAGATAAATGTTCCAGAAACAGTGAAACAGTCTCGTGAAGAAAGGGCAGAGGCCTTTGGAGATCTCTTCACAAGCAGAAGAGAAGGCCATAGTGCATAGGTAGCCAAATTGTCTTCACTTATCTGAGAGATGTGCAGGTCCGGTCCCATGTTGTAGGCTCCATAAGTTGTTTTATCCAGGCTGGCTTCACAGACAGGTAACAGAGACGACCAGAGACACACGGCTGGGCTGAGAACGCAGTTTAATCTTTATTCACAAACAGGCAAATCACCACATCATGTGGGGAGAAAAAGAGGCGTGAAACTAGCAAGGGCCAAACCAATTCTCCTGGCAGGGGGAGAGTGAGACCAAACCAATGTGAAGCATACAACAATTTGCACTACCATCATTAAAAGCTGAGCAGTGCTCTGCCTTTTGTCTGTCTTTTTGTTCATTCTTAAGGAAATGTTTTTTATTTTTTAATTTTTATTTATAAAATGCAAATATTGACAAGGCCATAGGATAAGAGAGGCATAACTCCACATAATTCCAACCCCCAGAACTTTGTATCCAATCCCTTCCCTTAATAGCTTTCCCCGTACTTCATCCCTCTGGGAGTATGGACCCAGGATCTTATAGACCCAGGATCAAGACTAGATATTAGGTCCATGCAAAGTGTCATACTAAATGCCAGTAGCTATCGGTCGGTCTCTCAATCTCTACAGGTGTGATAAGCATAGCATGTCATTTAGAACCCTCCTGACATACTGCCCATTCTCAGCCTCTAATTATTGAACATTTTGCTTATTATCCTGTTTACCTTTTTATTCTCTAACCCCCAAATGTGTTTTAATATGCTTTTTCCTTTTTAACAAAAATGTTGCCAAGAATGACAAGGATGTTTTTTTTTTAAATATTTTTATTTATTACTTTGGATAACAGAGAAGTTGAGAGAAAAGAGGGAGGGAGTGAGAGAGAGACAGAGAGAGAGAGAGAGATTGAGACCTGCAAACTATTTCACTGCTTGTGAGGCTTCCCCTTTATAAGTGGGGACCCAGGACTTTAACACAGGTCCTTGCACTACTATAGTGTGTGCACTCAACCATGTAGACCACCTCCCAGCACCATGTCTCTTCCTATTAGATGCATTTTTCTAGAGATCATGCACTGTGCTCCTGCCTTACCCTGATCCCAATTCTAAACCAAGTGGGAAAAGGCAGTTCTAACTCATGCAAATAAATAAAGCTTCATAAATTCTAGAAATGCTTACCTACTTGAGTTCTAAGGCCGAGAAAAGTAGGATAATGAATGTTTCTATTTGCTTCAAATTTATCATTGAAATAGATCATTTGAAAATGAGGGCGGATAAAGTGTTTTGAGGTTTTGCAAGTCCAGGTTCAGGTCCTTGTACACTTAGCCACTAGTGCAAGTAGAAAATATATGTGTGTTGTGTTGTGTTGTGTTGTGTTGTGTTGTGTAGTGTTGTGTTGTTGTGTTGTGTTGTTGTGTTGTGTTGTGTTGTGTTGTGTTGTGTTGTGTTGTGTTGTGTTGTGTTGTGTTGTGTTGTGAAAGAGTCAGAGAAGGCAGAGAGACAGAAAGAAAGTGATAGAGTCTACAACACCAAAGCCTCCTTCAGGGGAGGTGGCCTAGGCTCAAGCCTTTGTCAACCAAGACAAAGCAGCCTATCCAGGTGAGCTATTGTGCTACCTCCCCAGGCCCGGCTCTTTGTAACAATGGAATCACCATATGCTACTTAAACTCCTTTCTTTACCTGGCTCCACTTGATTTTCCATTGACTGCAGTACAAATTAGAAGACTATTATGTGACCACTTTCAGCTAATGGATTGTAGCTATGCATCAATGTCACAACTCATTCTTATTTAAAGTGGAAATTGAATGCTTGCCATTAGATTTTATCATCTTCTTTCCCACTGTAGATCTACTAAAGCTGTGGGAAAAATTATCTCCCTCCAATTCCTCAATACTTTTCTATGTATGAGAAAGTGTTGTTCATACACACACAAGATATAGTCCTCACCAGGATTTCACCTCTCCAGGGTGATTTTTTTAAAAATGGAGACAAACATAAATGGACAGAGAAAGAGGGAAGAAGGGAGAGAAAGGGCAGGGGAAGGGAGAGGAGTGCAAAGGAAGGGACTGGGAGAGCTTTAGTGGGAGCCAGAATCCAAAGTCCTCCATCACATACAGGGCAAATCAGAAAACTATCCACATGGGGCCAAGTGGTGGCACACCTGATTGAGCACACATGTTACAGTGTGCAATGAGCTAGATTCAAGCCCCTGGTCCCCACTTACAGGGAGAAAGCTTTGCGAATGGTGTAGTAAGGCTGCAGGTGTCTCTCTGTTTCTCCCGCTCTCTATGCCCCACTCCCCTCTCAATTTCTCTTTTTATATCCAGTAATAAGTAAAAATTAAAAAGAAAAAAGAATGATCCAAGTGCATTATTTTGCAAGCTTGGTATATTTATTTATATCAATTTAAAATGCTTTCTTGACAGTCTCACTGTTTTAGAGGGAAAACACAACTTAGAAATAAGAAAAACTTAAAGGGGGGACAGGTGGTGGTGCAACCCACCAAGTGCATACATTACTATGCACAAGAACATGGCTTTCACAAAGCAGAACGTGGACTGAAGTTGGTGTATTGCACCAAAGTCAAAGACTCTGGAGTGGTGGTGGGGGAGTGAGGAGGAGAGTTTAGGTCTTGGAACAATATGGCAGAAGAGGGCCTAGACTGGGTTAGATTGTTATGTGGAAAACTGAGAAATATTACACATATACAAACTGCTGTATTTTACTCTTGACCATAAACAATTAATCCCCCCAATAAAGAAAAAAAATACTTTTTTTTTTTAAAAAAGAAAGCTACATAACATAAAACACCCTCAGGAGGAAAGCTTCAGGGGGCAGTGAAGCAGGGCTGCAGCTGTCTTTATTTATCCCTCTCTAGCTACCTGCTCCCTCTCAGTTTCTCTTTGTCTTATCCAATAAATGGAAAGATAAAAATATGAAAAAAGAAAAAAGGCCACGAGGAGTGTTGGATTCATAGAGCAGGCACCCAGTCCCAGCCATAATCCTGGTGACACTTAAAAAAAAAAATACAGAATCTTATTTCAACTTAATACAGTATAGTTGCTAAAATTATTCAGTTCTGGCACCAAAGTAAAAACCCTGGGGTGAGGGTGAGGGTGGATGTTCAGCTTCCCAGGGTGGGGGCAGTGGATGGGATGGGACACAGTCTTTTGGTGGTGGGAATGGTGTTTATGTACACTCCTAGTAATTTGTAGTCATATAAATCATTATTTAATTAATATGAGAGGGGAAAATTTATTGTATGTCTCAAACTTTTTAAAGCACAGACTGAGTCTTTTTTAATACATAGGCTAAGTCTTTGATATGTTGACTCAAAAGCCTAGACCAGGGAAAACAGAAGTAACCCGTGGCACAGCTATATACAAATAATGTCAAAGGACGTAAATTATGGTGATGTTGGGTATTATACAGCAAATTCTAATAAAGGGATTTTTCAAAGTTAACCCAACTGCCAAATAATATGACTATAGCAATAACTATCTATAGCCTTCTTAACCTTAAGACAGCAGGAACCTCCCAATTCCTCAATAGAGGCTATATTTCCTCCAGTCCTGGAACCTCTAGGGTGGGGTCACTTTCCTGCATGCTTCTCTCAGTTCATACCAAATGATATTGCATCCACTGATCCCATCCTAATCAGCGCAGTGAGTACCACCTCAGTATGCTTCACTTCAGACTGTGTCCAGAGACATCAGAAGTGGAATGTCAACCCTTCACACTCATTACTTGGCCACCAGGTTCGAGATACTAGCAGGGTGCCGACCAGACTTCCCCACCAATATATCCTGGAGCCCTGCTTCCCCAGAGCCCCACCCTACTAGGGAAAGAGAGAGAGAGGCTGGGAGTATGGATCGATCTGTCAACACCCATGTTCATTGGGGAAACAATTACAGAAGTCAGACCTTCCACCTTCTGCATCCCACAATGACCTTGGGTCCATACTCACAGAGGGCTAAAGAATAAGAAAGCTATCAGGGGAGGGGTGAGATACAGAGTTCTGGTGGTGGGAATTGTGTGGAGTTTAACCCCCCTTATCCTATGATTTAGTCAATGTTTCCTTTTTATAAATAAATAATAAAATAAAAATAAAAATATTCTATTCTTTAGAATAAATTATAGTCAATGTTATGGTGTCATGAATGCTACTTGATTTTATTTGTTTTTTCTTTCTTTAATTTTATTAGTAATTTAATATTAATTTAGAAAATTACAAGATAACAAGGGTACAATTCTACACCATTCCCATTACCAATTGATTTTATTTTTTCACGATAAATCTATTGTTTTGTCTTTATTTTTTTTTCCTTTGGCCTTCTTTTTTCTTTATTGGAGGTATTAATGGCTTACAGTTGGCAATAAAATTTAGTAGTTTGTACATGTGTAACATTTCTTAGTTTTCCACAGAACAATTCAACCCCTCTAGGTCCTCCTCTGTGTTTTATTATATTCTATTAAGTTACTACATTTAAAGACTTTGACCTTGCTATTCTATGGATGGATATTAACTTCAGTATCCTAGGACTGAAATACTCCCCTTCACGTAGTCTACATTGGCACAGCTGAAATAACAGTATAAAATGCCTCTCACACATATTCTTTATATGAAGGGAGAGCAAAATATATAGAAAGAGTGGGATCAGGAGAGGTAAAGGAAGACAGGAAAGAAGGGAAGAACATAGTCTAAGTAGGAGGGAAAAGGGTGAAAGGTAGAAGCTGAAACTCTTGACCAAGTGCTATAGCTGTCTTGCTCCGTTCTGGAGAGCCAGGCAGCACCAAGCTCCAGACATTCCACCGGGGACATCTTCACTTACCTCCCTATTCCCGCTCTCTATTGCCTCTAAGAACCAGCACAATTTTCACTGGATCCAACAATGAAGTATACGGTGATTATTTCTTGCAGATTTGTTTTTAGTATCTTAAATTCCACATGAGTGAAACCTCCATTAATTAGTGTCTTTCGCTGCCTTACTTACAAGAGGAAGATAACACAAAGAAAAGGACTGTTCACATAAAATCAGAACTGAATCTATAAGCCTGTGGTATTAATGTTTCTATCCAAATATGCTTTAATATATTCATTAATAATGCTTGATTGATGTTCTCCTAAAATCTTGTCAGCTGGAAAAGAGAGAGAGAGAGAGACTGAAAGAGAGAGAGAGGGGCGAGGGCTGTAAACTCATCTTGATTGTAAGACCAAGGATGTGAAATCACTCAGGCAGTCCAGCAGTAGGGCAGTGGGTTAAGCACACATGGTGTGAAGCACAAGGACTGGAGCAAGGATCCTGATTCGAGCCCCCTGGGGGGGTCACTTCACAAGCAGTGAAGCAGGGCTGCAGTTGTCTGTCTTTCTCTCCCTCTCTCAATTTTCCCCTCCTCTCTTGATTTCTCTCTGTCCTATAACAAGCAATAACAAGAACAACAGCAAGGGCAACAAAAACAACAGCAAGGGCAATAAAAATGGGGAAAATGGCCTCTAGGAGCTGTGGATTCATAGTGCAGGCACTAAACCCCAACGATAACCCTGGAGGCAAAAAGAAGAAGAAGAAGGAGGAGGAGGAGGAGGAGGAGGAGGAGGAGGAGGAGGAGGAGGAGAAGGAGAAGGAGTAGGGGAAGGGGAAAGGGAGGAGGAGGAGGAGGAGGAGGAAGAAGAAGAAGGAGGAGGAGGAGGAGGAGGAGGAGGAGAAGGAGAAGAAGAACAAGGAGAAGAAGAAGAAGGAGTAGGAGAAGGGGAAGGAGAAGGGGAAGGGGAGGAGGAGGAGGAAGAAGAAGAAGAGAAAGAAGAAGAAGAAGAAGAAGAAGTAGTAGTAGAGGGAGAAGAAGAAGAAGAAAAAAGAAGAAGAAGAAAAGAAGAAGAAGAAGAAGAAGAAGAAGAAGAAGAAGAAGAAGAGGAAGAGGAAGAGGAAGAGGAAGAGGAAGAGGAAGAGGAAGAAGTGATAAACCTATATATGAGGCCAACAATGGTAGAGAATGTTCCATCCTCCGAAGGGAGGCTGGACAACATACTCTATGTTCCACCTGAGAAAGATGGGTCCTGAAACTGAGGCAGCTTGACTACAGAATGTGAGCTTGGATCTACAGACATGCAGAGGTCATGGGGTTTACAGTCAACAATATTTTTACACTTTTCCCATATTTGGGAGCTACTTTCTTCCCTGATCAAGCTTTCTAGTCCTTTTTCCAGCCATGACATCATCTTCCCAGACAATAACTTGGATCCACATGCATATCAGATTTCAGGTTCAGGGGAAAAAAAAATAAAACTAGTATAGCCACAGGCCCTTTGGAATATAACTAAAATATGCCTACTAGCTATCTACAAAACGAAGACCCCCTCCCCCAACTCTTCATCTGCACTACTCCAGCCTTATGGTTCATGATTAGCCAACAACTTGTTTGGCTTTATATGTTAACTCCCTTTTCAGCCACCAGGTTCCAGATGCCAACCAGGCTTCTTTGGACAGAGGACCCCACCAATATGTCCTGGAGCTCCAATTCCCCAGAACCCCGCCCCTCTAGAGAAAGAGAGAGGCAGGTTGGGAGTATGGATCGACCTGTCAATGCCCATGTTCAATGGGGAAGCAATTACAGAAGCCAGACCTTCCACCTTCTGCATCCCATAATGACCTTGAGTCCATACTCCCAGAGGGTTAAAGAATAGGAAAGCTATCAAGGGAGGGAATGGGATGTGGAGTTCTGGTGGTGAGAATTGTGTGGTGTTGTACCCCTCTTATCCTATGGTTTTGTCAATGTTTCCTTTTTATAAATAAAATAAAATAAAATAGCAGTCACTCGTATTAATAACCACAGGTAGTTGATACTTTCTTTGTGTTAGAGACTAAGAAGGTTTGTAATAGCATACAGCATTTTTTTTTTATATTTTCGACTACACTGATCACATTAACATCCTCCCATCATTGAAGCTTATAACTTTGAATATACTTAACATTTTTTTTCATAAATTTCTGGAGTGAAATTTGTGGTTGATTTTATGACTGTTATTCTAACTCCAAGGACATTTCTCCAATGTGTGCTTTGTCTTTTTTTTTTTTTTTTGTCCTCCAGCTGCTTTACATGTCTGCATATGTAGGGTTGAGGAGACAGCATAATGGTTATGCAAAAAGACTTTCATGCCTGAGGCACCAAAGGTCCCAGATTCAATCTCCAGCACTACCATAAACCAGAGTTGAGCAGTGCTCTGATAAAACAAATAAATAAAAACAAAATAAAACATCTCTGCACATGTAAAATAAACAAAAACATAAACTTTTTTTCTTTCCTTTATTTGGTTCTAGCTATATTTACTATTTTGCTTTTTTGGCTGTTTTTGTTTGCTTTATATTTTGTGCTTGTTTTCTGGGTATTTTGTTAGTTTTTTTGTTTGTTTTGATGCCTTAACCACTCTTTCTTTGTTTAACTATGGCCCATTTTTTCTTCCCAAACTTCCAAACTACAGCATTTCTTAATCTATACCTTTGTTTATCACTTATGTCCTTTCATTAACCCATGTACTCAGTTAATCCAAAGGTGTCTCTTCAGCCTCATTCTCACTGGAAACCCAACTACACACGATCCAGTGACTACCTGTAAGGCTGTTAGCACATTAATGTAACATGTACAGTTACAGGTAACTTGGTTCATACTGAGTCCTCTTTATTTATCTCATTTACTATATCTATCCTCTCTTACTTAACCAAGTTAAAATACTAGGGGGCTTTTGATTGTCAGTCTTCAGAAAGTATATATATTTACACTTCAAGTTGTGTGTTGTTTATAGTGAAATCTTTTCCATCTATTGTTCTCTTTACAGTTTCTGTTCCTACCATATGAATTAAGCTGCTTTACCAAAAGACTGATGAAAAATTCCCCATGCTTCTTTTACTACCTTATTTCATTTTATTTATTTTACCTTGAGTCTCTCTTTTTTTAATTAATACTACATATCAAGCTAAGCATTTCCAAAAAAAGTCACTGATTACCAAAACTCATTCTCCATGAATTTCAGAATTCCAGCTTGCCTTTTCAGTTTCTGTCAGAAAAAAAAAACTCATATACATTATAGAATCTATAATTTTCATAGATTATATACGATCACCAAGCATTATACACAGTCTCCAAAATTCCCCTTTTCTTCACAATTCCACACTCTGTTCCTTCTTTTTCTTTTTCTTTTTTTTTTTCTATTTTCCTCCAGGGTTATTGCTGGGCTCGGTGTCTGCACCACGAATCCACCACTCTTGGAGGCCATTTTTTCCCCCTTTTGTTGCCCTTGTTGTTATAGACTCGTTGTGCTTATTATTATTGCCATTGTTGATGTTGTTTGTTGTTGGATAGTACAGAGAGAAATGGAGAGAGGAGGGGAAGACAGAGAAGGGGAGAGAAAGACAGACACCTGCAGACCTTCTTCACCGCCTGTGAAGCAACTCCCCCGCAGGTGGGGAGCCGGGGGTTCGAACCAGGATCCTTACACCAGTCCTTGTGCTATGCTACATGCGCTTAACCCAGCGCGCCACCACCCGACCCCCATGTTCCTACTTTTTCTGTTCTTCATAATTCTCCATCATTTATGGCATTTCAGTCTCTTACATTTTCAAAATCTCTAGAGGTTCAGGTAAACAAACACTGTTTTCTCAATAGTGCATTATTTAATCTTTCTTCCAAGCTAAAGTTATCTCTTACAGTTCATTATATTTTGTGTTATTTTTTAAAGATGTGTTTATTTATGAGGAAGAGAGAGAGAGAGACAGAGAGAGAGAGAGAAAGATACAAAGAAAGAGTCAGAGCATCATTCTAGCATCATCCTGTGTCAGGTTTCCTCCCAGGGCCTCTCACAAGGAGGGCCTGTGCTCTCTTCACTGAGCCACCTCTCCAGCCTCTGTTTTCACATTTCCAGTGGAAATTGTAGGAATTTTTCATTACAGTTACTTTTCTTCAGACTCCCTTAATGGAGTAGTAACTCCTGATATCATGGGCTGTGGTTTAATTATGATCAAATACTATGCCTTTTATGAATTAGTCACCCTTGACAGTTTTTACAAATGAGTAAATATCTTAATATTGTAGAAAAAATTTATTTCAAGAAATGCAAACTTTTGTGTGTAATGATGATAAGGTACAAAGTCTGCTACTGGCTGAACTGAGAGTCAGAATGCAATAAGGAAACTAAGGAACAATGATGACTAGCTGGCTTCTAATCTCTATTTCCTGTGCTATATTAAAGATTTTGCTCACTTACTACTGAATGAAAATACAGCTTCATGATGAGACAGAGAGCAATTTGAAAAATTTTGGGCAAAAGGAATATATTAAAGAAATGGGTCAAATATTTAGACCGACTTGACTAGGACTGTAACTCTTAAAAATCAAAATTTGGACAGAACAAAAGTTTGACTTTCCTGAAGATCTCCTTTGCGCTTCATGCTAAAGAGAATCAGCAATTATCCAGGGACCAATTAGTCTGTTTGTGGATTACCTACACCCTGTGGATTCTCCCTCTTGCTTCCCTCCTCACTTCTGACATTCGATCACTTCACAGTTGTTATTCAGCACATGAAACTAAAGTGTTTTAAAAGCAGAAAACCAGAAGTGAAATGAAGACTCAATAAATCATTTTACAGAAAACAGCATTTTGATACTATTAGTTGACAAAACCTGCTGAATGCATGTCTTCTAGTTGAGTCAAAGACCAATGTATTATAAAAAAAAATTCAAAATTGTTTATCTTAATTAATCAGTTGTTTCATCCCTGAAAGTTCAAGCTTGCTGAATAGGCTCATGTAACAATAGTTATTTATATCAAAATGAGGGGGTGACTTAATATTTTATTACTCTATGCTGTTCTATATGCTGTAGATTGTGAAAATCTTGCAAGAATAACACGACCAAGCTTTTATATGACACTTTCATATCAGTCTAGAATATTCTCATGTAGTTGAGTCACTGACAGATCCCCTTGATGTGATTCTATTCATAGGAAAGTCCCCTATACAATGGGGAAAATCCATCTTCGGCTACTAACACACACTTTGCTATTTATATACAGTTGGAAGGGGTCCTGAAAATCAATTTGTAGCATTGCCCATTGGGGAATTGGTTACTCATACTTGAGTTTCATTTTGGCAGAGAGAAATCTACATGAACACATTTTCAACAGTTCTTTTATCTGTATTCCTTGTCCTCTGTCATTCTGAGCCAACCCGATGGTGATCTCTGTGGAGTTTTCTCTTTCCCCAAAAGGCCTACTCAGAGAATTTCATGAATACAACACAGAATATTCCCTCCCATCTATCTGAAACTATTCCCTTGTCTCTAAGAATAGAATTCTAGTCCACACATATAATGGTTTTCCTTTACACATGAGTGTAGACTCAACTTCCAATAGTTTTCACTCTTGTAAAATGTACCTTAGTTGTACAAGACCACCCCAAATCATAAGTATAATTATTAAAACTATTGCTTTATCTCAAACTATGAAATGAAAACAGTTGATCTGGCACTTTTATTTTTTACTCATTTTTTAAATCTAGTACTTCTGGACATTAAAAAACGGAACACTTGAATTGAGGTGCAAATGTATTCTAATGTATTCTGTGCACTCAGTTGTATCTCAGAGTCATCCAAGGCAGGGATGACAAGGCAAGCTTTCTATTTCCACACCAAATCAGGAAATGAGCAAAGGTTTCAATCTGAAAGCCATGAAATTTGGATAGTAAATATTAATTATAAATTATTAATAAATACTTTTCTGTAGTATTATATATATTGGGTGAAATTTCACTTACTCTGTCTTACTTATTCAAAACAGTATTCCTATAATGCTATTATATATTTTCTTTATTCTTAGAAAATCATTTCTTTTTTTTAACTTTCTTTTTGACCCTATAGCATTCTGTACAGTGAAGTAGCAAAAGATCACAGGAAAATAGTACTTGGCCACAAATATTTCCATTTGTAAGAATTAATCATTTATCCTATAGATGTCAATTAAATACATACATCACTCCTCTAGCAATAAATAAAAAAATGATAATAATGGTCCTTTGTATGTGGTTCATAACTGACAATATACTGCCAAATGTACTTTCTCAATTGCAAACTCCCAACAGTGCTATGGAAAATGCAATGTGATTATTATTAGGATCTCCAATTTTACCAGCTGGTAAAATAAAATGAGGCAGAGAAGAGGTAACTTTTCCTTTGGAAGCACAGTTTAGGGACCAGTTTCAAAAACTATGTTGCCCTTTGAAAACAAAACAATAATAGTACTAGAATCGTGTTTAATAAATGATATGCTCTATCATACGTACTCCTTGGTTACTTTGGCAGAGTCTCAAGGAGAGAAAAAATATATATATATACTTCTAGAAGAGCAATGATATGTCAACCCTTCAGCAGAGACTGATGTTATATGAATGAGAAGGGACATGAAATGACATATAAATCTCAAAAAGGAAATATATTTGAGAGAATGAATGATTATTCTTGTAAGATATCTTGATGTTTCTCTTTCAGAGTAATAATAAAGTTTACAGAGGAGGGAAAATTCCTGAGAATATCTCACAATTGTTGTGTTTGGAATGTTGATTTTTCAAGAGCCTTCATATATATAATAAATTCTTCCCTATATCTGGAAAAATATAAACTATCGGAAGCATGTCAAATTTTCCCAGGATTATTAATGGTAACAGTGTTGTTGAAAAGTGAAACAATATGGATATGAAATCATACAAAGCATGGAACTCATCAGTCTGCTTTGTGCAATAAGATTTCTAACATGGACATGAGGAAACAGCAGTTATAAAAAAACAGTTCCGGTGGCAATACAGAAAGAAGTGAACTTAAGAAATCATTTTTTATTTGTTACACTGATATCATTTTAATAATACACTCAGAAAGAAATGAAAATACATTTTTCAATAGATGATTTAGCCAGATGCCCCAGCTGACATAGTAATTATTGATGGTCGTGGTAAAATTCAGAACATCAGAAAGTTAAAATACCCTGCTGAAATACCAACAGTGGTGGAGAGGAAGTGGGAAAGTATGTGAAATGTTAGGGATGTTTCATTCCAGTACCTTGGCCTCATTATATTACCGGCTAAATATAAAATACATAGACCAGGTAAATGTCTCATTAAGTGTTTCACAGTTCTTTCTGGGAACTTAGTAGTGGTCTTGAAAGTGGAAAATAGAGAAGTATTTAATGTGAAAATTACTTCAGTGAAGGTTTTTATTAACTCACTGTGTGCGGCAAAGTGTGATGGTCATCATTTTATTAATGGCTTTTGCTGAATGGAGATAAAGATAGCTGATCGATCTTAGTTTCCAGACAAAAATACCAATACCGTGTCAGACATGAGGACATTTTAAATTTCTTGACATGGCTCAAATTAGAAGATTCACTTTCAGAAGATGTACCTCAGAGAATATCCTTTGTGGCTTAATTTGACACCTATTTGTATCTATCTATACTCTTACATTAGCTCATAGAAAATAGTTTTGGATTCCACATAGAGACTGACTCTGATTTTCATCTAAAAGATTTATATGAACACAACACAAGAGAGTAAAGAGAAGGAAAACATAATTATCTTGAAGGTAAAAATCAAATTTCTCTGATTATTCAGGGTACATGATTTTATTCCATGTGTCTCTCTCTACAAACCAGAGCCGGGGGCGGGGGGAGTAACTATACAATGGATTATTACTATGTTATTACTATGTTGTTCACTCTGGAAAAGTTCCCAATGCTTTTTAGATACACACACAAAAAAAAAGATATACTTTAAAATGACAAGGTGAATATGATGGCATCACTTTCCTTTCAAAAATGTAGTCATACTGAAAATACCCAGTAGAAGACAAGTCACAAAGCATAGAAAACGTGACGAAAGATGCTGGTTAACAATAGAGAAATGAATCAAGAAGAAATGGAAGGATGTCAAATGAGAAGTGCTCCTAATACCAGCAATATCTAAACACCAGACTTCTGTTTCAAGACAAGTGAGTCTCAGATTGACAGATGGTAGATGATCACTTCTAGTGGAGCAAATGATGGTTAGTTTGCAAGTAAAAGCAGATAAAGGAGCACATGAATAACAGTGAGATCTTTGGTATGAGGGTAAGATTTAAATTATAAATGGCTTAAATTATAAATGGTTCATGATTGACTGGCCACAAGCAACTTATTAAGAATGCACATATGGTGAAGAAACTGCAGGAATGCCTTAGCAAATGAATGCTGCTGATCACAAAATACTCTGTGTTAAATGCAAAGGGTTACTGGACAAATTGGAAGTTTGAAAGAAAGCTAAAGGCGGTGGACATATAAATTAAATTAGCACCTGTGCGTCCAAAAGCAATAAGAACACATCAGAAATTTGGGTATGTTAAATGTAAGCTCTGGTGCATCCAAGGAATAACTTTCAGTTCCACAGGCATTATTTTTTTTAATTCACAGATAAAATAATTTCAAAGTGATAAATTCAGTGTAACGATCATCTCAGACCTTTGGCGGTAAGAACAAACATAACACTTCTCCAGAGAACATGGTTGTCATCCTGAGAGATGAAACTCAAAATGCTAGAGAAATTGAACCCAAGGCTCCTCTCCAACAGACCCACTCGTGTCTCCTGGAGATATCTTACAAATCTTTATTGTTCTATCCCCGAAGAAGCTATGCACATAGAAGCTTGCAACATCTTGAATGAGACCTCCTGCTTTCTTCATTTGAAGTCTTGTGTGTGCAGGTCTGCATACTGTTAGTGACATTGGTGTTTTCTTCCTAGGCCGGTTGTGACTGACTAGTCCACTGACAAGACTTTATGAAGTTTGATTAATGGTGAATCATTATAAGTTGCTCATCCTGGAATTGCTTCAGCAGGACTTTTACTTTCAACTCCCATTTCATTTTTCAGATTCATCAAATGAGGTTCAAAGTAGGTAACTGAACTAACTCCTCAAGGCACGGCAAATGAATTTGCATGTTAAGACTAGAAATCAGGATTCCTGATTCCATTGTGGTACCAAAGGATTACTGATAATTAGTTGACTTGATCAATGACAATATGTCAAGAAAAGAATTTATTGCCCATTTCTCTGAATGATGCCACTCTGAGGAAACTAGGATTTCCAAGTGTAAGAAATTGTCATTTAACTATGAACCAAGCTTCACTTCCCATTAAGTATGAGTTGTCAGTTGTGATAAATTGTGAATTTATGTTCTAAATTCTGTACTAAAACATTTTTTAAAAAATATCCAATCTTATCTTTCAATTCAGACACTAAGGACATTACTATGACTGACTGCACATTTGAATAATATTTTGAATGTGTATGACACAGTTTAACACTTAATTTAGTATACAGATGTTCTTTCTACATTACCAAAGTGTACATGGGTAATTAATTTTAATCTGATTTCTATCGAGAAACAGAGAGGTTAAGTGAATGGCTCCAGTTCACACAGCAAGGCAGTGGCAATTTTATAAATGTCTTATTTGAATATAAATCCATTTAGATGATAGAATAATTACTTTGGGTCATCAATAGTGGTGCCACTTGCCAAGTGGAGATAAGAAAAACGTATTTTAAATCTCAGAGAACATTTCTGGAAGTAAGAACTGACATAGTCAAGACTTGCCTACACTTAATTTTTAGTGTTTAACCTTACACATGAAAAAAAATAATGAAGGAAGAATTTGATTTTATTAAGTTAAAAAATGCTGGGCTACTCAATATTAGAATTTTTGTGACAATAAGTGTACTTACTCAAATAATATTAAATCATTTATTATCTTTTCTAATTTTTGGAAAATGATAAAATCAAAATGTCAAAACTCTATTAATGCTGAAGTAGGATGGTCTGAAGAAAGTATAACACTATGAGCATTATTCCAAAATTCTGGTTTTGGTGATGAAAAATTTAGGAAATGTGTTAAATGTTTTTGCTTGTTTTGGTTATAAAAATCCCAACAGCATATGGACAAAAATAAATTGCTTTACTTATTTTTTTAGCCACATCCAGAATTTACTACTGAAAAGAGTAAAATCCTGGGGGTATGGATTGACCTGTCAATGCCCATGTCCAGCAGAGAAGCAATTACAGAAGCCAGAACTCCCACCTTCTGTTCCCCATAAACAACCTTGATACACATTCCCAGTGGGAGAGAAGTGATAGTATGAAGACAACAAGACTCTGCACTCCTGCTCCATTAGCACCTAAAGAGAGAGGAGGAAAAGGAAAGGGACATCTGGAGGTAGTTATGTTGTCATGAGTGGTTTGGAGGGGAAGAAAGGAATGAGTCAGAAAAAAAGGGAGCAACTATGAATAAATATGGACAGATAGTTGTAGAGAAGATGGTTGGCCCATGTCTACAACTTTAGGGGAACTGCAGTAGATTGCAGTGGGAAGAGTGAAGATTCAGAACTTTGGTGGTGGGGATGGTGTGGATTTAAACCCCTGTTGATGTGTAATTTTGTAAAATAAAGATAACAAATTTTTAAAAAATGACAAGAGACCTTCCACACAGTACCTGTATGAAAGGTGAGAGAGAAAAGTTTAAGAGACATTGCTTTATTATGAAACAAACATCCTCTAAGGATAGATCTTTTTATGAGTAAAGCATATGTTAAAATTTCCTCCTGAGTCATATGAGAAACAATTTCTTGAAAATGTGTCAGTGAGATAAATCATCTTACTCACTATATTTATCAAATTTTTCTATCACTTTTAAAATATTCTAAACTATATAAAAATACATTTTAAAAATAAGAGGATCATTCCTTTAAAACGCCTGTGCTTTGTCTTCTTGCTGCTGATCATGGTTCTTTGTTCTTCCATTGATATTAATTCAACTTCATTGTTCTTTGACTAGTGAACATGGAATAATTGTGTGCATCACACTTGGAGTAAGATGTTAGCACACATTTCATTAAGGTGAACTCAGTGCTTTCTAACATGCCATACAAAAGCCATCAATCTGCATCATCTTCAGTAGTGATGTTCTGTATGAGGCTACAGGACAATCAAAAGGTGCTTTTGTAGAGATGACAGTGACTACAGACAGTAGTCCCATTCTATTGCATCAGTGGGAATGTTAGTCCTGGATATTATTTTAGTTTTTAATTATATTTATTATTGGATAGAGACAGCCATAAATGGAGAGGGAAGAGGGGGAGAGAGAGAGAGAGACCTGCAGCGCTACTTCACCACTTGTGAAGCTTCCCCCTGCAGGTAGGGACCATGGGAAGAATAAATTGTTATGTGTTCATACTAATCCACTTAGATTAATCTGTAGTCTGAGAATGTATTTAAATATCAATATAATATAATTCACCTGAGTGAAATTCTCTTAATTTGATGAGATTCAGTTCAGTTGGTTGATTTTTCTTAAAAATGCTATGGGGGAGATAGCATAATGATTATGCAAAAAGAATTCCATGCAGGCCAGGCACTGGTGTATCTGGTAAGGGCACACATTATAGTGCCCAAGGACCAGATTCAAGCCTCTGGTCCCTATCTGCAAGGGGAAATCTTCACAAGTAGTGAAGTAGGGCAGCAGGTGTTTTGTCTTTTTCCTTCTACCTGTCTCCTCCTCCCCTCTCAATTTCTCTCTGTTGCTATCCAAAAATACATATATATTTTTTAAAGACTTTCATGCCAGACAGTCCAAAATCCCAGGTTAAACCCCACCCCCACCTTTCACCACAAAAAGTAGGAGCTGTGCGGTGCCCTGGTAAAATAAATAAATTCTGTTTAAAAATATATTATACTGGATTCAACTCTAGCTTTCTCTTTTTCTATTATGGAAGGCAAAGGAATAATGGAGTCTCAGTAGTTCCAAATAAACTAATGTGGAAGTATCTAACTACTAAGTGAGACCCTCTCTATAAAATACAGGGCTGGGGCCAGGCAGTGCCTCACCTGGTTGAACGCACATGTTACAATGCTCAAGGACCCAAGTTCAAGCCCCGGGTCCCCACCTTCAAGGGGAAAGTTTTACAAGTGGTGAAGCAGGGCTGCAGATGTCTCTCTCCCTTTCTACCTCTCCCTTCCCTCTCCATTTCTGGTTGTCTCTATCCAGTAAATAAATAAAGATAATTATAAAATAAAATAAAATCCAGGACCAACATTCACATTGATGCAATAGAATGGGACTACCATTTTTAGTCACTGTCATTTCTACAAAAAGCGCCTTTTGATTTTCCTGTAGCCTCATATAGAACATCACCACTGAAGATGACACTTATTGGCAGCTTTTGTATGGCATGTTAGAAAACAATGAGTTCACCTTTATGGAATGTGTGCTAAGAATAAAGAAATACATATAAAAACTGTTAATACTAATTCTTTTTTTAATTTATTTTTTATTTAAGAAAGAATAAATTAACAAAACCATAGGGTGGGAGGGGTACAACTCCAAACAATTCCCACCACCCAATTTCCATATCCCATCCCCTCCCCTGATAGCTTTCCCATTCTCTATCCCTCTGGGAGCATGGACCCAGGGTCATTGTGGGTTGCAGAAGGTGGAAGGTTTGGCTTCTGTAATTGCTTCCCCATTGAACATGGGTCTTGACTGGTCGGTCCATACTCCCAGTCTGCCTCTCTCTTTCCCTAGTAGGGTGGGTCTCTGGAGAAGCAGAGCTCCAGGACACATTGGTGGGGTCTTCAGTCCAGGGAAGCCTGCCCGGCATCCTGATGGCATCTGGAACCTGGTGGCTGAAAAGAGAGTTAACATACAAAGCCAAACAAATTGTTGAGCAATCATGGACTCAAAGCTTGGAATAGTGGAGAGGAAGTGTTAGGGGGGTACTCACTGCAAACTCTGGTATACTTCTGTTTTCAGGTATATATTTTGCACTAGTTTATGGATATATGTGAACATATGCTCTCTCTCACAGAACCTGGTCTATATCTAGGTTTTGGGACTTTGTTAGAAAGTGAACCACCTGGGATGGAATTAGAGAATACCATGAAAAGAAGGGTCTCACCCGAGTAATGAAGCAGAAGGGTTGTCATTCCACACCTGAAGTCTCTGGACACAGTCTGAGCTGAAGCATGTTGAGGTGGCAATTGTTGCATTGATTAGGTTGCGATCGGCAGATGCAATATTATTTGATATGGATTGGGAGAGGCATACGGGAAAGTGGGCCCTACCCTAAGGTTCCAGGACTGGGGAAAATATAGGCTCTGTAGTGGAGATGTGAGGTTTCTGTTGTCTTAGGGTTCAAAAAGACAATGGATAGTTAATGTTATAGTCACATTATTTGGTAATTAGGTTAACTTTGAAAAGTCCTTTTGTTAGGGTTTGCTGTATAGTACCCAGTATTTTGTATGTGCCATTGGTTGCTTCTGATCTACTTGGTCTAGGCTTTTGAGAGAGTCTGCATATCAAATACACAGCTTATATATTAAAAAAGACTCGGTCTGTGTTTTAAAAACTTCGAGATATACAATTAATTTTCCCTTCTCATATTAATTAACTAGTGATTTATATGACTACACTTTACTAGGAGTGTACATAAACACCATTCCCACCACCAAAAGACTGTGTCCCATCCCACCCAACCACTTCCACTCCCCACTGGCCCAGGAAGCTGCATGTCTACCCCTCATCACAGGGTTTTTACTTTGGTGCCCTACTTTCAACTTAGTCAGATCCTGCTTTTAGTTTCCCTTTCAGATCTTCTTTCTCAACGTCTGTTGATGAGTGGGATCATCCCATACTCATCTTTATCTTTCTGACTTAGCTCACTTAACATAATTCCTTCTAGCTCTGTCCAAGATGGGTCAGAGAAGGTGGTACCAATTCATCAAGGGATTGAATTGCTAGTAAATTTTCACCAGTATGTCAGGGGAGGAGAAGCATTCTGACAACTAAAATGATATAGTCAACCTAGGCCCCTGAAGATATTACTCATTGAAGCAAAAAGAAGGGAACAGCTACTCCCAATCTATCACTCACAGCACCAACAACTGTATTCTGCCTTTAAAGGCACATAATTAACCTAGTAATACAATATAGAACCTCCCCTCCTCCACAGAGTAAAATATATAATCAAGAAAATTATGCAAAACAGCCATAACACCACCTGTTGGCTCAATTATAGAAAACATACTCCAAAGCATAAATCTCAGTGTATTCAAAGGGCAGCTATAAGAGATAAATGTCCAATATATGTACATAAACCTGGAAAAATGCTAGAGATTGAATTTAGAAGACTTGTTCTGAAAATAATCCCAAGAATCCAAAGTAAACATCCAAACATAAATCCATCAACTCAGAGACCACTCAACTAAAGAAACATAAAAGAAAATATCCAAACAATTCACTGAAAAGTTAGAAATCATGAAAAAAACAACTTTGAACAGAGTTACAGGGCTAGAAGGACACCTTAAAAGCAGTTCAGGCTCAGGTAAGAGGCCTAATAAGCAGACTAAATCATTATGAAAACATAGCAGCAATGAAGCAGCAAAGGAATTCCAACTAAATGAGGTAGTCAGTGGTAAGTTGGAAACAAGAAAGTAAAACAAAATGAAAAAGTAACAGAAAAAAAAAACAAGTAGCAAAGGGAAGGGCAAAATAGAACAATACAATCAAATGTTGGTAAATCACAGCTCACCTAAAATAAACTTTTCTGGATGTTGTAATGAAGACTTTGCAACTAATCAAAAACCTCCCCATGGAGGGTTGGGCAGTGGTATGCCCATGCATAAACAGGTACAGCTGTGTTCCAATAAAACACTTTTTATTTTTTATTTATAAAAAGGAAAAATTGACAAAACCACAGGATAAGAGGGGTGTAGCTTCACAAAATTTCCACCACCAGACCTCCGTATAACTACCCCTGCCCTGATAGCTTTCCTACTCTTTAACCCTCTGGGAGTATGGACCCAAGATCATTGTGGGATGCAGAAGGTTGAAGGTCTAGCTTCTGTAATTGCTTCCCTGCTAAACATAGGCATTGACAGGTCGATCCATACTCCCAGCCTGTCTCTCTCTTTCCCTAGTGGGGAAGGGCTCTGAGGAAGCGGAACTCCAAAGCACATTGGTGAGGTTGTCTGTCCAGGGAAGTCTGGTCACATCTTGCTAGCATCTGGAACCTGGTGGCTGAAAAGAGAGTTAATATACAAAATCAAATAAACTGTTGGACATAGGCTGAGTCTTTGATATGTTGACTCTCTTAAAAGCTTAGTCCAGGGAGAACAAAAGCAACTGGTGGCATAGGTATATGCAAACAATGTCAAAGGACATGAAATATGGTGAGGGTGTGTATGATACAGAAAATCCTAACAAGGGCATTTCTCAAAGTTAACCCAATTGCCAAACAATGTGATTATTGCAATAACTATCTATTGTCTTCTTAAACCCTAAGACAACAGGAATCTCCCACTTCCTCTATAGAGTCTATGTTTCTCCCAATCTTGGAACCTCTGGGGTGGTGCTCACTTCACTGAATGCTTCTCTCAAGTCAGGCCAAATTATATTGCATCCACTGATTCTAACCCACTCAATGCAACAAGTACCATCTCAGCATGCTTCACCTTAGACTGTGTACAGAGTCATCAGGCATGGATTGCTAACCCTTCACCCTCATCATTTGAGTGAGACCTTTCCTTTCATGGTAGTCTCTAATTCCATTCCAGGAGGTTCACTTCCTAACAAAGTCCCAAAACCTAGATATAGGCCAGGTCCCATAAGATAGTGCATATGTTCACATGTATCCATAAATTAGGGCAAAATATATACCTGAAAGCAAAAACACACAATAGTCTTTAGTGAGTCAGTATCAAGTTCATAATGAAATAATGTCCACTTAGACTTAGATACCCTCCTCACCTACTTCCTATTACAGTTCTCTCACTCACTCCAAAGCTAACCTTAGCAAAGCAAGGACTGCAAAAGCTGAATAAGGGCAAGAGACTGGCATACTTTAACGATGACTCTCTAGTCACTATCAGGCCATTCCACCAGCTGGGGCCCTAATCGGGGAGTCCTAAGTCTCCCAAACAGACTTGATGGGCCTAGACCTCAAATAAATCCCTCTCTCCATTGCTTCCAGTCATCTCTATCAGGAACAACAAAATAGACCACTTTGTGGGCCCATAGGACCTTGCCCTCAACCTGGATCAACAATGGTAGAGAATGTTCCATCCTCAGAAGGGAGGATGGATAACATACTCTATGCTATACCTGAGGAAGATGGGTCAATACTGGGGGCATCATGGAATGTTCCTACTCATGATCACAGAATGTGAGCTCAGATCTAGAGGGATGTAGAGGTCACAAAGGCTCTGAAGCTAATTATGGACCCCAGATCACATCAAATCGATGGGGTTTACAGTAATATTTATACCCCTTTCCCATATTAGGGAGCTACTCTCTTCCCTGATCCAGCTTTCTGGTCCTTTTCCCAGCCACGACATCATCTCCCCAGACAATAACTAAGATTCACCTGCATATCACATTTCAGGCTCAGGGAAAAAAAAGACTAGTATCGCTCAGGCCCTTTGAAATATAACTAAAATATGCCTACTAGCTATCTACAAAATGTAGGACATCCCCCTAATGTTTCACCTGCACTATTCCAGCCATTAGGTCCATAATTGTCCAACAGTTTGTTTGGCTTTGTATATTAACTCTCTTTTCAGCCACCAGGTTCCAATAAAACATTTTTAACAGAAACAGGTGGTAGGCCTTATTGGGCACACTGGCTATCATTTATCATCAACTGACCACCCAAGAGTTACTAAGAATTTCTCCCATGATTAAAAGTGTAACCTTGGATCTTACATTACTACCAGGCAAGGTAAAGTTAATTTGCTAAAGTAACTAACTAATTAAGGTAAAGTCTAAGTATTTAATGTGACACTATATCCCCAAAACTAAAATGCAAATTCTCTATACAGGGCGCTTTTGGAGGGCCCCCAAAAGTGCCCTGTAAACTATCTTGTGGGAATTAATCCACAACAGATCTGGCATCAATCTGGCACTGTAAATGTTCAAACCATTGTCACTGGGAGTTGGGCTGTAGCTCAGCGGGTTAAGCGCAGGTGGCGCAAAGCACAAGGACCGGCATAAGGATCCCGGTTCGAACCCCGGCTCCCCACCTGCAGGGGAGTCGCTTCACAGGTAGTGAAGCAGGTCTGCAGGTGTCTATCTTTCTCTCCTTCTCTCTGTCTTCCCCTCCTCTCTCCATTTCTCTCTGTCCTATCCAACGACGACAACAACAATAATAACTACAACAATAAAACAACAAGGGCAACAAAAGGGAATAAATAAATAAAATAAATATTTAAAAAAAAAACCATTGTCACTAACATATGTTAACTCTCTAAGTAACCTGAGTCTGTTTATACTCCAAAGTAAAAATGGTTAAAAATCAGTATATATTTTAACTATAATTGTTCTAAAGATCCTGCTGTAGAGACTGCTACAGGAGGTTACATTAGATGACCTTTAAACAAAATCATAAAGATATTTAAACCAATTATAATCATCGAGGTATCAACTATAGCAAACCTCTAACTTGTTACAAGTTTATTTTCTTTTCACAAGTGAGTGATTACAGCTATCAAGCCTTCATATGAAGAATCGTCTGTTCATATGGTAAGGTATTAAACTATAAAAGTTCTTCCATATACAACTTATGTGAATTAACAACATTCACATATTCTTCTACACTTAACTGATGTATCTCGTCCCCCAATACTCAGTTGACTAAGGCACCAAACCCATATATATATATATATATATAATCAGATGCCCTACTAACCACGAGAAGCAGATTGTTTGTGTTTCTTTCACAGGAATCCTGAGAAAAACCATCTGAACCCCTGCACACCCTGATGTCACCCACTAGACAGCACGACTACAGTGGCACTTAACACAATCTGAAGAACCTGATACACAGACTCCAAGGACAGAACTTTCTTAATGCCTGCTTGTCATTCCTGCTTCTGATTTGCCTGTCACGTTTTGGCGGTTCCAGCTAGCTATCTACAGAAAAGCAGAATTCCAGCGGCTGACCTTCCTCATGCAGCATTTCATGCCCTGCCATTTCTTCCCCTAGCCATCTACTTTGGACTGAGACTTCTGTCGGGCTTGCTGGCACTTTACACAATTTTAAAGCAGCTTATTTCCCTTCACGCTGCTGGTTTTTCATAGACTGATCCTGAGTAGCTCATAGACTTTACAGACTGTTGCCTTGAGGACTATACAATGCCAAATAGCCCCTCTGCTTGGTGGGTCATGCCCTCCTGCCTCCCCCTCATTATGTACCCTTGCCCCCCCCAAACAGGGAATGTTCCTTTACACACCAATCCTTCCCTTGACATCACACTGGCTTTTAGTACTCCCCTACTTGTCCCTTCCTGTTTTGTTATATCATTTAGGTTTATGCCCAAAAGGTTTCTGCTCACCCCTACACCACTATTCCTCTGTCATAGATAGTCTTTTACAGACTTTGAACCATCTTATGAGATGACTAGATAGAAAGATAGAAAAGATGTAGAGATATTATGAAGAGATGGTTGAGCAGGCTGTGCTTAAACTTATGAGATGAGTCCCTCCAGGTAAGTCTCTCTCTCTAAAGAGGGGTTGAGCACAAGGGGACACATAAATCTCACAAGGTTGGCAGCCATTTAAGCCTTCCCTCCTCCACAGAAAGCTCTACATCTTCCTACCTGAGCACAGCATTCTGACTTAGCTCACTTAACATAATTCCTTCTGGTTCCATCCAAGATGAGTCAGAGAAGATGGATTCATTGTTCTTAATAGCTACGTAGTATTCCATTGTGTATATATACCACAGCTTTCTCAGCCATTCATCTGTTGTTGGGCACCTGGGTTGCTTCCAAGTTTTAGCTATTATGAATTGTGTTGCTATGAACATAGGTATACACATATCTTTTTGGTTGGGCATTATGGAATCCCTGGGATATATCCCCAGGGGAGGAATTACTGGGTCATATGGAAGGTCCATGTCTAGCCTTCTGAGAGTTCTCCAGACTGCTCTCCACAGAGGTTGGAACAATTTACATTCCCACCAGCAGTGCAGAAGGCTTCCTGTGTCCCCAAAGCCTCTCCAGCATCTGTTGCTGCTGTCCTTTTTTATGTATGAAATTCTCACAGGAGTGAGGTGGTATCTCAGTGTTGTCTTTATTTGCATTTCTCTGAAAATCACCTACCTGGAACAATTTTTCGTATGTTTGTTAGCCTTTTGGATCTCCTCTGAAGTGAAAGGTTTGTTCATATCCTCTGCCCATTTTTGGATGGGGTCATTTGCTTTTGTGGTGCCAAGTTTGCTGAGCTCTTTGTATATTTTGGTGATTAGTCTCTTGTCAAATGTATGGCATATGAAGACCTTCTCCCACTCTGTGAGGGGTCTCTTTGTTTGTTTAATAGTTTCTTTGGATGTGCAGAAGCTTTTAAATTTGATGTAGTCCCATTGGATTGTTTCTGCTTTAGTCTTCCTTGAAATTGGGTTTGTTTCATCAAAGATGTCCTTGAGGTTTAGGTGGGAAAGTGTTCTACCAATGTTTTCCTCTAAGTATTTGATATTTTCTGGTCTAACATCCAGGTCCTTGATCTATTTGGAGTTGATTTTTGTTTCTGGTGAGATAAGGTGGTTCAGTTTCATTCCACTGCATGTTTCAACCCAGTTTTCCCAGCACCATTTAATGAAGAGTGCCTCCTTCCTCCATTTAATACTTTGGGCCCCCTTATCAAATATTAGATGTCCATAGGTGTAGGTATTTATTTCTGGGCATTCAATTCTGGTCCACGGGTCTGGCTGCCTATTTTTGTTCTAGTACCATACTGTTTTGATGATGATGGCCTTATAATATAGTTTGAGATCTGGGGATGTGATGCGTCCATTTCTTTTTCTTTTCCTCAAGATGGTTTTGGCAATTATAGGTGTTTTCTGGTTCCAGATAAATAACTGTAGTTTTGGTTCTATTACTGTTGGTATGCATGAGACCCCTTCTGTTTCATTTGGTTTAAATCCCCCCTGCTTAACACTATTCTATTTACATAACCACTTCATTCTATTTACATAACCACTGTTAACAAGTTCCACCCTCCCTCCAGGGCATTTGTGGTTCAGTGATAGGATTCTCGCCTAATCTGCCCCCTCCTTGTCACACCCTGATTTTTACCAGTCACTTTTCTCTCCACCCTCTCTATGTCACATCCTGTTTCCACCCTACTTGGCAAGTATATATAAAGACAGCATTGTGAGTTTTACAGTACTGTAATTTGAGTTTAACTTAGTTCGTCTTAGATTGTGCTGCGTCCTGCATGAATAAAGAGATACTGCCTACAGCTTAACCATGAGTCCCTGGTCGTCTGTTACCCGCCTGAGAAGCCAGCCCGGCGAAAACAACCTAACCCATTGAAAACAACATATGGCGCCCAACATGGGGCCAGACCTGCGCAACTCCCAGATAAGTGAAGACCTTGCCTACCTATGCACTATGATCTTCTCTTCTACTTATGAAGAGGTTTGCCAAAGCCTCTACTGTTTCATTATGAGACAGTTTCTCTGTCTCTGGAACATTTTACTCTGGGCCACACTTCGGTTCCCTGACCGGGAACTTTGGTTTCTTATGACCGGGATCATAGAGCTTGGGAGATGCACGGAGATTTCTCCTTGGACTTTCTGGATTCCCTCTCCCATGTTTCCTGAGGGAAAGGACTACATTTTGCTCTGGGCCACAGTTTGGTTCTTTATGACTGTGATCGTAGACCTTGGGATATGCATGGGGATTTCCCCTGGAACTTTCTGGACTTCTTCTCGAATGTTTCCCATGGAGAAGGACTACTCTAATTTAAAGAACATTCTCGAGTACCCTGGCAGTTCCCAAGTATGGAGACACGTGGTTAGTTCTACTCTCCTGATTGGATTCTTTCTTCGATGGGAAGACACTTTTAAAAATGGGTGCCTGAAGCAATCCAGCAGGAACAGTCAGAAACACCCTAAATGGAATTTTGAGGAGCTTTTTGGACTAGGATGCCCTCCAGGGATTCTTAATCCTACATGTTGAGATCTTGATAATCTGGTTCAAGTTGCGTTTCATAAGAGAATGATTTGAATGACTGAATTTTTGTTTGACATTGACTTAAAAAAAAAAAAAAGCTAGACGCAGCCATGATTTCTAGAGACATCCAGAAACAATCAAAAAATTGTTTTTTTCTTCCTTTGATTTCTCTTTTACGTCTTGACATGAATCTGAAACGTTTAATCCTGAAAACTGTATGAGTTATGGGTGGGGCAGATAGTGCAATGATTATGTTAATTATTCTCATGCCTGAGGCTTTTAATCATGGTTCTTCTGTTTACCTTTCCACATTTTATTGAGTTTAAACTGTTTAAACAACCTTAAAATCATACTAGAAAGGACTTCCAATTTTAATGGAATTATCAATTATAGTAAACTTCTAATCTGCTACAAGTTTTGTTCAACAAGTAAGTGAATTTCAGTTGTCAAGTCTTCACATGGAAAAGCATCTACTCAAATGAAATTCCTGAAAATCCATTTGGACCCCTGTTCTCTGACATCGCCCCCAGAAACCAATGATGAGACCTGACACGTCCTGAAGAAACAGATTCACAGACTCCAAAGATCACTCTCTACAGAAAAGCAGAATTCTGGTGGCCGACATTCCCCATCGAGACAGACGTGCAGCGTTTCATCCTCTGGCATTTTCTTCTGTGGTCAGCTACTTTGGACTGACACCTCCATCGGACTTACTGGTACATGCTGCTGTGTTTCTCAAAGACTAACTTCAGCCAATTGCCTTGAGACTTTATAGACCATGTTTCCTCGCCTGCAGGCTCTTCCCCAGAGGCAGAAAACTCCCCCTCCTTATTAGGTTATGCCCACAGAGGCATGAAGCGCCCCAAGAGGCAAGAGATGCCCACAGAGTCAGGAAACGCCCTTTGAGGCAAGAGATGCCCCCAGAGGCATGAAGCACTCCCAGAGGCAAGAAATGCCCTTTCGCCTGCTAGGCCTTGCCCTTTGAGGCAAGAAAAGCTCCACTTGGCATCACACTGGTTATTGCTGCTCGCCTATTTTGTTTTCCATGTCATATGCCAGTTCTTTTGAAAACACCTGTACGATATACGTTTCTGTTCACCCGCAATGGCCATTAGTTAAAAAGAAAGGGGGAATTGTTGGTATGCATGAGACCCCTTCTGTTTCATTTGGTTTAAATCCCCCCTGCTTAACACTATTCTATTTACATAACCTCTTCATTCTATTTACATAACCACTGTTAACAAGTTCCACCCTCCCTCCAGGGCATTTGTGGTTCAGTGATAGGATTCTCGCCTAATCTGCCCCCTCCTTGTCACACTCTGATTTTTACCAGTCACTTTTCTCTCCACCCTCTCTATGTCACATCCTGTTTCCACCCTACTTGGCAAGTATATATAAAGACAGCATTGTGAGTTTTACAGTACTGTACTTTGAGTTTAACTTAGCTCGTCTTAGATTGTGCTGCGTCCTGCATGAATAAAGAGATACTGCCTACAGCTCAACCACGAGTCCCTGGTCGTCTGTTACCCGCCCATGAAGCCAGCCCGGTGAAAACAACCTAACCCATCGAAAACAACATATTACCTTAAAGAAGCTTCGTGGAACTTTGATGGGTATCAATAAATTTGTATATGGCTCTGGGGAGAATATTTATTTTGATGATATTTATTCTTCCAATCCATGAGCATGGAATGTTTTTCCATTTCTTGATATCAGTTTCTATTTCCTTGAATAGTGACTCATAGTTTTAAGTATACAAGTCTTTCACTTCTTTGGTCAGCTTTATTCCTATGTATCTTGTTGATTTTGCTGCAACAGTGAATGGGAGTGATTTCTGGATGTCTTCTTCTTCAGATTTAGTGATTGCATAAAGAAATTCCATGGATTTTTGTACATTGATTTTGTAGCCTAACACCTTGCTATATTGCATAATAACTTCCAGTAGTTTTCTGCTAGATTCTTTAGGTTTTTCTATGTATACTATCAAATATGGTGAGAGTGGACAGCCCTGTCTAGTCCCCCATCTGAGGGGGATTCTTTCATCTTCTGTCCATTGAGTATGATATTGGCCATAGGTTTACTATATATGGATTCCATTATCTTGAGGAATTTCTCATCTATTCCCATTTTTTGTAGAGTTTTGGGCATGAATGGAAGTTGGATTTTGTCAAAGGCTTTTTCAGCATCTATTGTGATAATCATGTGGTTTTTGGCTTTGCCTTTATTGATGTGGTGAATGACATTGATTGACTTATGGATGTTGAACCAGCTTTGCATTCCTGGGATGAATCCCACTTAGTCATGATGAATAATGTCTTTGATATACTGCTTTACCAGGTGGGCCAAGATTTTGTTTAATATTTTGGCATCTATATTCATCAGAGACATTTGTCTGTAGTTTTCCTTTTTTGCTGTGTTGCTATCTGCTTTTGGTATCAGGGTGATGTTGGCATCATAGAAGGTGGAAGGGAGTGTTCCTGTTTCTTCGATCTTATGGAAAAGCAAGTATAGGTATTAACTGTTTGCTGAAGGTTTTGTAGAATTCATTTGTGAAGCCATCTGGTCCAGGACTTTTGTTACTGGGGACATTCTTAATAATGGTTTCAATTTCTTTGTCTGTGATTGGTGTATTTAGGTTTTGTAGTTCTTCTTGGTTCAGTTTTGGAAGAACATACGTTTCTAGGAATTCTTCTAGTCCAGATTTTCTAGCTTGGTGGCATATAGTTCTTCATAGAATTTTTGCATGATTTTCTGGATTTCTGTGGTGTCAGTTGTGGTATCTCCTCTATCATTGACAATTCTATTAATTTGAGTCTTCTCTCTTTTTTGTTTGTTGAGTCTGGCTAAGGTTTGTCAATTTTGTTTAATCTTTCAAAGAACCAACGTTTGGCTTCATTGATCTTTTGTATGGTTCTCTTCTTTTCAATGTTGTTTATTTCTGCTCTAATTTTAGTGATTTCTGTCCTTCTGGTTGCTTTAGTGTTTCTTTGTTCCTCTTCCTCTAAATCCTTGAGGTGTGCAGTAAGGTGTTTATTTGAGCTTTTTCTTGTTGTTTAATATGTGACTGTAAGGCTATAAGTTTCCCTCTCAATACTACTTTAACTGAGACCCAAATATTTTGATAAATTGTGTCTTCATTTTCATTTGTTTCCAGGAACATTTGAATTTCTTGCTTGAGTGACTCTCTGACCTAGTGGTTGTTAAGAAGTATGTTTAGTTTCCAAATTCTATGTCTTTTAATAATTTTATGTTTATTGTTAAATGTTAGTTTTACTCCACTGTGGTCTGAGAAGATACTTGGGATGATTTCAATGCTCTTGAATTTATTGATGCTATCTTTGTGGCCTAACATGTGGTCTATCCTTGAATATGTGTTATGTGGATTTGAAAAGAATGTGTATTACAGTTTTGGGGGGTGAAGGACCCTGAAAATGTCTGTCCATCTCTTCATTTAATTCTCTTGTTTCTTTGTTGATTCTCTGTTTTGTTGATCTAAGTGTGAGAGTGGTGTTAAAGTCTCCCACTATTATTATATTACTATTGATGTATTTTTGAAGTTCTTTGAGTAAGTGCTTGATGTTTTAGATGGTCCCTAATTGAGTGCATAGATGTTAATAATTGTTAAGTCTTCTTGGCTGATTGATGCTTTAATCATTATTTAATGTCCTTGCCTATCTTTTATTACTTTATTTAATTTAAAATCTATTGTGTCTGAGATGAGAATGGCTGTTCCTGCCCTTTTTTGTTGTCCATTAGCCTGTATTATAGTTTTCCATCCTTTCACTTTAAGTCTGTGTTTATCTTGTTGTGTCAGATGGGATTCTTGCAAGCAGCATATGGTTTGGTTATGTTTTCTGATCCATCCCCCCACTCTGTGCCTTTTGATGGGTGAGTTTAAGCCATTGACGTTTATTGATATTATAGATTTAATGTATTGTAGTGCCATTGTTCAACAAATTTTTATTTGCTCTGATATATTGCAAGTATTATAGTGATGTTCTTATTTATGAGGTCTTTTAGAACCTCTTTCTGAGTAGGCTTGGTGATGGTTGCCTCCTTTAAGTGTTGTTTGTCTAAGAAGGTTTTGATCCTTCCATCGAGTTTGAATGAAAGTCTAGCAGGATATATTATCCTTGGTTGAAACCCTTTTTCATTCAGGGCTCGATAGATATCTTGCCATTCTCTTCTGGCTTTTAGAGTTTGAGTGGAGAAGTCTGCTGATAGTCTTATGGGTTTTTCCCTGTATGTGACTTTTTGTTTCTCTCTTGCAGCCTTTAGGATCCTTTCTTTATCCTTACTTCTTTTCATTGTGACTATGATATGTCTTGATGTCTTCAGGTCTGGGTTGATTCTGTTTGGGACTCTTTGGGCATTTTGAAACTTAATGTCTGTTGTTCAGGTCTGGAAAGTTTTCTTCTATAACTTCCTCTAGAATGTTTGCTTCCCCTTCCTCTCTTTCTTCCTCTGGCAGGCCAATTATACGAATGTTACTTCTTCTGAGATCATCCCACATGTCTCTGTTGTTGTTTTCAGTGTCTCTCAATCTCTTTTGAGCTCTTTCACATCTTTACTAGTTTTCTCTAGCTCATCCTCTGTCTGGCTAATTCTGCTTTCTGCTTCTGTTAGTCTACTTTCCCTTCCCTCAGCTACTTTCTTCAGTTCAGCTATTTCATCGTTCAGTTCTCTAATTGCCTCAAGGTAATTAGTATTTTCCTTGATGGTCTCCTCTGTTGTTTCCCTAATATCACTAGCCCTTTCCTCCAAAGTTGTTTTCATTTCTGTGATGAATAAGTTTATTATTGCTTGCCTACTTTTCTTATCTATGGTTACTTCTGGCTGATTTGTAGTTTCTCCTGAACTCCTGTTTTCATTCATTGTAGTAGCAGTTTTATTTGCTCTTGATCTAACCATTTATTTATTAATGTGTTTTTTTATTTTTATGTTCGGTTGTTCCTCAGTTGTTGTGTTTTGAGTACAAGCCATGCTATACTAGATACCTTTATGACAAATTCAATCACCAGCCTCAGAAATTGCAATAGCAACTGAAGCAAGTATTGAAGCACTTTAACTGATATCAGTTAGACAAACAATGTCTCCAGGCTCATAAAAAATAGTTACCAAATCCAAGTGAAGAAGAAATAGAAAGGAAAAAGGGGATAGCAAGAATAGACAATTATGGAAATCTGCTCTCCACTGTATATTCTAGGGGTAGCAAGAGGAGAAAGGGAAGTAGAGCAGAGATACACACAGAGAGAGTCCACTCTGAGTTAGATTTCTTCCCCAAAATAATTCACAAATGTGTATCAGTGAATTCAGAAAGCCGAAGAAGTAGGAAGGAAGTAAGGATGACAAGAATGAGAAAAAGAAAAAAAAAAGGAAGAAGAAAAAAATAGAGAGAGAAAAGAAAATTATAAGTAAAAGAACAGTAATAAAAGAGTAGTGAAAGGAACGAGTTATTTATTAATTTATTATTTAATTAGCTAGGTGGAGGGAGAAGGGGGAGAGTGGGTAGGGGAGGTAGGAAGAGTGAAACAATTTCCTCTGGTAATGGATAACACACCCAGTCCCCTAGCAATGGAAAATACACTAAGAGTTAATTCTGGTCAACCTGAAGGAGGGGAGGAAAGGAATATGCATATATATAGTATTATTAATAAAATAGAACAGAGTAAAAAACCTGTCCTGTCTTCAGCTTGGATGGCTCCAGATTGCCTCAAGCCCCCTGAGCAGAGGCAGCTGATTGTTAATAATATAAAACAAAAACAAAACAAACAAACAAAAAACACCTCAGGAGGTCTTTCCCTGTCTGAGTAAGGTTCTGCTTGATTGAATATTTGTAGCTGGGATAGGTCACTTAGAAAGAAAAAGGGCCAAGGGTCTCAGAAAGGAACAGGATTGTAATTGGAATGACACCCCTGTTGAGCCAGGAATCTTGGTAAAGAAAGAAGTTCAACAGGGGAGCCTGCTAGGAACAGCTCTCTGGCCCCCAGGGTCTAGTTATGTGTGGGGGCAGGGGTGCGCTTTGGGAATAATAATTTTAAAAAAGAAATTTCCTTTCTTTTTTCTCTATTTTCTAACCCAAATTGAGTTATAGTCACCTCCTTGGTGTCACAGCTAAGACCCTTTATTCACTGTCCTGCTAAAGGCAAAAAATCCTACCGTTTCCAGCAGATGTTGTCGGAACTCAAGCCACTAGCAGCTTCTCAATCACTATCTTGGCTCTGCCTCCAATGTTTCCATTTTATAAATAATTTTTAAAAATTTTAAAAATGGTTTGGCTCCAAGGGGATGTCCATAAGTGTGGGGGCTTGTTTCTGAGCTCTAAATTATATTCCACTGGGCAGTATGTCTACTTTTGTTCTAGTACCAGACAGTTTTGATTACAATTAACCTATAAAAAAGTTTGAGATCTGGGAGCATGATGCCTCAATTATGTTATTTTTTTTCTCAAGATCATTTTGGTGATTCTAGGTGTTTTTTTGATTCCAGATAAATGTTTGCAGCTTTTGTTCTATTCTCTTAAAAAATGGTGAGAAATTAGTGGGGATTGCATTAAATTTGTATATTTCTCCTTAAAATTATAGTTTTGATGATGTTAATTCTTCTAATTCTTGAACATAGGTGATTTTTCCACTTTGTATTTTTTTTACTTCCTTGAATAGTAACTCATAACTTGAACTGTGCAAGTCTTTCACTTCTTTTGTTAACTTTATTCCTTTATTCTTTATTAGTTTTGCTGCTATAGTAAATAGAACTGATTTCTGGATTTCTTCTTCTTCTGACTTAGTGTTTGCATAAAGAATGCCACTGACTTTAGTATGTAAATTTTATACCCTGACACCTTACTATGTTGCCTGAAAATATCTAGGAGTTTCCTGCTGAATTCTTTCAGCATGTAATGTGCATGTAAAATATATATATATAATATTATGAAATTCTCAAAATCTCTGTTAACAAGAAAGTTGCAAAGTAATATACAATTAAAACATCCATAAAACATTTAAATGGTAACAATCAGTCTATTCTGGCAGTACAAAAAGATGTGAGGATCTACTGTGTGCCAAGGAGCAAATAGATATATAGTTATTCTAGAACTTGGTGGTATGTAATAAAATTGAGTTTATGTTGATCATGCATCTCCTATTTTGAAATATATACCAGAGAGATTCCAGGATGGGTCCAAAAGAGAATCTAAGCAAGCACACTCATCAAAGCACTGTTGTGTTTGGGGGGGCGGAGCTGTGGTGTTTGTGCATGAGCTGCTATAGAAAGACACAACATGATTAGAGTCTGATAGAGCTTGCAACAGTAAGAGCGGTGGTCCAGGTTATAGAAAGCCATAGAAGCAGATCTTCACAACAGTGATGTGGGCATACACTTAAAAAGGGAATGAAAATCATATAAATGAAAAAAAAAAAGTATTGTATATTCTACACAAGCAGGACCTATCTAAGAACTTTTGTCAGAAGATGAGAGTAAATGGAGTAGAAAGAATGGAGATAAAAGATAAGTAAATTTAATGTTACTTGAGCTCTAACAATATTGTGTGCTCTAATTACAGAACACTACTAAGCTGCAGAGTCCTAAAGCATACAGTAATATATATGGTAACATGCACATAGAATGTATACTATTTATCCAATATGATAAACACAAAGGAGAAGAAGCTGTAATATTTGGAAAATTCTAATGTCTTAACAGATAGCTATTGCAACTATTACTGTGTGTCTTCTCTATGTACATACATCCTGAAACATTTGATCTCATCTGACCTCGGAAGCTAAGCAGGGTTGGGGCTGGTTAGTACTTGGATAGGAACCATCGTCACTGTCCCTCTAGTTTGTTTACATTTTACTATGAAGACAACAGAAATGCTTTTTTTTGTTGTTTTCTTTATCATTTTTCACTTTTTCTTCTTGATTTGTATGTAGTACAGTCTTAAGTATTTCTCGTCACATGGTAATTCACATAGTAATTCTGGTGTATAAACTTTATTGTCTCAATATAAAATTCCTAAGGAAGTTTGAACACTTAAAATCCTTCCAGTTTTATAAAAATATAATAAAAGTACCCTACTTGGCTTCACCTTTTCCACAAAAACCTTAATCATGTCAATAATTGTCATGCAAAAAAAAAGTAATTTTACTTGTAGTGTTGGTAGTATTTCTGTCAAGGCTGAAAATGCATCAGGGATTGTAATGCTATATCTAATATTTTTAATATTTTGTAAGAATTACACAAAAATGTCTGCCATAATTTAATTTGCCTCTTCAGAACTTCTTTTTCTTTTAGATTTGCCCATTCTGAACTTCTAGGGAGTGATAACCCACTGTTATTGGCTTAATAGTTGCAAAGTCTGATGGCAGGACACTCAGGAAATGCCACCCTCTGTGAAACAGAATGCAATGGGATTTTAAATTTGAAAATCACTGGTGGTGAGCAGGGTGCGAATAAATATCAAATGTCTTCTCTTTAGCACTAAATATAAAATGTTCCAAATCATCTTATCCAACTCTAGATGTTAACTTAAATGTAAATGCACATATTGAATGCAATAGTGAAATAGCAAGCAGAATTCATAACAGAACAAGTCATGGGACTGGGGATGTTACTTCACCATATTCTTAATGCCAAGAAGTAGCAAACAGCATTGGTCTTTAAAAATGCAAAGTGTAGGATAATTGGGTGCAGGAAAAAAAAAAAAGGACTGCATTATCCTTAAGCTGGATTGCATATCAATTTCAATGTTGGATCATAAAAGAATTTACATGAATGTTATACTAAAACAGAATTGACTCGCCAGTCCTTAGTGATTAGAATGTCTGCTGTAGAGCATACATTCAAATCAATCCATTAGTTTCTTTTTTAAGACTCCATGATCAGAGGAATATACTTTCTTGATTTGGAGATAATATCAATTAAGTCCATGGAATTGTTACACCTTTTGAGAGCTAGACCTATGCATACACAGTAAGAACTACTATATTGGTATAAATAAAAGACATTTGATACATTTTACCAGCATCATTTAGACTCTTGGATTTTGGTTATTATTTATTAAAATCTTAGTCAAGAGAAATGCAAGATTAAAGACTCTGGAGTACCCATCCTGAACAAAGTCACATCATTCCCAAAAAACTGATAGCTTTTATTTTACATCTGTCATTGACTATTCAACTTGTTCTCTTTTTACTCAACAAAATTGAAGTTTCTGTCAGTAAGACATCGGACAGGGTTGGAAGATAACAAGAGGGTTATGCAGAAAGACTTTCATGCTTGAGGTCTGAAGTCCCAGATTCAACCCCAGCACTACCATAAGTCAGAACTGGAGAGTGCTATAGGAAAAAGAAAAAAAAGGAAGAAAGGAAGAGAGAGGGATGGAAGAAGGAAGGAAAGGAAGCAAGTCATAAAGTGTTGAACACATGGGGATTCATCTCTAAATAACATTTGAGACAGTTGATGACTATAAAGTTATCCATAGAAAAGGCTAATGTGGCAATATTAAAAAGGTATAGATACACTTGTGCTAAACAATGTTCTCTAAAACTTAAAATAGTGCACACTGAATGATTCTAATTTTTTTAGGAATGTGCATATACAGTTTTGACATAAGTGCTCACACATTCATATTACTTCTCTAGAAATACACAAAAGAAAACTGAAAACAAAAATAGAGTCAGGGATATAAAAAGAAGTGTTCACTTATCATTTCATTATATTTTATACTGGTTGACAGTCTTAACAGTTGATTGTGCTGATTTTAGTTAAAATTAATCATGGAGATCTAGAACTGAGATTGCAAGCTCTTTTAACTTTCTGTTCTGCACTTGAGCAAATTATAAATTAGTTTCTAATTTAAAAAACAAGATAAGAGACATATAATGAGTGAAAAAATAAAGAATAGAAGAAAAAGAGAACAGGTAAAAAGAAGAAACCAAAGATACAAAATGTTGTAAATAATTTCCTCTATGCTAGTATGCCATGATAGACAAAATTGTGGGAATGAATGTAGTTTGAAAAAACTTCTAGTGTAACTGATACTCCTGGATTATTATAACAATAGAACTATTGTCTGCAATCTCACATTAACCTGCTTAACCTTAGAATGATTTCTTCCCTAATGCTAAATATCTAACAAGTATATTTTGTACATAAACTGGATAATCAAAGTAAAAGACTTTGGGGATGGGGTGGGGGAAAAGGGGTCAGGCCCTGAAACACGATGGCAGAGGACGATACCTAGAAGGGGGTGAATTGTCATCTGGAAAACTAAGAAATGTTGCACATGTATAAACTATTATATTTTACTGTTGACTATAATCATTAATACCCCTCAATAAAGAAAAAAAAAACTACTGGGTAATGTCTCATAAAAAACAAAGGATCAGTGGTCTGGGAAGTGGCACAATGGATAGAGAATTGGATTCTCAACCATGAGGTCCTAAGTTTGACCCCCGGCAGCTCATGTACCAGAGTGATGTCTGGTTCTTTCTCTCCTCTTATCTTTCTCATGAATAAATAAATAAATTATTTTTAAAAAGAGAGAGAGATGATCTCATTTACAAGTGGAACATTAAAAAAATAATTTCTTCAAAAAATGTTTACTTGTTTGTTCATTTATGATGAAGAGAGGAGAAAGAACCACAGTACCACTCTGGCATATGTGATGCCAGGGATTGAATTCAGAAACTCATGCTTAAGAGTCCAATGATTTGTCCACTGCACTAATTCCTGGGTTGCAATAATAATGATTATTAAAGAAATTTCTCAGAAAAAGAAAAAATGTTCATCTTTGTGTGTGTGCAACTGATATTGGAAGTTTCCTGTCCCTTGCTGAATGTGGTTTATTTGCTCATTATTTTGATAATATTTATTGCTACTATTTAATGATGGATTACAAAAGTATAACATTAAAGGGGTATAACTTTTTAATTGATAAATTCATTTTTTCTGGAGATAAGGTATATTATTTTATTAATAATGTATGTTTATCCTTTTAATTTAATCTATCCTCACAATTTAAAAAGAAAAAATTCTAAGAGAAAGAACAAATTCACATGGAAATACACTCTAAAACTGTGAGGCAGGACTGAGGCCACCATAGACAAAGTCAGGTGGAGACAGTTATCAGGAAGGTGTCTTGGTAAATATGAGAGAGGGAGATGAGTACCTCTGTAGTGGGCATGGCATAGCAACACATTGTGAAGAGAAGTGAAATGGCTCACTAAAACAATATAGTCTTGTAAACCAACATCCTATCAATAATAGTAAAAATAACAATGAAAAAATCACTGTTCAGTTTTCTGACTAAATGATTCTTTTAAAAAAAAAATGAAATTTGTGCAAGTGGGACCAATATGGTTAGATAGAGAGAACCTGTGTTTCATTTCTCCAACATTAACAAGGAAATAACAACAATACACTGAAAAACAAAAACAAAAACAACTAGTACCACCTCAGCATGCTTCACTTCAGACTCTGTCCAGAGACTTCAGGTGTGGAATGACAACCCTTCATCTTCATTACTCAGGTGAGATTTTTCCTTTCATAGGATTCTCTAATTCCATTCCAGGCAGTTCACTTCCTAACAAGGTCCCAAACCCTAGATATACATCAGGCCCCCTGAGATAGAGCATATGTTCACAAGTATCCATAAACGAGGGCAAAATATATACCTGAAAGCAAAAGTACACAAAAGTCTGCAGTGAGTACCCCCCAACACTTCATCTGCACTATTCCAGCCTTTAGGTTCACGATTGTTCAATAATTTCTTTGGCTTTGTATGTTAACTCTCTTTTCAGCCACCAGGTTCCAGATGCCAGCATTGATGTCAACCAGACTTTCCTGGACAGATGACCCCACCAATATGTCCTGGAGCTCCACCCAGAGCCCCAACCTACTAGGGAAAGAGAAACAGGCTGGGAGTATGGATTGACCAGCCAATGCCCATGTTCAGCGGGGAAGCAATTACAGAAGCCAGGCCTTCCACCTTCTGCATCCCACAATGACCTTGGATCCATACTCCCAGAGGGATAAAGAATGGGAAAGCTATCAGGGGAGGTGATGGGATATGGAGATCTGGTGGTGGGAATTGTGTGGAGTTGTACCCCTCTTATCCTATGGTTTTGTTAATGTCTCCTTTTTAAATAAATAAAAAAAGAAAGGAAAAAAAAGCAAAAACAAAAATAGAAAGCCATAGAAATAACCCTGGTGGCGATAAATAAGTAAAAAGGAATTTCAGTGGAAGAAAATTTCAACAAAGTCAGAGAAAATACTAGGGAAAAAAAAGTCATAACAAAAATAAGAGACATAAAATAAATGCAAGCTCCTCTTCTCTCCCCAGTCAACTAGTTATATCGAAGGAGACTACTTGGGACTGCAACAAGACAGTACTAGAATGACTTTGAAAACCCATCAAACCTTCCCTGTCAAAACCTTCAGCTCTACCCAGTTTAGAAACTTCTCTAAAGAACAAGGAATGTCAAAGATCACCTGAGACTGCAACAAGATGAAACTAAGACTACTTTGGAAACCCACCAAGTCACCAGTGAGTGAAAACATGTGTGACTCGTGGACAGAGAGGAAGCTAAGGGGCTAAAGATTCCTGGGGCTAAAGTCCATATCTACTCCCTAGTGGCTGGTAACAGTCTGGCAGTTAGCCAGCTGAGGAGCCATCTCCACTCTGTTTTACCAACAAAAAGATTGCTGAAGGGAGGAGAGGACTCCCTTAAGACTCACCAAATGCATCTGTCAGCCTCCATTACTACTGCCCTCAGAGGCTGAAGCAGCAGGGGAAGGCCCTCTGCTGACATTGGGGGGCAGAGAACTAACCAGGAAACTCAGGAGATTGACACCCCAGTGGTCTAGCAGTGGGGCTATATAGTGGGAGTCTTTGCACATTGTTCTCCTGATGAGAACATGGTGAATAATTGCCACAGAACCTATAGACTATAAATGGGACTTGGTCAGAAATTGACAAGGTTCAGCAGTGCTGTCCAGCTTGGCAGAGAAGCTGAATTGAACCAGGAGCTTTGGATCCTTGGGCTGTGTGAGTCTCTTTGCATAATGACTGTGCTATCTATCTTCCACCCTGCATTATCTCTTGGTCAGAAATGAGTGATTAAGCTACAAAACCTACTTATAGGTTTTTTAAAAAGCCTAAGCTGAATATGGGGCCCAGATCACATCAAATCGATGGGGTTTATAGTCAACAATATTTATATCCCTCTCCCCTATTAGGGAGCTACTGTCTTCCCTGATCCATCTTTCTGGTTCTTTTTCCAACCATGACATCATCTCCCCAGACAATAACTTGGATCCACATGAATATCAGATTTCAGGCTCAGGGGAAAAAAGAAAAAAAAATGTATAGCCACAGGCTCTTTGGAATATAACTAAAATATGCTTATTAGTTATCTACAAAATGGAGAACCTCCCCCCCCCCCAACTCTTGAATCTGTACTATACCAGCCTTTGGGTCCATGATTGGTCAACAATTTGTTTGGCTTTGTACGTTAACTCTCTTTTCAACCACCAGGTCCCAGATGCTAGCATGATGCCAACCAGACTTTCTTGGACAGACAACCACACCAATATGTCCTGGAGCTACAAATCCCCAGAACCCCGCCCCACTAGGGAAAGAGAGAGGCAGGCTGGGAGTATGGATTGACCTGTCAACGCCCATGTTCAGCAGGGAAGCAATTACAGAAGCCAGAACTTCCACCATCTGCATCCCAAAATGTCCAGTCCATACTCCCAGAAGGCTAAAGAATAGGAAAGCTATCAGGGGAGGGCATGGGATACAGAGTTCTGGTGGTGGGAATTATATGGAGTTGTAACCCTCATATCCTATGGTTTACTCAATGTTTCCTTTTTTTTAATTTTTTTATTTAAGAAAGGATTAATTAACAAAACCATAGAGTAGGAGGGGTACAACTCCACACAATTCCCACCACCCAATCTCCATATCCCACCCCCTCCCCTGATAGTTTTCCCATTTTCCATCCCTCTGGGAGCATGGACCCAGGGTCATTGTGGGTTGCAGAAGGTGGAAGGTCTGGCTTCTGTAATTGCTTCCCCGCTGAACATGGGCGTTGACTGGTTGGTCCATACTCCCAGTCTGCCTCTCTCTTTCCCTAGTAGGGTGTGTCTCTGGGGAAGCTGAGTTCCAGGACACATTGGTGGGGTCTTCAATTGAGAGAAGCCTGGACAGCATCCTGATGGCATCTGGAACCTGGTGACTGAAAAGAGAGTTAACATATAAAGCCAAACAAATTGTTGAGCAATCATGGACCCAAAACTTGGAATAGTGGAGAGGAAGTGTTAGGGGGATACTCACTGCATACTCTAGTGTACTTCTGCTTTCAGGTATATATTTTGCAATAGTTTATAGATACGTGTGAAGATATGCTTTCTCTCACAGAAACTGGTGTATATCTAGGTTTTGGGACTTTGTTAGAAAGTGAACCACCTGAGATGAAATTAGAGTATACTATGAAAGAAAGGTCTCACCCGAGTAATGAAGCTGAAGGGTTGTCATTCCACATGTGAAGTCTCTGGACACAGTCTGAAGTGAAGCATGTTGAGGTGGCAATCATTGCGTTGGTTAGGTTGTGATCGATGGATGCAATATTATTTTATATGGATTTGGAGAGGCATATGGGAAAGTGGGCCCTATCCAAGGGTTTCAGGACTGGGGGAAGTAGAGGCTCTATAGTGGAGATGTGAGGTTCCTGTTGTCTTAGAGTTCAAAAAGACAATCGATAGTTAATGTTATCATCACATTATTTGGTAATTGGGTTAGCTTTGAAAAGTCCTTTTGTTAGGGTTTGCTGTACAGTACCCAGTATCTTGTATATAGCTGTGCTATTGGATGCTTCTGATCTACTTGGTCTAGGCTTTTGATAGAGTCCGCATATCAAATACACAGCCTATATATTAAAAAGATTCAGTTTGTGCTTTGAAAAACTTTGAGACATACAATTAATTTTACCCCTCTCAAATTAATTAACTAGTGATTTATATGTCTACATTTTGCTAGGAGTGTACATAAACACCATTCCCACCACCAAAAGACTGTGACCCAACCCTCCCTCCCACTCCCTCCCCCCACTGGCCCAGGAAGCTGCATGTCTACCCCTTACCACAGGGTTTTTACTTTGGTGCCCTACTCAATGTTTCCTTTTTATAAATAAATTTTTTTAAAAAGCCCCCAGGCTCCCATAGGCTACAGGGAAGACAAAGAACAAAAGAGGCCTTAACTGTACTTCAAATCAGGTGATTGAGATAACATTGAAACAACTGTTAATTTTCACAACTGTGAAGTCTTTAAGTACCTTACTTAGACACAAGTCAATCCAGGCAAAAGTGATCAGTGTACTGAAAAATACTGAGAGAAGGACCTCAAAATGCTATAACAATGGTTAAACCGAGGAAAAACATTGAAGAAATGAACCAGGAAAAAATTCCAGCTAAAATCCCTCCAAAGGTAGAAGCACAGAAGAATGAGGTCAACAATCAAATGATAATTAAGGAATTACTCACAGGAGTGCATAGTTTGAAAGAATTGTCATCAGAAATGCAGAAACAACAAATGAAACTCTGAAAGAATGCATTAAGTATCTCAAAGTAATTAGAGAGCTGAAAGCTGGAATAGCTGAGCTAAGAGCACAACTAGCTGAACAAGCTTATAGAATATCAGAACAGGGCAACAAAATAGCTGAGCTATAGAAAATAGCAGAGGGGAAAGAGAATAAAATAAATGAGGCATAAATAAGAATTAGCAAGTTTGAGGACAAATTAGAGAAAACTAAGAAAAAAGTAAGATATCTCAAAAAGAGGTTAAGAGATACTGAAAACAAGAACAGAGACATATGGGTTGACTTCAAAAGAAATAATATAAACTTTAAAATATCTACAATAATGGAAATAAAATATCTTCAATATGTAATATCAATAAATGTCAATGGGCTGAATTCACCTATTAAAAGGTGCATAGTAGGGAGATGGATCAGAAAACACAACCCAACCATATGTTGTCTGCAGGAATCCCACCTAACTCAAAAAGACAAACACAGATTCAAAGTGAAAGGATAGAAAACTACCATACAAGCCAATGGCCCACAAAAAATGGACAGGACAGACCTTAAAATAAATAAAATTTGAAAAGATAGGGATGGACATTACTTAGTGCTCAGAGGATCAACTAATCAAGAGGATTTAATGATTATCAACATCTAAGCACCCAAGGAGAGGCCATCTAAATACATCAAACATCTACTAAAAGAGCCACAGCAATATATGAACAACAACACAGTAATAGTAGGGGACTTCAACACCCCATTCTCTCAACTTGACAGATCATCCAGGCAGAAAATCAATAAAGACATTAAGGAGCTAAATGAAGAGATAGATAACTAGAACTATTGGACATTTTCAGAGTAAAAATGGTGATTTCACCATTTTCAGCCCATTTGGGGTGGAACTTAAAGAAATCATGTTAAGTGAACAAAGTCAGAAACAGAAGGATGAATATGGGATGATCTCATTCACATGCAGAATTTGAAAAACAAGATCATAAGAGAAAACATTAAGCAGAATTTCAACTGGAGTTGGTGTATTGCACAAAAGTGAAAGACTCTGGGGTGGGTGGGTAGGGGGAGAGTTCAGGTTCTGGAACAGGATGACAGAGGACCTAGTGGGGGTTGTATTGTTGTGTGGAAAACTGAGAAACGTTATGCATGTACAAACTATTGTATTTACTGTCGACTATAAAACATTAATCCCTCAATAAGGAAATAAAATATAAAATAATAAAATAAATGCAAGATGTGAGCTTAAAACACACACACACACACACACAGTATAAGGGAAGACAAAAACCAGATGTGAAAATATTGACTTAGAGGATGGAGTTGAGGAAAGTTTTATTTTTAAAAAAGGTAGCAAAACAAGAAAATTCATCAAATGTGAAGATAATGTGAGTCATTTATGCAACCATGTCTAGCAAGTAGCCATATCATAGCACTGCCAGAAGATAAGAAAGTAAAAGCATTTTTATTTAAAGAAATTTTGTTTTAAAATTAGCCAGACTGACAGAGACAGACACTCACATCCAGAAAGTTCTAAGCAACCAAACTACCGAAGCACACCAATAATAATTAAAATGAGTAAGATCAAAGATAATAAGAAGATTCTAAAAGCAGCAAGAGAAAAATCATAGTCACTTGTGGTTCTATTAGGTGATTTCTAAACAGAAAAACTAAAGCTGGGGGGGGAGTAGAATATGTTCAAACTTCTGAGTGGAGAAATCTGCCCACAAGTACTCTTTCAACCAGGTCACCACTCAGAGTTGGAGTGAGGAAGAGCCTTCCAGACACACAGCTAAAGGGATTCATTCCCACTAAACCTGCCCCTCCAGGAAAACTAAGAGGTATCTAAAACTAAGAGGAAGATATTGACAGTTCTCATCAGATGGGATAAATAAATAATGCAAAAGGACATGAACAACGGTAAATAAGGACAGGAATTTGGACTCTGACAGCAGAACAAAAGATTTCCAAAGGGGATGAAAGGGCAGGGTTATCAGTTGCAGGGATAAAGAAGGCTTAGATGATGTTGGTGGAGATATATTGGTACTTTTTTTATTTTTATTTATAAAATATAAATATTGACAAGACTATAAGATAAGAGGGGTACATTTTCACACATTTACCACCTCCAGAACTCTGTATCCCATCCCTCCCTTGATAGCTTCCCTATCCTTTAATCTCTGGGAGTATGGACCCAGGATTATTATGGAGTGCAGAAGGTGGAAGTTCTGGCTTCTGTAATTGCTTCCCCACTGAACATGGGTGTTGGCAGGTCCATCCATACTCCTAGCCTGTCTCTTTCTTTCCCTAGTGGGGTAGGGCTCTGGGGAAGCAGAGCTCCAGGACATATTGGTGGGGTCATCTGCCCAGGGAAGTCAGGTTGACATCATGGTAGCATCTGGAAAATGGTGGCTAAAAAAGAGTAAAGATATAAAGCCAAACAAATTATTGACTAATCATGAACTTAAAGGCAAGAATATTGCAGATGAGGATTTGGGGTCTCCACTTTGGAAACAGCTAGCAGTTCTATTTTAGGTATATTCCAAGGAATATTGGTACTTCTGTGGTGGATTGATAACACTTTTCAGGTATGGAAGCATTTATTCTAAACCAAAAGTACCTCAAAAATAAAATATATAAAATTTTAGGGGGGTATTAAAAAAAAAGATTTGACAAATATAAATATGTGAAATGATTTGCTTCTGTATGCAAATCATTTTATACTTGCCAATAAGCTGGGAAGATTTTCTTCAGGAGAGATCTATGGAATACCTTTAATATGAATGTATATTTTCATCCTTACAGGAATTGATAATACATATATTTAATAATATATTTAAGGGAGTCAGGTGGTAGCGCCCTGGGTTAAACACACGTGGCGCAAATCGCAAGGGCTGGCTTAAGGATCCCGGTTCTAGTCCCCGGCTCCCAGCCTGCAGGAGGATCACTTCACAGGCGGTGAAGCAGGTCTGCAGGTGTCTATCTTTCTCTCTCCCTCTTTGCCTTTACCTCCTCTCTCCATTTCTCTCTGTCCTAGCCAACAACGACGACATCAGACATCAACAACAATAATAAAAAAACAAGGGCAACAGAAGGGAATAAATAAATATTAAATATAGATATATATTTAAAAGGAATATGGAAAGCTATTTCAGCTTTGTTCTTAAAATGACATAAAACTGCTGAAAATACCTAATAAGATATGCTTGGTTTGAGACTGCTATGGAAATCATGCAATTTAATTTAAGAAAAGAACTTAAAAGTGTTGCCAAATAAATAAATCCATAACATATTTAACTTGTAAGCAACCAATATATGAAATACAAAGCTTATTTTCCTATGCCTGCATAATTCTATTTTTTTCTCTAAAACAATTGATATTATGCATAAGACATCTGGAAAGATACTCACTAAAATGTTAGTGATGTTTGTTTTAAATCACGGGAGTATGTGAACTATATGTTTATTCTCTGGTAAACATCTGCTATTTGTGTAACAGAAATAAGATTAAAATGAATAAAATAATAAAATACCAAATTGAAATTGCATTAGTGTGTGTCTCTGAAATATGATTTCTTCTACTCCACTCAGTCTGATGTCTTGGTCCAAGTTTTGCTTCCTTTGAGTAAATTGCATGAAACTTTCCAGTGTATTGGTTATTTAATAGCAAGTTTAATTCTCTGAGTTCCTTGAAAGCTAAAGCTCTCTTTACTCCCATTCTTGAAGAAATTTCTGCCAATAAGAATTTTTTAGTGCTTCAGCTTAAATCCAAAAAGCATAAGGTAAAGTATTTTAAAGTATCTCCAAACCATTTCACATGTGCCAAACACTGGTCACACCGCAAGTAAGATAGAATATGTCTATAAATAACTTCTATGTGGAAAAAATTCCTGAAAACTACATGATGTTTAAAAGTTAAGAATCAGTGGGTAATTTGAGGATATATTATGATATTAAAATGACAGGAAGATCAAATTATATGTTAGGAGCTATCAAAACAATATAAAATCCAACCCATTATTGATAATATGGCCCAATCGTCAATAAGTGCAATATGAAAATATTCCAGTTACAATCAAATCTACTATGCAAAAATGCCTTCTTCCAAAACACTACCTAGTGGAAAGATGCAGTCCACCAGTCTTCCTCAACTGAAAACCACACTTTAAAGACTAGATACAAGCACAGATTATAATGCTCAAGGGCATTTTCAGGACAGAACCTGACAGACGCTCATATTGCTCAGTACTTGCTATGGGTGTAGACAAAACTGATTGTGATTTCACTCATCAGTCATGCTGCTAACAAAGACTACTGACCAAAGTAATATATGTTTTATTTGTCATAATATATTTATTCACATGAAAAGTGTAAGTAATGTTTACATAAAAAGAGCATGAGGTCTATATTTTATCTTGTATTGAGATATAATTGGCATATAGCATTGTGTTGGTTTCAACTACAGAACATTATGATCTAACTTATGTGTAGTTAATTTTAATCATTTTCATATTTTATGAAGGCCTTGGTATCAATGGAATTATCTTCATCCACTTTATGCACAGGGAAGAAGCATGTGCCCAGATGTAGTTGTTCTTATTTATTATAATATAATATTTAAAAGAATTCTTGCACCAGGTGGTAGTGGATTCACTTGAATATACACATTACCATGCACAGAGATCCAGGTTCAAGCCCCCACTCCCCACCTGCAAGAGGAAAGCTTCATGAACAGTGAAGGAGGGCTGCTGGTATCTCTCTGTCTTTCTCCTTCTCTGTGTCCCCTTTCCCCTCTCAACTTATCTCTGTCCTATCAAACAAAAGATTTGTATATGTGTATATGTGTAATATACATATATATATATATATATATATATATATATATATATATATATATATTTGTTTCCTTAGGTTTGACTAAAGTGTTCTATGCATTGTTTCTTTGTTTTCATATTTCACTAGTGCACTGCTCAGCTCTAGTTTATGGTGGAACTGGGAATTGAGCTTGGGACCTCTAGTGTCTGTATTTTGCTTACCTATTATGTTATCTCCCCAGGCCTACTTTACGGTTTAAAATAAATATTTTCCCAAATAATTTTTTTTTTAAAGTTAAAAATTATCTCCCTCTTGGAGCTGACTTGAGTCAAGGTTTCATCACCGGAAGTCCACAGTCTGTTTATTCCCTCCTGTTTATTCCCTCCTGGTTATCACTGATCCACACGTCACAGTTCATTTAGCAACGTCTCAACTATTACTATTAATACAAAGGAGTAAGACTCTATACAATGAGTCAAAGCAAAATGTCAACTGCAGTGAGGAAGCACAGCACTTTTGTTCCAATTCACTGCTACATTCTCATTGTCCTGTTTCCTAAAAACGCCTGTTTGGGCTCTTTCTGAGTTGCTGTCATAGGTCAAGTTCAAATTTTAAGTACTGTTGAAAGTTAAATGAACATTTTCAAATCTGTGAATAATATGAATACTTCACTCAGAAGAGAATATTATTATTAATATATACATGTATATTTATTTATTTATTTTACGGAAGAGCCAGAAAGAGTAAAAGAGATCACAACACCGCAGCTCCCTTCCATGTGATCCAAGAAAGCTGGAATCTGGGTTATGCACAAGCAAAGCAACGCACTACCCAAATGAGTTATTTTTCCAGCCCCTGAAAAGATTATTTTGATACTTCATATGAGCTCTGTTTTGTGAATATTGTACATGTATTTTAGCAAATATGTCAACCCAAACAAAATGATTTGAAAATACCAACTCTAGGTGTCCAGTTATGTTAATATTACTTTTTTTTTGAAGCATTATGTCAAGTTAAAAATTATGTTGGGAACCAGGCCGTGTCATACCTGGTTAAACACACAAGTAACCATCTGCAAGAACCCAATTTCAAGCCTCTATTCCCCACCTCAATGGGGGGGGGGGGTGTTCATGTGCAGTAAAGTAATTACTGCAGGTAACTCCATTTTATCTCCATTATATCAAATAATGAAAAAAAAAGGAAGGAAGGAAGGAGGAGAAAGGAAGGAAAGAAGGAAGGAAGGAAAGGAGGAAGGGAGGGAGGGAGGGAGGAAGGAAAGGAGGAAGGGAGGGAGGAAGGGAGGAAGGAAGGAATTTTTTTTATTATTGATTGATTTAGTAACGATCGACAAGTCCATTGGGCATATGCTCTATTTCATGGGCCCTAGTCTCTGCCTAGGTTCTGTGGCTTTGTTAGGAAGTGCACCGCCCAAAATGCAATTAAGGAGTCCTGTGAGCTAAGAAAGGTCTCACCAGATTAATGAATCTGGAGTTTGGCACCCCACACTTGGTGTCTCAGGACACAATCTGAAGTGAAGCATGTCAAGGTGGCACTGGCTGTACCAGTGGTGGTTAAACTCTACAAACTATCACTGTGCAGCCTTGTCTAGGAATTATAACTATACTCATGCAGGTCTTCTGCACCTCTGGATTCTTCCTGAGTTTGTAACTTGGGGGGGATTGTAATTTCAGTGGAGCAATGCCAATGCACTGGTTATTCCCCTATTTGATCTCTGTTTTCATTGTTCCAGAGATCTGGGAAGATGGAGAGGTGACAGACACATTCTGACTTCTCTGTAAACTTTTCGTGCTGTGTAATTAGTTGTAAGTGATGCCAGCTTGATCCATCTCTTAGTCTGTACCTAGAGGGGCAGTGAAAAAACCAAGAGGAATTTAAGCCTTCACACACTGTCAACAGGAGTTATGCTCCCGTAAAACACATATTTTACAGATTGATTGTAAAATGCAAGAAAACCTCTAAGCAGAAAAAAGGGGTGAAATTTGGAACCACTAAAAAGTCACATACAGGGAAAAACCCATAAGATTATCTGCAGACTTCTCCACTCAAACTCTAAAATCCAGAAGAGAATGGCAAGATATCTATCGAGCCCTGAATGAAAAGGGGTTACAACCACGGATAATATAACCTGCTAGATTTCCATTCAAACTATATCAAAACCTTCTTAGACAAACAACAGTTAAAGGAGGCAACCATCACCAAACTGGCCCTGAAAGAGGTTCTAAAAGACCTCTTATTAACAAGAACATCACTATAATACTTGCAATATATCAGAGCAAAAAAAAAATTGTTTTTGAACAATACATTAAATCCATAAAATCAATAAATGTCAATGGCTTAAACTCGCCCATCAAAAGGCACAGGGTGGGGGGATGGATCAGAAAACATAACCCAATCATATGCTGCTTGCAAGAATCCCATCTGTCACAACAAGATAAACCAGACTTAAAGTGAAAGGATGGAAAACTGTCATACAGGCTAACGGACCACCAAAAAGGGCAGGAACAGCCATTCTCATCTCAGACACAATAGATTTTAAATTAAATAAAGTAATAAAAGATAGGCAAGAACATTACAAACATTACATAATGATTACAGGATCAATCAGCCAAGAAGACTTAACAATTATTAACATCTATGCACCCAATGGGGGACCATCTAAATACATCAAGCACTTACTGAAAGAATTTCAAAAATACATCAACAGTAATACAATAATAGTGGGAGACTTCAATACCCCACTCTCACACTTAGACAGATCAACAAAGCAGAGAACCAATAAAGATACAAGAGAATTGAATGAAGAGATTGACAGACTAGACCTCTTGGACATTTTCAGAGTCCTTCACCCCAAAAAACTGGAATACACCTTCTTTTCAAATCCACATAACACATATCCAAGGATAGACCACATTTTAGGCCACAAAAACAGCATCAATAAATTCAAGAGCATTGAAATCATCCAAAGTATCTTCTCAGACCACAGTGGAGTAAAACTAACATTTAACTACAAACAGAAAATTATTAAAAGTCACAGAATTTGGAAACTAAACAACATACTCCTTAAGAACCACTGGGTCAGAGATTCACTCAAGCAGGAAATTCAAATGTTCCTGGAAACAAATGAAAATGAAGACACAACCTATCAAAATTTTTGGGACACAGCTAAAGCAGTACTGAGAGGGAAACTTATAGCCACACAATCACATATTAAACACCAAGAAGAAGCTCAAATGAACGACCTTACTGCACACCTCAAGGACTTAGAGGAAGAGGAACAAAGGAACCCTAAAGCAACCAGAAGGACAGAAATCACTAAAATTAGAGCAGAAATAAACAACATCGAAAATAAAAGAACCATACAAAAGATCAATGAAGCCAAATGTTGGTTCTTAGAAAGATTAAACAAAATTGACAAACCCCTAGCCAGACTCACCAAACAAAAAAGAGAGAAGACTCAAATTAATAGAATTGTAAACGATACAGGAGATATCACAACTGACACCACAGAAATCCAGAGAATCCTGCGAAACTTCTATAAAGAACTATACGCCACCAAGCTAGAGAATGTGGAAGAAATGGAACAATTCCTAGAAGCATATGCCCTTCCAAAACTGAACCAAGAAGAACTACAAAATCTAAATGCACCAATCACAGAAAAAGAAATTGAAACCATTATTAAGAATCTCCCCAACAACAAAAGCCCTGGACCAGATGGCTTCACAAACGAACTCTACAAAACTTTCAGCAAACAGTTAGTACCCATACTTCTTAAGCTTTTCCATAAGATTGAAGAAACAGGAATACTCCCTTCCACCTTCTATGAAGCCAACATCACCCTGATACCAAAAGCTGATAGGGACAGAACAAAAAAGGAAAACTACAGACCAATATCTCTGATGAACATAGATGCCAAAATATTAAACAAGATCTTGGCCAACCGGATACAGCAACATATCAAAAAGATTGTTCATCATGACCAAGTGGGATTCATCCCAGGAATGCAAGGCTGGTTCAACATCAAAGTCAATCAATGTCATTCACAACATCAATAAAAGCAAAGCCAAAAACCACATGATTATCTCAATAGATGCAGAGGAAGCCTTTGACAAAATCCAACACCCATTCATGCTCAAAACTCTACAAAAAATGGGAATAGATGGGAATTCCTCAAGATAGTGGAGTCTATATATAGCAAACTTACAGCCAACATCATACTCAATGGACAGAAGCTGAAAGCATTCCCCCTCAGATCGGGGACTAGACCGGGCTGTCCACTGTCACCGTTACTCTTCAACATAGTATTGGAAGTTCTTGCTATAGCAATCAGGCAAGAGAAAGAAATAAAAGGAATATAGATTGGAAGGGAAGAAGTCAAGCTCTCACTATTTGCAGATGATATGATAGTATACATAGAAAAACCTAAAGAATCCAGCAGAAAGCTACTGGAAGTTATTAGGCAATATAGCAAGGTGTCAGGCTTCAAAATCAATGTACAAAAGTCAGTGGCATTTCTTTATGCAAACACTAAATCTGAAGAAGAAGACATCCAGAAATCACTCCCATTTACTGTTTCAGCAAAATCAATCAAATACCTAGGAATAAAGTTGACCAAAAAATGAAAGACTTGTATACTGAAAACTATGAGTCGCTACTCAAGGAGATAGAAACTGATACCAAGAAATGGAAAGATATCCCATGCTCATGGAATGGAAGAATAAATATCATCAAAATGAATATTCTCCCCAGGGCCATATACAAACTTAATGCAATACCCATCAAAGTTCCACCAAGCTTCTTTAAGAGAATAGAACAAACACTACAATCATTTATCTGGAACCTGAAAACACCTAGAATTGCCAAAACCAGACCTATGTACATCTAATCTTTTATAAGGGGGTCCAAAGCATTAAATGGAAGAAGGAGGCTCTCTTCAATAAATGGTGCTGGAAAAACTGGGTTCTAACATGCAGAAGAATGAAATTGAAACAATTTATCTCACCAGAAACCAATATCAAGTCCAAATGGATCAAAGACCTGGATGTCAGACCAGAAACAATCAAATACTTAGAGGAAAACATTGGTAAAACACATTCCCGCCTACACCTCAAGGACATCTTTGATGAATCAAACCCAATTGCAAGGAAGACTAAAGCAGAAACAAATCAATGGGACTACATCAAATTGAAAAGCTTCTGCACATCCAAAGAAACTATTAAACAAACAAAGAGACCCCTCACAGAATGGGAGAAGATCTTCACATGCCATACATCAGACAAGAAACTGATCACCAAAATATATAAAAGAGCTCAGCAAATGTAGCACCAAAAAAGCAAATGACCCCATCCAAAAATGGGCAGAGGATGTGAACAAAACATTCACTACAGAGGCAATCCAAAAGGCTAACAAACATATGAAAAACTTCTCTAGGTCACTGATTGTCAGAGAAATGCAAATTAAGACAACACTAAGATACCACCTCACTCCTGTAAGAATGGCATATATCAAAATGGACAGCAGCAACAAATGCTGGATAGGTTGTGGGGACAGAGGAACCCTTTTACATTGCTGGTGGGAATGTAAATTGGTACAGCATCTGTGGAGAGCAGTCTGGAAAACTCTCAGAAGGCTAGACATGGACCTTCCATATGATCCAGTAATTCCTCTCCTGGGGTTATACCCCAAGGACTCCATAACACCCAACCAAAAAGAGGTGTGTACTCCTATGTTCATAGCAGCACAATTCATAATAGCTAAAACCTGGAAGCAACCCAGGTGCCCAACAACAGATGAGTGGCTGAGAAAGCTGTGGTATATATACATAATGGAATACTATGCAGCTATCAAGAACAATGAACCCACCTTCTCTGACCCATCTTGGACAGAGATAGAAGGAATTATGTTAAGTGAACTAAGTCAGAAAGATAAAGATGAGTATGGGATGATCCCACTCATCAACAGAAGTTGAGTAAGAAGATCTGAAAGGTAAACTAAAAGCAGGACCTGACCAAATTGTAAGTAGGGCACCAAAGTAAAAACCCTGTGGTGAGGAGTAGACATGCAGCTTCCTGGGCCAGTGGGGAGTGGGAGTGGGTGGGAGGGATGGGTCACAGTCTTTTGGTGGAGGGAATGGTGTTTAAGTACACTCCTAGTAAAATGTAGTCATATAAATCACTAGTTAATTAATATGAGAGGGGGAAAATTAATTGTATGTCTCGAAGTTTTTTAAAACACAGACTGAATCTTTTTAATATATAGGCTGTGTAATTGATATGCAGACTCTCTCAAAAGCCTAGACCACGTAGATCAGAAGCAACCAATAGCACAGCTATATACAAGATACTGGGTACTATACAGCAAACCCTAACAAAAGGACTTTTCAAATTTAACCCAAATACCAAATAATGTGATGATAACATTAACTACCCATTGTCTTTTTGAACCCTAAGACAACAGGAACCTCAAATCTCCACTATAGAGCCTATATTTTCCCCAGTTCTGGAACCTTAGGGTAGGGCCCACTTTCTCGTATGCCTCTCCCAATCCATATCAAATAATATTGCATCTGCCGATCGCAACCTAATCAACGTAACAATTGCCACCTCAACATGCTTCAGCTCAGACTGTGTCCAGAGACTTCAGGTGTGGAATGACAACCCTTCTGCTTCATTACTCGGGTGAGACACTTCCTTTCATGGTAATCTCTAATTCCATCCCAGGTGGTTCACTTTCTAACAAAGTCCCAAAACCTAGATATAGACCAGGTTCTGTGAGAGAGAGCATATGTTCACACATATCCATAAACTACTGCAAAATATATACCTGAAAGCAGAAGTACACTAGAGTATGCAGTGAGTATCCCCCTAACACTTCCTCTCCACTATTCCAAGTTTTGGGTCCATGATTGCTCAACAATTTGTTTGGCTTTATATGTTAACTCTCTTTTCAGTCACCAGGTTCCAGATGCCATCAGGATGCTGGGCAGGCTTCCCTGGACTGAAGACCCCACCAGTGTGTCCTGGAGCTCCATTTCCCCAGAGACCCACCCTACTAGGGAGAGAGGCAGACTGGGAGTATGGACCGACCAGTCAACGCCCATGTTCAGCAGGGAAGCAATTACAGAAGCCAGACCTTCCACCTTCTACAACCCACAATGACCCTGGGTCCATGCTCCCAGAGGGATAGAGGGTGGGAAAGCTATCAGGGGAGGGGGTGGGATATTGAGATTGGGTGGTGGGAATTGTATGGAGTTGTACCCCTCCTACCCTATGGTTTTGTTAATTAATCTTTTCTTAAATAAAAGAAAAAAAAAGTAAATGTTTCTAGTATATTTCAATCCATGTTTGAATCCATAATCAAGAACTTTATTTAACTCAGTCTTCTATCATGTGTTTCATGATTAAGTCAAATTTGTCTTCCACTGAAATAAAAACGAATGTACAAGCTTCTTGAATTCTAGCTAACTGTTTGCAAGGACCTCAAACTGTTAGAATACAGACACTGAAATAACACTTGAAAACTAGTAAATAATAGTCATAGATATAAATAAATAATTTGTATAGCTAATTTTTTTATGAATAGTTTGTGCAGTGTAAGAATTGTGGAGAAAACTACAGTAGAAAAGACCAGTGAAAAATTAAAATAGGAAATACATTGCTCTAAACATACCAAATTTTATATTTTTATTTAATGCATATTTTATATGACTTTTATTATAAAATGTAGATAACGTTGCATCCTATTCTGCCACAATTATACTTACCATAATGCAATTTGTCACTTGACAAGTAAGTGTCAGTTATGTCTAATTATATTGAGTATCAGTACTTATGGGCTAACTTAAATTTATTTTTATCACACTAAAACAAAAAAAAAAGTCTTTTAAATAGTTGAATAAGTCAGAAAATATATCACAGTGATAGCACACAGGATTTGCTTATAATAGGCCCCAGATTCAAACCCTGGCATCAACAGCCAGAACTGAGCAGGGCTTATGTTAAAAAAAAAAAAGGTTATACTTTAGTATTTTCTAATTCATTGTTATATGTACTTTGTTTGTTAGTTTGTTTGTGGTTTTGTTTGAGTGAGTGCTACTCAGCTCTGGCTCATGGTAGTGCTGGGGATTGAACCTGGGAACTTTGATGCCTGAGGCATGAATTCCCCCAGCATTTGTAAGGCTGTGAAAAATCACTCTGTTGATGATTGTAACATTATTACTGAATGAATTAGCAGAAAACATTTTTTCTCCAAAATAACCTCATTCTTCACTCATAATTACTTATGTGTGTCTGTATATTCAAATATTCCCTGTTATATCCACAATATTCAGTGGATATATTCGGTACCTTCCCTAGTATTTCCAGATATATTTATGTACTAGAATTACTCATAGTCAAGTCTTATTCATTTCCAATGTTGGAGGTATTCATCTCTTTATACCTACTTGCTTATTTAGTTTATATTATACATCTAATTCCATATGACCCAAACATGAAACTCATGACATTTTTCTTCCATAATTTAATTTTCTTTTATACTTTTATTAATATATTTTCTTTCTACTGCAGAACTTAATGGTTGGTTTAGTTTTGCTTTTTCAGGCTTCCGCATGTTGAATGTTTGCATCACATGACTTGAAAGTTCTGCATGTGTAAGTATCTTATTGAATCATGCCATCTAAGGTTATATTGACTGCGAATTTGGTTTCTACTTCAGATCCCTGCCAGCCTGATTATTGTTAGTCTGAAATGGGGTGAGCTAAGATGTCTAATAGATCCCTTTCTCCATCTCTGGTCACTTCCATCAGGAGCATAAATAAAAGCATAAATAAAAATGAACTAGCAGTGGTAAGGACTGCCTCACTCTCCAAAGGAAGGTTGAGTCATCCATCCTGCTTTGCCACTCCAGGAAGATGGAAGATGGTCCTGAAATGAGTGCAGCCTGGAATGTTCCCAGCTGTGATCATAGACTGTGAGCTCAGACTAACAGGGACTTGGAGGTTACACAGGTTCCTCAGCTGTGTAATAGTTATGGACCCTGGATCAGATTAACTTGGTAAATAGTTAATTGCATTTATATATATTTTTCTTCAAGTTTGAAAGCTACTCTCTGCCTTGATATAGCTTTCTAGTCCTATTCTCAACTATAACATCATCCAGACAATATTTTTAGTCCACCTGCAGGTTAGCTATCAAGCACCAGAAGAAATTACCAAAGTCATGTGTCCCTAAAATAGATGTCCTTGGGGCCAGGCCATAGCACAGTGGGTTAAGCACATGTGGCACAAAGCACAAGGACAAGGACTGGTGTAAGGATCCCGGTTCACCTGCGGGGTGGGGGTCACTTCACAAGCCATGAAGCAAGTCTGCAGGTGTCTTTCTCTTCCCCTTCTCTCTAGATTTCTCTCTGTCCTGTCCAACAACAGTGACAGCAATGACAACAATAATAATATAAACAGCGATAAACAGAAAGGGCATCAAAAGGGGGGAAAATGGCCTCCAGGAGCAGTGGATTCATAGTGCAGGCACCCCAGCCCCAGCGATAACCCTGGAGGGAAAAAAAAAATTGACTTCCTAGCTTCTATCCACCCTAACTCCCTCTTCCCATCTGCTCTATTCCTACTTTATGTTTCCTGTTCATTAAACATTCTGTCCTACTCTATATCTTAATGCATTTCAGACACCAAGTTGCAGACGCTACTATGATTCCATCCTGACTTCCCTGGACACCAATATGTCCTGGAACATCACCTCCCCAGAGCCCTGCCCCACTAGGGAAAGATAGAAACAGGTTGGGGGTGTGGATGCACCTAATAACACCCATGTCCAGTGAAGAAGCAATTACAGGATGCCTTTATCCAATAAAAAAAATTTTTTCTTTTAAAGAAAAAGAGAAAAGAAGGACACTCAGAAATAGTAGTAGAAAGGAAGAGAAGACAGGATCATAGACAAAATGGGCAAATATATAGAAATATAGATAGTTATAGAAATAATAGTCAACCCATATCTGTGATCTTAGGAGAACTACTACAATTTCCAATGGAGGGAAAGGAAATACAGAATTCTGGTGGGGGGAAAGGTGTGGAATTATACCCCTGCTATCTTATAGTTATAAGTCAATATTTGATCATTAATGAAAATCTATATAGCAGTAGTGATCTTATTTAAGATTTTCACCTTACTATCTCCAGTTCCAAGAATATCAATTTCTTTTTTAGTAGATATGAAAACTTCGACTGAATTTTGTAAATCAGATGTGTTTCAGTTATGTGCTAAAAAGCAGTCTGGTTTTATGTTATACTGATTTCATGGCAAACTACGAGTATTTTAGTATAAAATACTGGATACATTCAGCTTTTGTAGTCCTTACTTTGTCTGGCACTGTTAGCTTTGGAGTGATTGAGGGACATGTAATAGGAGGTAGGTGAGGAGGGTATCTGTTTCATTATGTACTTAATGTTCTTTTTAGGTCTTTCTACTTGCTTGCTTCATCTGATGACTCTCTGCAAACTATTGTGCACTTTTTTTTAAGGTATGTATTTTCCCCCGACTAATGATCCTGGGCTCATACTCCCAGAGAGATAAAGAATAGGAAAGCTATCAAGAGACGGTGTGGGATATAGAGTGCTAGTGGTGGGCATTGTGTGGAAATGTCCCCTATTATCCTATGGTCTTATCAGTATTTCCATGTTATAAATAAAAATTATATCTACATAAAAATACTGAATATATGTCGCTAAGCTTGCAGTCACATGGGCAGTGGTAAGCAGAAAAACACTGGAGACTTCTCACTTACAAATTATTTGGCCTGTTTTCACTTTTCTCTGTAATATGTCCCAGGAAAATGATGATTTAAGAAATTCAACTAACAGACGTTAGTTTCATGAAACTAGTCTATATGCAGTATATCTGCTTGAAGTATTTCAAAGGGCTAGGCAGTGGTGCACCTGATTGAGCACAGAGGTTACAATTTTCAAGGATATGGGTTCAACTCCAAGTTGTGTCCAGCAGGGGGAAGCTTCACAAGTGGTAAAGCGGGGCTACAGGTGTCCCTCTGTCTCTCTGTCTCTCTATTTCCACTCCCCTTTCAAGTTCTGTTTCCAATAAATAAATAAAACTAAAATATGTAAAAATCAATACTTATTGAAGACTGTAGTAAATTCAGCTATTACTGTACAAAGCTGAAGCACATTCAGTCCTGTGAAAAATCAGACTGATCTTCTTAGTCAGCTTCTGTTGATGAGTGGGATCATCCCATACTCATCTTTATCTTTCTGACTTAGTTCACTTAACATAATTCCTTCTATCTCTGTCCAAGATGGGTCAGAGAAGGTGGGTTCATTGTTCTTGATAGCTGCATAGTACTCCATTGTGTATATATACCACAGCTTTCTCAGCCACTCATCTGTTGTTGGGCACCTGGGTTGCTTCCAGGTTTTAGCTATTATGAATTGTGCTGCTATGAACATAGGAGTACACACCTCTTTTTGGTTGGGTATTATGGAGTCCTTGGGGTATAACCCCAGGAGAGGGATTACTGGGTCATATGGAAGGTCCATGTCTAGCCTTCTGAGAGTTTTCCAGACTGCTCTCCACAGAGGCTGTACCAATTTACATTCCCACCAGCAATGTAAAAGGGTTCCTCTGTCCCCACATCCTCTCCAGCATTTGTTGCTGCTGTCCTTTTTGATGTATGCCATTCTTACAGGAGTGAGGTGGTATCTTAGTGTTGTCTTAATTTGCATTTCTCTGATAATCAGTGACCTAGAGCAGTCTTTCATATGTTTGTTAGCCTTTTGGATCTCCTCTGTGGTGAATGTTTTGTTCACATCCTCTGCCCATTTTTGGATGGGGTCATTTGCTTTTTTGCGGCTAAGACAAACTGAATCTTTTTAATATATAGGCTATGTATTTGATATGCAGACTCTCTCAAAAGCCTAGACCAAGTAGATCAGAAGCATCCAATAGCACAGCTATATACAAGATACTGGGTACTGTACAGCAAACCATAACAAAGGGACTTTTCAAAGTTAACCCAATTAACAAATAATGTGATGATAATATTAACTATCGATTGTCTTTTTGAACCCTAAGACAACAGGAACCTCACATCTTCACTATAGAGACCCTACTTCCCCCAGTCCTGGAACCCTTGGATAGGGCCCACTTTCCTGTATGCATCTCCCAATCCAAACCAAATAATATTGCATCCGCCGATCACAACCTAACCAAAGCAACGATTGCCACCTCAACATGCTTCACCTCAGACTGTATCCAGAGACTTCACGTGTGGAATGACAACCCTTCAACTTCATTACTCAGGTGAGACCTTTCCTTATATAGTACACTCTAATTTCATCTCAGGTAGTTCACTTTCTAACAAAGTCCCATAATCTAGATATACACCAGTTTCTGTGAGAGAGAGCTTATGTGCACACGTATCCACAAACTACTGCAAAATATATACCTGAAAGCAGAAGTACACTAGAGTTTGCAGTGAGTACCTCCCTAACACTTCCTCTCCACTATTCCAAGCTTGGGATCCATGATTGCTCAACAAATTGTTTGGCTTCATATGTTAACTCTCTTTTCAATCGCCAGGTTCCAGATGCCACCAGGATGCTGGCTAGGCTTCCCTGGATTGAAGACCCCACCAATGTGTCCTGGAGCTCAGCTTCCCCAGAGACACACCTTACTAGGGAAAGAGAGAGGCAGACTGGGAGTATGGACCGACCAGTCAACGCCCATGTTCAGCGGGGAAGCAATTACAGAAGCCAGACCTTCTACCTTCTGCAACCCTCAACGACCCTGGGTCCATGCTCCCAGAGGGCTAGAGAATGGGAAAGCTACCATGGGAGGGAGTGGGTTATGGGGATTGGGTGGTGGGAATTGTGTGGAGTTGTACCCCTCCTACCTTATGTTTTTGTTCACTAATCCTTTCTTAAATAAAAAATTAAAAAAAAAAAAAGAAAAATCAGACTGAATTTTGAATGCCAGTGGAGAGCCAGATGATAGCTGGTAGATAGACATGTATTTGCATATATGAATAGTGTAATATATATGTATATATACTGCATTTTTATTGGTGAAATTAATGGCTTACAGTAACTACAGTTGTTGATACATGTGTAAAATTTCTCAATTTTCCGCAAGGACTGGCATAAAGATCTCGGTTCACACCCGGTTCCCCACCTGCAGGGGGGCTCGTTTCACAGGTGGTGAAACAGGTCTGCAGGTGTCTTTCTCTCTCCTCTCTGTCTTCCCCCCGTCTGTCCATTTCTCTCTGTCCTATCCAACAGCAACAGCAATAACAACAACAATGATGATAAACAACAAGGGCAACAAAAGGAAAAAAAATAAAATAAATATATTTCTCAATTTTCTGCAAAACACCCCCAGCCTAGGTCTTCTTAGCCTAGGTCTTCTTCCACCATCATGAGCCAGGACCTGAAAGCCTTCCCCCTTCCCATTGTCCTTTGTTTTGGTGCAAAACACCAAATCCATCCAAGTTCTACTTTGTGTTTACCCTTCCTATTCTTGTTTATTAACTTCTAGACAATTTTTTAATTCTGCTGTCTATTAATAAACATCTTTTTAATTTGTTATACTAAGCACCTATATTTGCACAGGTGCATTGGATCGACCTTCTCGTGGTGCATCCCGTGAGTACCCATTCATTGGGGAAACTGACGATCCTTCCTAGCCGACTGAATCCACATGGATCCCAGTCACTTTCAAAGCCATTTAACTGACTACGGAAGAAGGGCAAATGCAACAAGAAGAAGAAGGAGGAGGAGGAGGAGGAGGAGGAGGAGGAGGAGGAGGAGGAGGAGGAGGAGGAGGAGGAGGAGGAGGAGGAGGAGGAGGAGGAGGAGGAGGAGGAGAAGAAGAAGAAGAAGAAGAAGAAGAAGAAGAAGAAGAAGAAGAAGAAGAAGAAGAAGAAGAAGAAGAAGAAGAAGAAGAAGAAGAAGAAGAAGAATTATGAAACATGTGTTTCATCTGAAAACCTTTACGTTAGGAAAATTTAGTAGTATTCTTTGGACTAGATCTAAAACCTGGTGTGAACTAGCAGGTTTTTGTAGATCCCAGATAAGTTGACTTGAATCACATTCAGGAAGTAGGGGTTTCAGGGAAGAGGCTGGAGCATGCTGCCAGCAGTGGAGTGGTTGATAAGTATAATTTATCTCCACCACTTACCACACCCCAACCTCCTTAGTAATCACAGAGGAAAGGATTCAAGGATGCACAGGGTAAATATAGTAATGAAAGAGAAAATGCTAATAAATTTAGTTGGGTTTGAAGTAAAAGTTCTTTACAAAGAATATCAAAATATGCAATGCCTGAAATTATTGATCAAACAAGATAAACATCAGTGACATATAGCCCTTATTGCTATTGCTTGACCTATATGAGTTTTTAAAAATTTGTCATCCAAATGTTTAGACTTGTTCAAGGTAATTTCCCCATTATTGTATTGGTATTAATGGACCTCTTTGTGATTGATCATGTATTTTGTTGTGTCTTCATTTGGTACGTAAATGTTGGTATTAAATTCTCTTGCTTGCTTGATTCTGCTTCTCTGCCTTTCATTACCTTTTTTATCTTAAAGCCCACTGGTTGTTCCTCCCTTTATTTTTAAGTGGCCAGGACTTTTGGGGGGCACAATACTACTTCTCCTGATGGGCTCTTTTCCCCAAATGATGAAAAATTTCCAGGCGGTGGCCAAGCGTCCATGCCTAGATCCTTACACATGAAAAGGGTGTGCTGTACAGAAAAAGCTATGTCCCAGGACCATTTCCTTGCTTCCATTAGGCCCTACTTTGCCCTTAGGGTTGTTTTCCAATCTTTCATTTTGAAACTGTGTTTGTTATTCGGGCTTAAATAGCTCTCCTACAGAGTACAGGTATTTGGGTTATATTTTTGGATCTACTCTTGTTAATCTATGCCTCCCCTTTTTTCTTCAAAAGCCCCCTAAATTTATTGAAATTCTTTGATAAAACTAATACTCACTTTGTTATGACCACCATCTACTTCTAAACCCAGCTACCACAACGTTTGGTAGCCCAGCTACCAGTGCTGTGATATCCTTCCCCTTTACCTCTGTTTTTCTATCTAGAAAGGAAAAAAAAAAAAAAAAAAAGTCAATCTGGAGTTACTGAAGCACCAATAATGACCAAAGACAAGAAGGAGGAAGGAGAGGAAGAAGAGGAAGAGGAAGAGAAAAAGATGCATGATATTCCATTAAAAATGCTTTTTGGCGTACTAAGCAATTGTTTTCCATAGCCTGTTGATCTGAAGTGAGTTACATCACAAGTTGCAAAGAAAGCTAGTGGATAATAGCCATGTGTGGCTGGGTCTTCAAATTCAAATTGTAGAAATTTTTGACATAAAAATAAAATAAAATATAGATTCATAAGTTTCCCCTTTCTGGGCATATAAAATTTTTCCAGACTTCCTTTAAGTTACACTGTGAACATGTGATTTGGGACTGGCCAATAGCACATGGATAAAAGTGATGGAGAATTTCTTAATTCTCTTTATTCCTGATATATTAATTTTGGAGTCTATTTTTCCAAATTATTTGTCTTCAAGTTTTGGAATAGCATATGACCCACATTAGATTCCATTAAAATAAGCTATATGTATCTATTGTATTAAGCCCATAGAATTCAAATATATTTGCTATCATAAATACTAGAGCCTACCTGATTACTACAAAAGTCACTGAAATAGCAAATAATACTAAGTAAATACCAGTTATTATATCAGGAGTCTCTGAACTTCTTCTTCCATATACCTATACTTAAAAGAGATGCTACGGAAATGTGTATGACCCAAAGTTTCTCCATACCAGGAGTATACATATCAGAACAAATCACATAAAAGATAAATATGCAAGGTAGTTGGAAATAGGGCAAAGCTACACAGTATAATGAACACAACAAACTCTAGGACTAGACTGACTCACTTCATACCTGGTTCCATCATCTCTTGCTACGTAAGCTTGGACAAATTACCTAACCTTTCTGTGTTTCACACTTCTCTTCTGTAAAATGGAAGTGTTACCAAGCTCAGGGACCCAGATTCAAAGCCCCTGGTTCCCAACTGCAGAGAGACACTTCGCAAGCAGTCAAACAGTGCTGCAGGTCTCAGTCTATCAAATAAAAAATAATTAAATTAAAAAAAGAAATTGTACTATCTAGCTCACAAACTTATTAAAGAAATAAAGTGAGTTATTATTTATAAAATCTTTAAAACATTGATTGTAGTTATAGATTAATTGATATTCTACAAGTACTTATTAACAATATTTGACACCTATATTTTCCTTCTCTTCCCCTCAAAAACTAAATGTAAAGACTTTAACCCAACCATTTACTTGCAAGCTATAACAGTAGCAAGCTATTAAAATGCTTCCTGACATTGTTATTTCTCACCTTTTTTTAACTTAAGATCCAGCAATATAAAGTAAAGCAATGAAAAGGTACATATAGAGAAGCACCAACTATTCAAAAATTAAACTGTTCTTGGCATAATACTCTATCTTATATTGTCTCCACACTGAAGCATATCTGAGTTGTTATCACATAAGAAATCACATGAATAAGATGTCACATTCCATTCGTCTCTCCCATAAAATCTGTCTTTGATAAGTAGAGCTGTCACATATGGAGTTAAACCTAAAAAGGGATCAATCTGCTTTTATTTAAAGCACATTCCAATAAAATTAATCTGGGCACAAATTTCTCTTTTATACTATTTCAGTAGAAGAAAATAGAGTACTCTACACAGCTGGGCACTCAGTAAATCTATTTAATGTTTTCAACTAATAAAAAATATATAAGCACATCTAGGCCACCAGGAAACTATCGCTTTGAAAAAGGAAGTACAGCACGTCAGCCTCCTGCTGGGGCTTCCTTAGGAATTATCCTCAGTCTAGATGCCATGTCAGTATGTAGGCAGAAAGGAATAACACCCTCCCATGTCACACATAAGTCCACCATTTCACTCAACAAACACTTACCATGGCTTCTACAGGTTTACAGGCTGTGAACAAACTAGATACTCAATCTTCATGAAACAAATAATAAAATTAGTAAATAAATATTATTTATAATGATTGTCCAAACTTGATCAGAATTAAGATAGCAATTTATTTATAAATAATTATAGATAACAATTACCACAAAAAATTTTAAAAGTAATCTGGAAAGTATCAAAGATAAGGATAATTTAAATTTCTAAGTCACACCTACGATTTCTGAGTAGGCTTCACTTTTTTTTCTTCTTCTCTCTCTGAGTCCTGATAGAATTGAGTTCAGAGCCCCAGAGCCCTCTGATCATCTTCCTCTAACATTTCTCCACCTCTGGGAGTATCGACCAAAATCCTTTGCGGGGTGCAGAAAGTGGGAGGTATGGCTTCTATAATTGCTTCTCCACTGGACATGGATGTTGGCAGGTGGATCCGCACCTCCAACCTGTTTCTATCTTTCCCTAATGGGGCAGGACTCTGGGAAGGGGATGTCCCAGGACACATTGGTGAGGTTGTCTGCCCAGGGAAGTCAGGATGAAATCATAGTGTCATCTGCAACTTGGTGGATGAAAGGCTTTTTTCTTTCTTTTCATTGTCCTTGACCTATGTATGTCCTTGACCTTTGTCTTTTTTTTTCCTTTATCTGTTTTTAAACTAGTAACCCTTTCTCTCTACCAGGTATTAACATCTCCTAGATGCCTCTGGAAAGAACAAATTGCTAGTTAGTCACTCCTGCATTAACCCTGTGTGCCACCACCTGGCCTCCCTAGTTAGTCACTTCTAATATGAAGGAACTATTATTTCCTCTTTCAATATTTTTAAACAAATATTTCTATAAGTAGCTGTCATCCATTTCCACAAAGCAAAATCAATCTTCATGGATTTCTCTTGTCAAGGTGCTTAGAATAAAAGTCTGAGTTTCCTGATTTGACTTTTTTAAACAATTTTCTCCAAAATATGAGATGCAAACAATTCAAGAAACAAGAGAACAGAAAACTTATATCTTTGAATACAAACATACCTGGGTTAAGTATGGGTTGGGTTACTAATTAGAGACTTTATGAAAATCATAAAACTAGTCTAAGAAACTTACATCCTATTTGGTGAATTCATTGTTAAATCATGAGCAGCATGCCTCTATGGGTTTCCAAAGAATTAAAGGTGTTTTTTTTTTTTTGGACCAGTTCTTTAGTCTCATGTTTCTAAATTATAAACCTGAACAAACTTCCTTTAACTGACACTTCAGATGTAAACTTGAGCCTAACTCCAAGTTTGTAGGCAACACATCTCGTTTCATCTTTTACAAGGTGATTTGTTAAAGAAATCTCGGGCACTTCTCACAAACTCAGAAAAGCAAGAAAATCATTAACTTTGAAAAGGTGCTGAATCTTTTACAACAAGCAATCTGTACAACCTATTTGCCTTGCTATTAAAAAAAAAAAAAAAACCCTTTCTACTTCTTTCAATTTCAAAAAAAGATATAACCCAGAGTAGGAAGATAACATAGTAGTTATGCAAAAGAACTACATGTTTAACGTTCCTCTGCAATCTCAGGTTCAGTGCCCAGCACCACAATAAACCAGAGCTGAACAGTGCTTTATTATGGAGGACAGATGGAAAAAGTAAGAGAAAAAGAGAAAGAAAGGTGGGAGTCGGGCAGTAGCGCATTGGCATACATGGCACAAAGCGCAAGGACCAGCATAAGGATCCTGGTTCGAGCCCCCGGCTCCCCAACTGCAGGGGAGTTGCTTCACAAGCGGTGAAGCAGGTCTGCAAGTGTCTATCTTTCTTTCCCCCTCTCTGTATTCCCCTCCTCTCTCCATTTCTCTCTGTCCTATCTAACAACGAAGACATCAATAACAACAATAACTACTACAACAATGAAAAACAACAAGGGCAACAAAAGGGAATGAAGATTTTTAAAAATATTTTGAAAAAAAAGAGAAAGGGAAAGAAAAATAACAGATGTAATCCAATCATTAATAGACTTCAATTCCTACAGACAAGATTAGACTCTATTAATAACCTGACTATAACTGACTCTTAGTAAAAATGTTCTTCTTTTTTAAAAATATGTTAAATTTATTATTGCATAGAGACAGAGAGAAATTGAGGGGGAGGGGCTAGGTGATGTCATACCTAGTTGAGTGCACATGTGACATTTTTTAAAAATTATCTTTATTTGTTAGATGGAGACAGGCAGGAATTGAGAGGGAAGGGTAAAATAGAGAAGGAGAGAAACATAGAGACACCTGCAGCCCTGCTTCACCACTCATGAAGTATTTGCCCTGCAGGTGGGGACTGACAGCTTAAACCTAGATCCTTGAGCACCAGTTGTGCAGCCACCTGGCCCCATAAAATGCTTTTATTAAAGCTTAAAATCAATAATTGGGAGGAAATTTATTGTTTGTATATAGATTGGCTGTTGTGCCTGGAGCCTCACTGGGCCAACATTGTCCAAATGGAGGTAGGAACACCACAGTAACCAAGCTTCCCTCAGTGTTGTGGGGGCCAGCACCAGGGTTGATTTACTAATGATTTTGCACTGAGCAAGTCACATTGATAAAATATGTATGGGTTTTTCAGAGCCCAAATGAGTAACTGGCCTCATATTTGAAGTCGAATATCTTTATATCCAAAGATCAAACTTTTTAAAATTTTACTGTTTGAATACTTCTCTACCCAACCAAACTTTCCACCCTTACTCTCTGCCCACCCTCTCAAATCAGACTTTTAAAAGATGTGTCTTATTCAATACTCAAAAGAAAAGGTGGAAGAGTATATTTAAGACGATCTATTTGAATATCAGGATTGGGAGATGCTTCTAAGTCTTCTCATCAAAATTCTAGTAATTTTTTTTTTCATAAAATAAAGAAGAGAGAAGCAGCAGATATTATTAATTGTAAAGAAAGCTATATATGAGAGGCTGCATGGTGATGCACCTGGTTGAACACACACATTACAGTACACAAGGACCCAGGTTCAAGCCCCTAGTCCCCACCTGCAGGGGGAAAGCTTCACAAATGATGAAACAGGGATGCAGGTCTCTCTCTCTCTCTCTTTCTCTATCTTTCTATCTATCCTTCTCTCTCCCTCACTCCCTCCTTCCCTCCCTGCTCAATATATCTCTGTTTATCAGATAAAATAAAGTTTTAAAAGAAAGTTATGCATGTATATTTTTATTATAGTTAATAATGAATCTTCGGGTCATGGGACTAGCACAGTGAGTAGGGCACTGGCTTGAACATGGAAGGATGAGGTCCCAGGTTCAATTATCACCATCCCATGTGCCAGAGTAATGCTCTGGCATCCCTCCCCCCAGCCCTGTCCCCTCTATCCTGTGTTAATAGAGAAATAAACTCTTTTTAAAAATGATGATTCTTGGTTCTGTGTTCAGTGTTGATGTTATATTGATCTATTTATAGAAAGTTTTAATTATAATCCTAATTTGTAAGCTTTGTAAACTGGAGTATTAATGACACAAAGATTTCTCTAAGAAGCCTAATAATTACATAAATCAGTGACCATTGAGTTAAAGGTCATTTTTGCTTGTTTGTTCATTAGTTTGTTGTCATCTCCACGACCTTGCTACCCTGAGATTTTTCTGAAAGAAAAGGGAGCAGAGGGAAAAAAAAAAGAAGAAGAAGAGAGAAAGGGAAAGAAAAGAGAAGGGAAAGGAAGAAAAGGGAAGGGGAGGGGAGGGGAGGGGTGGGGACAGGAGGAGAGAGGAGGGGAGGGGAGGGGAGGGCATACAATAAAGCAATGCATGATCCAAGTGAGCTGGCAAAAAGTCAGTTTAGGGGCCAGGTGGTGGTGCACCTGGTTGAGCACACATATTACAGTGTGCAAGGACCCTGGTTCAAGCCCCCAGTCCCCATCTGCAGGGGGAAAGCTTTGCAAGTGGTAAAGCAGGGCGTAGGTGTCTGTCTCTCTCCTCCTCTATCACCCTCTTCCCCTTGGTTTCTGGCTGTCTTTACCTATATATAAATAATAAAGATAACAAAAAAAAATTTTAAGTCAGTTTGAAAAACTCATTCTTTATGTCTAGGTTCAAAATTGTTGAAAGGACAAAGCATACAGAAAATGTAATAAACCACCACAAATAAATCAACAAAGTGATCTTTAATTCCAATTTAACTACAGTCTGTAGAAACAGAAAAACTGACCTCAGCAGTGAACATGTTTATATAAGCTATGGACACTTCTCTAAATAGTACTTACTCAAATGTCTTAAATATGAGGTCACTGTTCTGACTTGTTTTGCTTTGTTTTTTCTACTCCCTATAGCCTTGTCATTCTGAGCTGCAGTGGTTGTCTACATTCGTTCTCTCACCTTCCAAATGGCCTGGTATTTTACACCATCTCCCTTACATGATCAGGACCTTTACAAAAGAAATGGTTAGCATCAGAAGAAAAATCTATCTACCAAAGATAATTAAAAATCCTTAGGTGTTTGTCCTTGTTACCTACCCTTCAGCCTCTCATAAAGCCATTATTATGGAAGTAAGTTTTGTCTGAAGCAGAGCTTCTTAACTTTGAGTCCTCCTTTCACCAATGATCCTCCACCATTATGGGCTGAAATATATGTCATATTACAGATGAAAATCTTCGACTTTACACAAAATGTAGTCTCCATGAGGTGAAGTATTATTAGAATTTGTAGGAAGGGGTGGGGCGTGCATGGACTACCCACTCCAGCTCTCTCACCAATGACCAAATACAGATCCATACCTATTTGTACTTATTCTACCTAAAAACTGCTTTGCACATGTGTACTTCACTTTTAGGTACTTATCAGTGTGGTAAATATAAAAACTCACATTGAGTATTGAGGAATCATGAAATCAAAGAAGTCATGGTGTAAATACACAGTGAAATACTACTTAGCTTAGGATGAGAACTTGCATATGTGACACACAGATCTGCGCAGAACTGGAAGAGTTCTTGCTAATTTTGTTCATATGTAAAATGTTAAAAAATCAAAGGCAGAGCAGAATGACTGTCAATGTAAAATGGTAGTGTACATTTAAAGATATGGGAAGGCAGGGTAGACAGCATAATGGTTATGCAAAGAGACCCTTGCCTGAGGTTCCAAAGTCCCAGATTCAATCTCCTGCACCACCATCAACCAGAGTTGATCAGTACTCTGGTAAAAATAAATAAATAAAATAATAATAATAAAACAAAATAAAGATATGGGAAACACTAGTCCAAAAGTAATATAATACTCTAAATCAGTGTTACCTCTACTACATAACTACATACCTTCAACTATATGTTCACATAAATTTCCTTTAGAAAAAGGTATATTTATATATATATATGTAATTGTATTTCTATAAAATGAATTTGTATTTCTATGGACAAAACATTTGCATTACTGTCTGTTTTCTGCAACTTAACTTGCAAAATTAGTACCAGAGAGTTAAGAACTAGCTTACTGTGGATAGAAAGTTGACCCCGGGAGCCCATAGGCTGGGGTTCACACAGTAGAGTGCACGCACGAAGGCCTGCTGTGAACCCTGGGCCACCACGTGAGGGCTCCTCTAGGAGGGGATGGCATGAGCGCTAGAGAGGCACTGTCCTGCTGATGGCTCTCTCCTCCTCTCTGTCCTGTGTCTTTCATTTTTCTTTTTCCTTCTAATTTTTGTTTCCTGTGTGATAGGGGTAGGGAGAGTTAATGGTTTAAACACCATTGTTGACACATGGTATCATTTCTAATTTCCCTGTTGATAAGTGTCTGCTAAACATTTTCATCCCCAACTTGGCCCTTTTTTCACCATCATGCACTAGGACTCCAAGGTGCTCTCTGTTTCTACTTCCTGTCTCTCTTTCTCTAATACTCTATCTAAAGGAAAGGAACTGGCTGCTGGCAGCAATAGAGTCATACAGGCACTGAGCCCCAGTAACAAGCCTGATGAGAAAGAAAAAGAAAATCAAATATGCACATCACTTTGAAAGGATACAATCTCCTCAAATTCTCTGAGAATGGGAACTGCACACCCACTAGGATTTAACAATTGTTTTTGTACGTAAAACGTTGTATTTATTTTTACACAGCATACAGTCAGCACAGTTAAGTCCATAATTCTCTACAAAACTTATAAATACAATTGGATTTAACATTTTTATGCTGCCTGGTGCCTGCCCCAGACAAGGTTTCTGCCAGAGGGGCACTGAAGATAATTCAATTATGCAAAATTTTTAATGTTTCATAATCCTTATTTGCCAAAAGTTATTTTCATAACGTCACTGAAATAGAAGTCATTTAACATGAAATTCCAGACATATTTAACATGATTCTATCTCATTACATTTTTGTCATTTTGGGGAATATATTCTCAAAAATAAAATAGTATATTATGAAAATCAGTGATTTCCTTGTTAGAAGTAGAGGAGAGTTAAAATGAAACTAGATGACTTCATAATTTTAACACCACCCCGCCCGTGAATTGGTATCAGCAATTTTGTTTTGATCAAACTACATTTTGGGTCTTGAAATTCACTGTCAGGTGTCTGTAATTAGTATTAATTCATAAACTAAAAAAGAAATATGCATTTAAAGTTTTTTTAAATTTTTTCTTGATTTCACACACTCAATGAAATTGTTGTCCTTGTCCTGTTTGCATGACAACTTTGTGGCACATAATATGCACATAAATCTCCTTTTAAAAACTAAATTCTTGCTTCTCTCTTCTCAGTCATATGATTTATATAATTTTGAGAACACAGCAGCCCTGCAGCAAAACACTCAATGAATTATTAAAAAGTACTGAGAATTGCTTTGTGGGTATAAAGAGCTAAGTAAGGATTCTCTAATTCTACCAGTTATTAACATATAAATGCAAAAAAGAGAGAATAAAGTCCACATATGGGATTTTATACGAAATTAATGTCTCCTATTTTTTAAGACCATAAGAACAAAAATGGCTTCATGTCACTTCATATATTTATTGTACCACTATTTCCATGAGTAAATTTATATTTATTTATCTCCTTAAGCAAATTTAACCTAAGTGTAAATATTTTGAACAGAAAAAAAATCAGCTGAAGTCAAGAAAATGTGGTAAATTAAAAGAAGTAACAAGTACAAGGATACACCTATCACATTCAATAGGATACAAGCCCTGATTAAAGAGCACATGCCTTAGGGCATCATTCATTATCGTGCATATGCACATAAATGTGCGCGACAGTGACACGTATGGGAAAACATGAACAAATTGAAGAGTTCATAAGAAAGATTTGATGAAAGATTTGGAAAATGAGACATAGGAGGAGAGATTAAAAAATAAGGCATGCTGAGTCAAATGAACATACTCCAGGAAAGTATGATGCTTATCTACAGATACACAGAGAAAAGGGATGAGGCTAGAGTAAAAATGAGAATTACAAAAACTATACAAACATTAGGAAAATCTTGAAACAATGAATGATGTGACAGAAGATGAAATTTCTATGGCAGTAAAAAATGCTATTAATGAATGGCAAAGAGTGATGTCAGAAAAATGTTTTAAGAAAAGCTCATAAATAATTAAGTTCACCTCACCTTACTGCAAAGGAGAATAGATATAAGCCTAGACCTCCCAAAGAGGAAATCCAATTTTACTTTCTCATTAATTCTCTTAATGATAGTTGGCAACCTAGATAGCCCATTTTTCAATTAAAAAATAAAAATGAAATGTAAAAGGAAATTCAAAAAATAAACAATACATTGAAAGCAGGGTTTGTTTGCACATAGATAATAAAAAAAGAAATGTGTTTACTAGTGCTGAAACTAAAAATTAATTATCTAGTCAGGATAGCTATACTATTTTACAGTGCCAAGACATTATTTTACACTGTCCTAGACATTAAAGTAAGTCCATTACAAGAGCAGAATCCAAGCATAGCCCTTCTATTCATCAAGATATGCATAACAACTCAGTATTTCTCAACTATTGCTTTTAGTTGTAAGCAATTGACATAAAGTCATTCTCTATTTAGAAAAGATCATGAAATCTAAAAGTAACCTTTCTGGCAGAAATCTCCTTTGCAGATGAAGAAAAATAGATCAAAATTTGGTAGAAAACGAAATCATAACAAAGTCATAAACACTAAAGAAAAACTTTATTAACTATATGTCACTAATTCAGAATTCATCATTTGACTGAATACTGACCGACTAAGCTGTTATTTTTATCATTATTAATTTTTCTTTTCACAGAGAGTAAATTAACAATGTAAATAAGATTGTGAGAAGATCCTTGAAAATACTTAGTAGAACTTTCTAAGAACCCTCAAGCACTTTAGAAGGATCCATTTCCACACAATTGATATGCTAATTACAAACCATTAAATCAAGTCAAGGATGTGTATTGGATAACACTGTTAACTTAAAGTGAGTTAATGTAAGTACTTGAAATAATAGAACTCTATTCCTTTCTGAAATAATATGTTTCAGACTTTTTTCTTAATTGAGACTAAGCTTCCTCCAATTAGTACAGATTAATGGCATTTTTACGGGAGTCAATATTTAGGAGCCAAGAGGTATTGCTCAGTCTTCTATAACCTAGCTATGGTCAGAGAAACTGTTTATTGGGTAAAGTAATCCTTGAGATAGTTCATCCATCAATACTTAAAACACTTCCTTCCAATGGAGTTAGTATGTGCATGTGCAATAAAGTAATCAAGATGTCAAATTTGCATATGTTCCAAATAAAAACCGTTAACAATTTAAGACATATTATTATGGACTATCAAATGAAGAAGAAAAGGACATCACAGACTAAGGAAAAGTGGTTCTCTGCTCCCATATTTAGTATGTATCCCTACTGTGTATCTACTTGCATATATCTATTAATACACTCCTATGTATTTGTAGAAGCCTTCTTTATCTCTTACTTCTATGCATTGCTAATTTAGCATTTAAATAAGGACAAGATAGAAAGCAAACTCATTTATGCTGAGGAGTTAACACAGAGGTAGCGCACCAGATCTGCTTACCTAAGTCCCCAGAGGTCCCAGGTTCAATCCTCAGTACCACCATATGTCAAAATCGAGCAATGTTCTGGTATCTCTGTGAGCCTCTCTCTTTTTCTTTTCTGGTGAAAACAAATAAATCTAAAATTAAAGAAATAAAATACAATAAAACCACACACTAAAATTAATGCAAAAGGATCAAAGATTTGAATATTAAACCTGAAACTATAAAATACATAGAAGAAAAACATCAATGAAAAAAATTCCAGGACCTTAATATCAAATATATATATGAGGGGCTGGGCTGTGATGGACCTGGTTAAGAGCACATATTACAATGCACAAGAATCTAGATTCAAGCCCCACCCCTCAGTGTAAGTGGGGAGGAAACTTCACAAGCAATTAAGCAGTGCTGTAGGTGTCTCACTTATCTCTCTCTCCCTCTCTACCTTCTCCTTCCCTCTCAATTTATTTGCCTCTATACAAATAAATAAATATTTATTTATTTATTTATTTATTTATTTATTTGGGTACTCAGTCTCATGGGCAAGTGAAATTAAAACACAATTAAATAAATGTGACTGCTTCTAATTGAAAAGCTTCTACACATTGGAAGCAAACTCCACAAGGACAAAAAGGCAACCCTACAACTGGGAGAAGATACTTGCACATCATACATCTCATAAGCAATCACTATAGAGTATCTGTAAAGAAATCAAACAATTTAACAACAAAAATAATGATAACAATAATCCAATTCAAAATCAGACAAAAGATCTAAAAGACAGTTTTCTGAAAATATATAGGTAGCCCAGAGACTTATGAAAAAAAAAATCCACTTTACTTATCATTTGAAAAAAAAAAAATTAAAACCACAGTGAGGGGCTGAGGAAACATTATGATTATACAAAAGATTTTCATGGCTGAGACTCTGAGGTCCCAGGTTCAGTCTAGCTCCATCATAAACCAGAACTGAGTAGTTCCCAAGTGTCTCTCTCTCTCTTTCTCTCTCTCTCTCTCTCCCTCCCTCCCTCCCTCCCTCCTCCCCTCCTTCCCTCTCTCTCTCTCTCCCTCTCAATATCTTTCAAAATAAATAGATAGAGAAATAATAAAATTTAAAAATCACAATGATCTACATTGACAAAACAGGAAATGACAAGTTTTGGTAAGGGTGTAGAGACAAAAATAACTATTACACTGTTAGTAGAATCACAAACTGATTCAACCCCTTTGAAAAACTGTCCAAAGCTGGGTTCCCAGCACCACACATGCCACAGTTATATTTTGGATCTCTCCTCTCTATCATTAGTAAACATCTAATTCCTAAGAAACAAAAACAAATTTAAACTAAAATTGCAGCTGTGCCTTTAAGTGATCCATGCCACAAATGGTTCTCTCTATAAATATTTTATGTTAAAGCAATATAATAACATTAATACTTATTTAGATATTTTTAGCAACCATTTTCTTTTTAATATAATGAGAGATTACCATAGGCTAATTCAGTAAATGAAGCATTTCACACACAAATTTTTGCATTATCTGATAGTATTCCATATGTAAATCACATGCATCTGTTTATTTCTGGTGAATAGAGTCAAATAATGCAAAATGAACCTTAAGTAACATTATCTTCCAATGACTTTTTCCCCCAAAGAAAAGTTGGTTATTTGTGCCAGGTAATTAGCAACCACCACTTTCAAAAAGGCTCCTTTGTTTGTTTGTTTTTTATGAGAGTGTGTGTGGGTAAAAGGAGGCCTCAGCCACTCTGTTACCTTTCTACAGACCTTCTGGGGATTCACATGTAAGGTGATAAGATCCCACTCATAAATACTTTTGAAACACAGATAGTATCATCCTTTGATTTTTTTAAAAAAATTTCATTATACTTAAGGGATTTTTATTAGCTGTCAGACAAATCATATATACAAAAATGGAAAGATAAATGCTCAAATCTCTGAAGCGGCCTCACTCTATTCTTAAGTTGGCCTGTATTTGAATTCACCATGTAGGTGAAATCAAAGTGCAGAACAAACATTGTTTTGATAGGACTTTGAAGATGATAACAGCTTCTAGCAGTGAAAAAGTCAGCCTTGGGTTTGCCTGGAAGTGACTCCCAGCTCAGGGAAGTTTACCTTTAAATGAGAGCTTGGTGAGGAGCTCACATCCAATGCTTTCTAGTTGAGGGAAGTAACCTAGCTTAAATAGATCTCAGATGTCCAGGACTACTTTCAAGATATCACACATATTCTTATAAGCAGCCACACCTTTGGATCCAAACACATACTCAGCAGCCAAATGTGTACAGGAAAGTTAGAAGTTGCTAAGAAGCTAGTAGAATTTTTCATCAAGGTGCCCAACCTATTCTATCAGTTCAATAATATGGTCCCCCTGTGCAACAGCTTAGTGAATATGGTAGGTAGCAAGGGTGATAATAATTGTGATAACAAGGGAGACATCCACTTTTAATTTCAGTTTGATTTTCTTTGTTTCTTTTTGCTCATCTTTATTGGTCTTAGAATTAAATGTTGGCCTTCACCCTCCCTGTCTCTAAGAAGAAAGTCATCATCAAGGATTGTCTCTTCTATGAATTTAACTTGAAGTTTCCATGCTTCTCATTGCTTTGTTTTGTCTGTGTTATATTTGATGTCTTGAATTCACATGATGTTATAGAGAATAAAATCTAACCTGCTTTAAACACATGTTTATGGGAAGGGGAGATAGCATAATGGCTATGCAAAAACCTTTGATTCCTGAGACCCAAAGTTTCCAGGTTCAATCTCTGGAGTTACCATAAGCTAAAGCAGAGTAAGTGCTCTGATTAAAATAATTAACTAATGTACAAACTCATACTTTCCCTCCATTTTTTCTTATGCTTGTTTCTTATACAGAAATTAGTTTCAACTGTTATGTTTATAAACAAAATAAGAAGGCTGGGCAGTGGTGCACTAATTAAGCACACTTACTACCATGCATAAGGACCCCAGTTGGAGCCCTGACTCTCCACCTGAGGGGGGATGCTTCACGAGAGTGGAAGCAGGTCTACATGTGCCTGTCTTTCTATCTCCTCCTCATTTTTTCTTTGTCTTATTCAAAAAAAGATTTTTTTTAATGTTTTAATTTAGAAAAATAAATGGAAATGAAGAACTTTAGCTACATTTAGTTTGTTGGCCAGAGACTGATTCAATGTTCTTTAATTTTGCTTTCTATTCCGGGCTCCCCAGAAGGGATATATTCCTTAGCCTCTCTTACAATCACATGTGAGCCCTAGGCATGATTTTAGGCCATTGGGTTATGACTGAAAGCATACTTCATCCAGACTCAAAAAGAAAATTCCCAAGAAATATTCAAACTTCTACAAATAACAACTTATTGACTAAATATAACCTAACCAGGCACCCAGTTGTTTACAAATCTTTGGCTAGGCTACTTCAATGCCACAGTGATGAACTGAGTGTTACAACAGACACCCTCTAATCAAAAAACATAAAAGATGCACCATTTACTGACTGAAGGAGTAGAATGATGCCCAAAGAGTAGACAAGAAGAGGGAAGTCAGATATTAAGGAAGACATTTCAGAGATTTATAACTGGGAATGGAATCAATGACGCAACACTGCATGTGAGGTAAGTGGGAGAGTAAGTGAATAGAGGAGGCTGGTGGTGAATGAATGTGCTGTGTATGTAAATAGCAGGAACTATCTTCCATGTGTACAGCACCTACTATTCATAATTTTTTATTAATTTACAGAACCCTCACTGTTTTTTTTTCAGTTTTTTTTTTTATTTAAGAAAGTATTAATTAACAAAACCATAGGGTAGGAGGGGTACAATTCCACACAATTCCCACCACCCATTCTCCATATCCCACCCCCTCCCCTGATAGCTTTCCCATTCTCTATCCCTCTGGGAGTATGGACCCAGGGTCATTGTGGGTTGCAGAAGGTAGAAGGTCTGGCTTCTGTAATTGCTTCCCCACTGAACATGGACGTTGACTGGTTGGTCCATACTCCCAGTCTGCCTCTCTCTTTCCCTAGTAGGGTGGGTCTCTGGGGAAGCAGAGCTCCAGGACACATTGGTGGGGTCTTCAGTCCAGGGAAGCCTGGCCGGCATCCTGATGATATCTGGAACCTGGTGACTGAAAGGAGAGTTAACATACAAAGCCAAACAAATTGTTGAGCAATCATGGGCCCAAAGCTTGGAATAGTGGAGAGGAAGTGTTGGGGGATACTCACTGCAAACTCTAGTGTACTTCTGCAGTAGTTTACAGATACGTGTGAACATATGCTCTCTCTCACAGAAACTGGTATATATCTAGGTTTTGGGACTTTGTTAGAAAGTGAACCACCTGAGATGGAATTAGAGTATACTATGAAAGGAAAGGTCTCACCCGAGTAATGAAGCTGAAGGGTTGTCATTCCACACGTGTAGTCTCTGGACACAGTCTGAAGTGAAGCATGTTGAGGTGGCAATCGTTGTGTTGGTTAGGTTGTGATCCCACTTTCCCGTATGCCTCTCCTCACTGTTTTTTTTTCCTCACAAAACACTGCTAGGCTCTAGGTTATGGTGGGTGGGGCAGGGGATCTAACTGGGGAAGTCAGAGACTCAGACAAAAGAATCTCTTTGCATAACTATTATGCTATCTCTCCTGCCCTTCCAACATCTCATTAGTGGTAATTCAGTGATGTCCCTTTCTTGTTCTTTGTCTCTGGAGATCTCACCACTATACCCAAAATATTTCAGCCATTAATTCATAGCATGTATCAACTGGTTAATTGCCAAGTTGAGAGAGAAGGGAGATCTTAATTGGTTTATCACCAAAGCTATTTCTTGCTACCACATAGGGGAGCTAGTGAAGACTCAATGTGGGTCTAGTGTGTTCCTACAAGCCCAAATTGTAACTCCAAGGTGAGTCCTAGGGTTGCAGTTCATTTATAGTTAGGTTCAACTGGTGATCTTCTTGGGCAAATGATCTGGACGAACATTCAGGGTTGACCATAAACTGAGTTGAGTTCAGTTCCAACCAACAAACCTAGACTATTTCTGTGTCGTAGGTAAGCTATCAGATTCTATTCCTCTCGTCAGAAAAAAATTTCATTTCAGATTCTAATTGCAACTTCATGCTTGATACCTTGGTCAGAATGTCCCCAGAGTCACTATGTAAATAGATCCATTCTCTCACCCTAAGCTCTTCATAGAGGTGGATTTTGCTAAATCACATGGAAAAAAAAAATCTTGTTGTTCCGCCCTAATCCCAGAACTATGAGTTTCCACTTGTCTCAAATTTGCATAACTGAAGGGGTCACATAAGTGACCCAGGCAGGACAAAGGAGGTCTGCCACAGGATGACCTCCCACTCCTGCAGATTGGGAGAACAGATGGCAGTCTCCTCTCCCAGTAATATAGAAATCAAACTACCACAACAATTACACCTTTTGGCATATACATATATGCTGTGTCCTAAGTGCACACATGCATACAGCATATACACTTGCTATTCATACAATCCATGGAGCTCATCAATAAAAATAGCACGACGTATTTTTTCAAGTAACTAAAATAGTACTTTAAAATTCAGGTTAAAAAAATCCTGCCCACATTATTCTAATTCCCAACTTTACTCTTTTGATCCTTAAGTCTAACATTTACTTCTACATTATTCAATTATCAATTTATGATTCATTTCTAGACTTAATAGTTCCAAAATAATTTTGGCAGTTGCATTATTTTATTCTATTTTTCCTTCATTGTTCTGCCAACAAATTACTGTAACTTGGGGTTCAGTGAAGTCTGTTTCCTTGTCAAGGCAATGTGCTAGACATTTTTTTTAATTTATTTTTTCCTTTATTGGGGGATTAATGTTTTACACTCAATAGTAAATACAGTAGTTTATACATGCATAACATTTCTCATAGACATTTTTTATTGAGGGAGTTAATGCTTCATAGTGACCCATTCACATATGCAGACAATCCCATTATACAATAGGCCCCCCAAATTTTCTTCCTATCTTCCCTCCCAGAGTCCTCTGCTTTGGTGTAATACACCATGGTGTTAGACAGTTCTAAGTGGAGGATTAAAATCTTCAGAACTAGTTTTTATTATTTATTTATTGATAAAGCAGAAAGAATTTGTGAGATGAAGGGGCAATAGGGAAAGAGAGAGAATAGAGAGAGAAGAGATAGATAGATGATAGATGATAGAAGATAGATAGATAGATAGATAGGTAGATAGATAGGCAGACAGACAGACAAACAGACCTGTATGTATCATTGCTTCACCACTCGTGAAGCTTCCCACTGCAGTGGGGGGCTTGCATGGCTAAGTGCTCATGGTAGTATGTACTCAGCCAGGTGTGCCACTGTCTTGCCCTCCAGAATGATTTTTTAATTGAACTAAAAATATCAATGTCTTACATTTTTTTTAGTTGTCTAGATATTTACCTAATTCCAAAAAATACTACACCAGAACTTCCAAGTAGCCAACACTGGGTTTTAAAAACTTAAGCATGTGAGTCAATCTACTAGTTGTGTTTCCCCGTAACTATCAGCTGCTGACTCACCTAGTCCTGTCTGGTTGGTTTCTAAATTCAGAACAAAGTTTTCCTTTTCATTATTCCTTTTTCTTTCCTCTGTGTTTCCTCTGTGTTCTTTCCTCTGTGTTGGTGTTTAACTTTGTTGAATCTACATATTTGGGCTTATTTATCCAAACCTTCCTTAAAGCACTTTCCCTAGTGTTTGCTGAGAAAGAGTTCACCTCGTATTAAAAAAGAATAAGAAAAATCTCCATTCTGCCCTTACATTCTATTGATAGTTTCACTAAATATAAAAATTTTCATTAAAAGATATTGCTCTGGGGCCTGGTAATAGCTCACCTGATATTGCTTATGCCATGCCAGTCTGAGGCCCAGGTTGGAGCCCCATCACCCAGTGGGAACACCATGGCACCAGGGAAGTGCCCAGAGGGTAAAATCATGCTGTTATGTCTACCTTTTTCTGTCTCTCTGTTTCTATCTCTATAAATAAAACAACAATAAAAATAAGACAGACTGGGAGCAGTAGAATCACATATATGCTGGGTCCCCGCACTGCAAATAAACATGTATTTTTTCCTCTTTCATATTCTGAAGGTAACATTCATAATAAACTGACAATAAAAGTTTAATACCATATTAGTCTGTGTTAAGTTTTTGGTTTGTTTGCCAGAGCATTTGCTCAGTTCTGGCTTATGGTGGTGCAGGGGACTGAACCTGGGACTTGATAGTCTCAGGCATGAAAGTCTTTTGCATAAGCATTATGCTGATTCCCCTGCCCTTCATCTATTTTCTATTTCCATTTCTATATGCCTCTTACTTCCTTTCTTTCTCCTTGTCTCTTTTTTTATTCCCATTTTATTTATTTATTTATTCCTTTTTATTTTATTGCCCTTGTTTTATTGTTGTGCTTATTATTGTTGTTGTTGGATAGGACAGAGAGAAATGGAGAGAGGACAGGAAGACAGAAAGGGGGAGAGAAAGATAAACACCTGCAGACCTGCTTCACCACCTGTGAAGTGACTCCCCTGCAGTTGGGGAGCCGGAAGCTCGAACCAGGATCCTTAAGCTGGTCCTTGTGCTTTGCACCATCTACACTTAACCCGCTGCGCTACCGCCCAACTCCCTCCTCGTCTCTTTTTATCTCCCCTTTCTTTTCACCTTCACATTCCCCATTTCTGAAGGCTTTACATCCTCTTGCTTTGTTGCTAAAAGTTCACAACATATAAAACAAGAAAGAATAGTATATCCATGAAGATAGCTCAGTGGTTGAACACAGGACATGCAAACCTGAAGCTCTGTGCTTTCTCCCCAACAACACATAAACCAAAGCTGAGAAGTATTCTGATAGTTATCCCCCCCCTTCTGCTCTCTCCCCATAAAAGAAGGTGGAAGGTGATGCTTTGGCGATAGGTGAGGTGTAATGATACCTATCTTGGAAGATGGGACTATACCTCAATGACAACAGGATAACTCTTCTGCTAAACAACATTCCCTCACACACAAAAAAAAAAATAAGTGTATTTTTACATATTTTCAAAAGTTTCATTTTCAAATATTGTAATACATCTCTAAATGTTAAGACTATAAACTCTGCTGAAAAGAAGTGATTTCCTATTTATTCTTTTCCTTGGCAAAAGGTATCACCACACCAGGTGCACAGTATAGTAAGATGCTTCATGTCTAGAATTTATCAGATTCACTCATCCCTTTAACTACATTCTCACTCACATGTTCTACTAGCTGACACCATCTATTGCAATAATTAGCTTAGCTGAGTGTTTTGTGTTCATATTTTGTATATGCAAAATGGACATTATTTTTTCAGGGGTGATTTGTAGGTTGTCTCGGATCCTTAAAAGATGTTCACTAGCACTGATAGAATCTTGGTAGCTTTGCTCAAGTTCTAATAGTTCTTGGCTCAAACATATCAGAATTCTCAATTTTAGGGTAAATTTTTGAAAACAGAAGAGAAATACCTTGGCCCATATTTCTCTTTCTAATGTAACATGTTAGCCCCAAGCCCTCAATACACTAAAATGTATCTTAGAATTAGTTGTGATACTCAGGTATGCTTAGTAAACAAGGCAGTGTTCAGTAACTGGAGTGATGGGGAGTTCTTTAAATGAAGTCAGTGTCTGCTTTTGAAATAGAAGAAGACAGATAATTACAAGCAAATAGCAGAATGAATATATATGCCTAACTAAAAAAAAAAAAGTCCACGTAAACAAAGAAAACATCCACCAACAGAAATGTGCCTTCTTGCATTGAAACAAATGAAACATTTCTCATTCCTTTGGCAGGATAACATTGCAGTAATGCCTGGCACAAATGAAATCAGTTTTTCATGTATTTGTTATTTCTCATTTACAACCATGCCAAATGTTGACTTCAGTGTTTTGTTATCTGGGTTCAAGTTCCTGATCCCCACCTTCAAGATGGGAAGTTTCATGAAAGGTAGAGTAGCATGGTAGGAGTCTCTCTCTCTGTCTCTCTATCTTTATCTCTACCACATCTCTATCTCCCTCTAAATTTCTGTCTGTCTCTATCAGAAAAAGAAAAAAGAAGAAAATTAGTTACCAGGAGTGATGGAGTCATTGTGCAGGCACTGAACACCTGGGATAAACATGGTAGAACAAAAAGAAGTAAGAAAGTGTTGACCTGTCTTCCAAAATAGCTGTATCATTTCATTATTCCCATCAACAAAGGATGCAAGTAGCTACTGCAAATCTCCATCCTCATCAGCATTTGGTGCTGTCCTGTTTTGATGATTCTGATATGTGGACTAGTAACCTCACTGTTTTTCTTTTCTTTCTTCCTCTGTTGCTTGGTTTTTGGTATTTTCCTCAACAATATATATGATGTTCAACATCTCCCATACATGTTATCTGGAGATAATATAAGCCTTATTTGGCAAGGTGTCAGATCAACTCTTCAGTCCATTTTTAATTGGGTTTCTTATTATTGAGCTTAAATGTTCTTAGACTCTAGATAAGCCTTTCATCAAATGAGGCCTTTGTGAAAGAAAGCCAATGTATAGGGAAGGTCACCAGGGGCCAGGTGTTACAAAATCTCTACCATCTTGAATGATACCATTTGAATCACTGATTACCCATGATAATAGAAAACGTAAACAAAAAGAAAGAAAAGGGAAAAAAGGGAGAAAGAAATTTACTTATCCTCCATTAATTGGTGTTATAAGATACAATAGAATGCAAAATGCTGTTCATTTTCCTCTCTAATCACAGAAGTCTAAATGTATTTTTCTCACCAATTTATCACTACAGAAAAGTGTGTAGTACAAAATATAGACGCTAAAAATAATAAACCATCCGCATGTTATAATGACTCACACAACTAAGTCAAGTGTAAACATTGCAAGAAGCAATACTTTGGAACCTTATAGGAAAGGAACTTGGAAACTTAGGAGTGTTACTGATAGTCATCATTAGCAGAATAAAGAGAGAAATAACAGGTCAGGGAACATTTCACAAGATAGGATGCCCACCTTGTCACATGTGGCCTGACAGACCATGAGGAGAGTCCCAGGGCTGCTAAGAATCCCTTGTGCTGGAGTGTATCTAATTCTCTCCACCTCTCTTGCAATCTCTCTTTACATGAACAACAATAAAAAAAAAAAAAAAACTGACCAAGACACTTCCATCAGGAACATCATCACAAGTCCTCCTGTGGGCCTTGCCCTCACTGTAGAGCAGCAATGGTAGAGACTGCCCACTCTCTGAAGGAAGGTTGGGTCAGCCTACTCTGCCACTCGAGGAAGACAGGTCCTGAAATGAGTGCAACCTAGAATGTTCCCAGCTGTGACCAGCTCAGACAGGGACTCAGAGGGCACACAGGTTCCTGTGAATAGATATAGGCCCTGAGTCAGATCAATGTGGTAAACAGTTAATTGTATTTATATATTTTCTTCAAGCTTTAAAGCTACTCTCTGCCCTGATCCAGCTCTCTAGTCCTCATCTCAACTCTGACACCATCTTCCCAAATAATATTTTTAGTCCACATTCAACTTAGCTATCAAGCTCTAGCAAAAATAACCACAATTATGTGACCCTAGAAACATACTTAAAATTGGCTTCCTAGCTTCTGTCCACCCTAAAATCTTACTCCCATCTACTCTATTCCTATGTTATGATTCCTGTTAATTAAACATTTTGTCCTGCTTTCCATCTTGCCCCCTTTCAGTCACCAAGTTGCAGATGCTACTATGATTTTATCCTGAATTCCCTGGGCAGACAACCTCAACAATGTGTCCTGGAAATTCCCCTCCCCAGAGCCCTGCCCCACTAGGAAAAGACAGAAACAGGCTGGGGGTGTAGATCCACCTGCCAACACCATGTCCAGTAGAAAAGCAATTACAGAAGCCAGAACTCCCACCTTCTGCTCCCCCAAAAAATTTAGTCCATATTACCAGAGGGGTAAATGTTAGTGGAAAGATGACCAGAGGGCTCTGATCCCCAATTCTATCAGGATCTGGGGAGAGAAGAGAAAAAACATTGGTCCACACTCCTAGAGGGATAAAGAATAAGGAAGCTTCCAATAACTCTGGTGGTGGGAACTGTTATGAATTGTACCTCTGTTACATTACAGTCTTGTTAATCATTATTAAATGACTAATAAATGTTTTTTTAAAAAGAAAGAACACTCAGAAGTAGTAGGTGTGACATAGGAAATGAAGGCAAACCATAGAAAATGTGGATAAATGCACCTAACTATAAACAGTTCTAGAAATAGCAGTCAACCCCTATCTGTGACCTTGGGAGAATAAATGCAGTTTCCAATGGAGGTAAAGGAGACACAGAACTCTGGTAGTGGGGAAAGTATGGAAGAACTATACCCCTGTTATAATTTTGTAAATCAATATTAAATCACTGATTAAAAAACTAAAAAAAAAATGGCCAAGAACAATGTTATCATGGACAAATCTCTGGTGACAAAATAATGAAAGAAAGAGCAAGAAAAACAAAATGGGCTAGTAAGTAAATATACAAAATCAAGAATGTAATAGATCTATTTCTCACTGTCTCCAAGAGATACACTTATAAATCTTGTTATTGTAACTTGACATTGTCTCCTGAGGTCTAGTAATCAGCTAGAGGGCAGAAGTGATGGAGTTCAGCAAAAGGTGTAACCTCTAACTCCTAGAGCCCTGAGACTCAGTCTGAATTCTTGGAGCTCTAATAACCCTAAATGCTTTGAGTAGCCTCCTGCTCTTTAGATTAGCTTGTGATGTAGTCATTTTGAATGCACAGGTACAAAAAAGACAAGGATTTTTCTTATTGTTGCTTATTGTAACCAATTGTTACTTGTTATAACTAATCTCTTCTTTCTGTGGGAGAGTTTTGTGGAAAAAACAATGCCAATTGCTTACCATTTATCTACAATGTTAACTCTATGTCTGACATGCAATTAGTACTCAATTTTTTTTATTTTTGAGTAATCTAAAATAAATGTTACTTGAAGTTTTAAAATTTAGGTAAAATGAACACATAAAATGTATTTCAAGTCAAGTATATTTCATTTTTTATTTGAATGAGATAGAGAATGCTGTTCAATGAACCCAGATTTTCTCACAGTAAAAATATAAAATTTTAGTAAAATAAATTACATTCAGATGTATATGATATATACTGTTATGTCTGCACATTATAAATATTAAATACTAATTTTCAGGCTTATATTTAATAAAAGTGGCTCACTAGGCATATATTTTTAAGTTTAACAGTGTTTCAATGTTTCAACAGCTTGTTGGAATAATCATAGAATTTTCTAGTATAATCAATCACATGAAGTGTAACAATATTAATTTTATTTCATACAAGCTACTCAATGAGTCTCTATATAAAATAATTTTCTGAAAAAAATCTGTATGAAAATAGCATCCCACCTCTCTCTGTAAGGCTTACATCTCCCACTGAAATCTCACTGATATGTAGAGGGCCAGATTAAAAAAAAAAGTGAAATTCACATATCCCAACATAATTTTAGCAATTAGCTTCAAATCCTCCAGCTACCAATTTTTGCAAGAAATCCTCACAAGTAATAATATCTACTGATTTAAATTTTCACACCTTCTTCCTTTCCCTGCCAATCTCACTAACAAGCAGAAACTAGAAATACTAACAAGGCAGTAACTGTCCGAAAAGTGGACAGCAGAAAGAAAAAGAAGGGAAAGTAAAAGCTTTGAATCACTGACATCCTGAGTAATCAGTTCCTGCAGAATTACAACCTCACAATTTTCTATATATGATTTATAAACAAATCACATTATTATGAATTTGGAGTTGATTTAGGTATAAAAGTGAATATTGGCATGTTATAATTGCAGTACATTTGAATTTACAAGAGTAATTTTTCTATATGATTTGATTATTATTTATTTTTTCTGCCAAAGGGTTTAGTGTCCTCTGAATTTTTCTGTAAAACTTAAGCTAAGGTGATCTCTAATTCTTTCCTTGCATTGCACAAGAAATACATGAAAGATATTTTAAAATCTTGTTATTTTGGCAGAAACTCAAAACAAACATATGTAACAGTTTTCAAGAGAAATATCAGCCATGCAGTGCCAAATCGAGACATTATATTTAGTTTGCTGTAAATAATATGGTGTTTGCACATACTCCATTCTAAGACTGGTCCTGTATACTTTCTAAAATTAGTAGAACACAGGACAACACCTTTCTTGGAATCTAGTTGTAACTTATTCTCTGATAGAGAATTGTAGCCAAAGAAAATATAGATAAGGAATTCATTCTTTCAGAGTAGGACTTAACAAAGACAATGAAGCATAAATAAAAATACTGAAATGAGTAAGATTTATTCATGCTATAAGCATGAAAAATCACAGTGTATTAAAAATAGTCTGCTCCCATACTTACCCAAGATATTCTCTGAAGTATTGTTGTGGGAAATGACCTTTCATAGCTAAAACAAATGGCCCACTTGATTATTACGAGAATCTGCAAATAAATTAATAAGAATTTTTTCTTCCACCAAGCAAAACTAAATTTACCCCAAGCCTTGGATACTTATTTTACATGTGAAGAACAGTCACTGGTAGTAGGAGTCAACCCATGTGGAGTGATTTCACTGGCCTTGTATCCATTTTCATGGAATGCTCTCAGATTAATCACATGAGTAAAAGTTGGAAGTATATCAACGACAAGCTTGGGGAAAGCAGCTAGGGAGGATGTAAAGTTGACTCTTCAGAAGTGGTACTAGATTGTACAGATCTACTAGCAACATGATTAATTTGTCAGGAAGAATACAAGCCTTGAGGAAGAAAAAAGTAGAAATAAAATCAAGATTTTATTGGAGATAGGACATGTCTTTATTCTGCAAGCAATCTTTCTATCTTCATTTTAAAAGGAATGACATTTTAAAAAGTTCCCTAATAATTGTGTATCACTTTTCACTGCCCTCACGCATATTTTTCTATATCCATTATGTCTCTTAAGCAAATACCTTTCACCAAACATTTTCAGTAAATTCCAGTTGCCTTGGATCTAGAAAGAACACAGCATATATCCTGCGTCTCTCTTTAAAAGGAAACTTTACAACTGATAACAATTAGAGGAAAGCTATTATTATAGAAACTTGTCATTTTTAACTTCAGATATCTGTATTATCTGCATAGCATAACCAAGTGCTAAGATAAAGACATTCATTCAAAAATAGAACATCAAATGAAGATGCTTGACAAGAAGGAAAAGTGTCAAAAAAATTCCACAGAAGCTCCGAGTTCTGCAGTTTACTGAGGCTACGAATGGGCTGAGCTTTATCATATACACATAATGAAAATGAAAGTTTAGTGAGTTTCACATTCTACCTATAAAGGGGAGAAGATGAATGTGTCCTGTTACCGCTTCAAGATGACTGAAAGATGCTTCAGTGAGACTACTCAGTCCAATATGAACTCCCTGTGGTAGTAAGAACTTTAAAGTGGGATGTTATTTGAGATCTTGATCAAAATCAGACAAAGAATGGCTTATCTAGTCTTACAAAGAGGTCATCACAATGAAGTGACCTACAATTGCAAGGTTCTGTTGAAGAAAAAGCTGGTTATGTTTCCCATGGACAGGATCACATGAAAAATAAAGTGTTTGCGGGGATGTCTGGGGTCCTGTCAACCCAGGAAAGTGGAGACCTTCATAAAACTGAAGCGGACCAGTTGTGGTGCATCCAGTTAAGCATATGTTTTTTTTTTTTTCTTATTCTATTTCTACTTTCTTTTATTTTATTTTTTATTTTTATAAGAGTTTTTCTTATTTTTTTATTGGTGATTTAATACTGACTTACAAGGTGTAAGATAATAGGGTTACAGTTCCATACAGTTTCCACCACCAGAGTTCCATGTCCCATCCCCTCCACTGGAAGCTTCCCTATTCTTTATCCCTCTGGGGGTATAGACTAGAATTCTTTATGGTGCAGAAGGTGGGAGTTCTGGCTTCTGTAACTGCTTCTGTAACTGGACATAGGCACTAGCAGGTAGATCCATACCCCAGTCTGTTTCTATCTTTCCCTAGTGGGGCAGGGATCTGGGGAGGGGAGGTTCCAGGACAAATTGGTGAGGTCGTCTGCCTAGGGAAGTAAGATAGAATCATAATAGCATCCTCAACTTGGTAACTGAAATGCAGTAAGATAGAAAGCAGGACAAACTGTTTAACAAACAGAAACCACAAAGAAGGAACAGAGCAGATGAAAGTAGGGAGGGACCTTAGGGTGGAAGGAAGGTGGGAAGGAAGTCTATTTTAGAAATGTCACTAGGAAACTATGTCTTAGTAATCTTTACTTGAGCTTGACAGCCAACATGGGGATGGACTAGAAATATTGCCTGAGAAGATGGTGTCAGAGTGGAGAGTAGGACTAGGAAGCAGGAGAGTGGGCCATTTCCTACCATTGCTAGTTCATAGTGAAGACAAAGTCCTGAAGAAGCCTAAAAAAGGACTTATGATGATGTTCCCAGTAAGTGTGACCAGTGATGGTCAAGAGAGAAATCTGTTAGAAGTTTAGGCCTATATTATTTATAGAGGAATCCAAGGATTCCCTGTCTAGGGCCCCTGGTTTTGGGATGACCACATCAGGCTATCTTCAGATTTCTCACCACAAACACTAAAAGCAAGAAGATGATGGAATGACATATTTGCTGTACTAAAAGAAAAATTCCCAGTAATGAATACTCTAGTCTTTTAAATTATACTTCAAGCATGGCAGAGAAAATTTAAAAATTCCCACACAAAAACTGAATAAATTCACCACCATCAATCCTGCCTTGCAATAATTATTAAAATGAGACCTACAGGAAAAAAAAAAGCAGCATATTCCAACTATAAATGAGTTCATCGGTGCTAGAATAGACTTGGAAACACAAACAGTAACAAAAGAAGCAAAGACAAAAAAGAAAAGTGCAGACAAAATGAATAGAGTGATATGAACAAGTTGGTGAATTAAGGCCAAATATCAAAATGTGAAATACTAGACTAGAAACTCTAAATTCCCAATCTTTGCTTCACCTTGGTAGGAACTTGAAGGAGAAGTGATGGGTGGGATGAGTCAAGAAGACAGAAAGGAATGCCAGTTAACTGCATACGTAGGTAAAACTTAGGAGATAGAATCAGAAAGGGAGAACATAGGGCGAAACTTGGACTGGGGGTGGGTCACTGTACCAAAGAAAGGAACTCTGGGGAAGGAATGGAAGAAAGATGGGAGTTCAGAGAAGAGGTTGGAGTCCTAGGTCGGGGGTGATAGTATTTTGCAAACACCCATGATGCAGAGCTGGGAAATAGAACCCATATGTAGACAATTGTGCTGTAAACCATTAACCTCCAAATAAAATGAGGAAAACAAATTGACTCAGTAATAAAATATCATTCCAAGAATAAAATCCCAGGCCCAGATGGCTTTACTAATAAATTCTATAAGACTTTCAAGTAAGAACTAACACTGATTCTCCTCAAACTCTTCCAGAAAATTGGAGGGCAAACACTCTCAAACATGTTCTATGAGTTTCACTCTGATCCCTAAAGCAGGAAAGGACTCTGCCAACAAAGAAAACTGCAGGCCTGTATCCCTGATGAACATTGATGCAAAGATCCTGAAAAAAATCTTTGTAGATAGATTCCAGCAACACAGCAAGAGAACCATACACCAAGACCAAGTGGGATTCATCCCTGGAGAACAGAGATGGTTTAATAACCACAAATCAGTCAATATAATCCATCATATAAACAAAAAGAGAAAAAAAATCACATGGTCATATCAGTTGATGCTGGAAAGGCATTTGACAAGATCCAACATTCAGTGATGATAAAAAAAAAAAATTCCAGAAAATGGAAATAGAATGACAATTCTTTAACATAATAAAGGCTATTTAAGACAAACCCACAGCTAATATCTTTCTCAAGTGGGAAGAATGGAAAGTTTTTCCCTAAAATTGGGAACCAGAAAAGGAAGACCACTGTCTCCACTGTTGTGTAACATAGTTCTGGAGGTCTTTACTACTGCAATTAGACAAGAAATAGATACCAAAGATATCCAGATTGGTAAACAGACCAATAAAATGGCCATTCTTTTTTTTTTTTTTTGATATTCCACCTGTCTCTCTCTCTTTCTCTCTCTCTCTCCATTTGTTTCTCTCTCTCCCTCTCGCCCCCCGCCTCTCCCTTTCTCAATATTTTAAAAATATTAAAAATAAATAAATAAGTAGACCCCACCAATGTGTCCCAAAGTCTCACCATCTCCAGAGCCCTGCCCCTATCTAGGGAAAGATAGAAACAGGCTGGGGGGATAGATTGATCTGCCAACACCCATGTTCAGTGGAAAAGCAATTATAGAAGCCAGAACTCCCACCTTCTGCACCCCATAATGATCCTGGGCCCATGCTCCCAGAGTGACAAAGAATAGGGGAGCTTAGAGGGGATGAAACACAGAACTCTGGTGGTAGAAATTGTATGGAATCTTGTTAATTATTATTTAATTACTAGTAAAATAAAAAACTATAGTAGAGGGGGCAGGCAGTGACATACTCTGTAGGGCAAAAAGAAAGAAAATAAGAAAGAAATGAAAAGAAAGGAAGGAAGGAAGAAAGAAATGACTAATCCCTTGTTTATCATTAATGATCACTCAACCAGATTGATGGAGTCTATCATTAACAGTATTTATATAATTTTTCCATATTTGGGAGTTACACTCTGCCCTGATCCAGCTATCTAGTGCAATTTCCAACTCTGACAACATCTCCCCAGACAATACCTTTGGTCCACCTGCACGTTAGCTGTGGGGCTCAGGCAAAAATTAGTAGTCATGGGTACCTTGGAATATACCTAAAATAAAATTCCTTGATTTTACTAAATGGAAACCCAAAATCTCATCTGGTCTATTTTACCTTTAGGTTCCTGATTATTAAAAAATTTGTTCTAGTTTATATCTTAATGCTTTTCATCCACCAAGTTACAGATGCCAACATGATTTCCCTAGATAAACGTCCTCACCCATGTGTCCTGGAGCCTCACCTCCCCAGATCCCTGCCCCACTACGGAAAGATAGAAACAGGCTGAAGTATGAATCTACCTGCAATTTCCAAAGACTCCTATCACTGAGATAAGGAATGACTTTTAAAAAAATAAAAAGATCACTCTGAAAAAAAAATCATTACTGTTTTTTTTATATTTATTTTATTTATTTATTCCCTTTTGTTGCCCTTGTTGTTTTATTGTTGTAGTTATTATTGTTGTTGTCGTTGTTGGATAGGACAGAGAGAAATGGAGAGAGGAGGGGAAGACAGAGAGGAGGAGAGAAAGATAGACACCTGCAGACCTGCTTCACCGCCTGTGAAGCGACTCCCCTGTAGGTGGGGAGCCGGTGTTCGAACCGGGATCCTTATGCCGGTCCTTGTGCTTTGCGCCACCTGCACTTAACCCACTGCGCTACAGCCCGACTCCCATCATTACTGTTTTTAAGGCTACACACTGTGAATCAATGAAGCCAGATTTGGTGTTTTTACATATAATTCACCTGATATAAAGAAGAAATTGGTTTGTATACATGATATTGCCTTGACTTATTTAAGACATCACCAATCTTGACAAAGGTATCAGTGTCTGTTTCTCATATAGGACTTGAACCTCCTCTCAGAACACACACCACACCATTAAGGTTTCATTGTACATTTGATATACAGTGTGCTTCTATTGCAAAACAGGATTTTATATCAATCATAAAGAGAAGTGAACTAAGAGAAGCGGGGGGTTGCCTTTTAATACTATTACTATGATATCCCAGTGCCGATACTAACCCTATCTAATTAGTGAATTGCACAAATACAACAGGAATTTAAATAACATGCCATGAATTTTCATTTGTACACATGTGGCTTCTGGAGCTCTGCCATTTCCTGAAATAAGAATATTGTTCTGAATAGTAAACAGTAAGATTTTCTGGTTTAGCTTCAACTTTAATTTGTATCTGGCTTGTGAAATGTGATTAAATTATCTAATCAAAATCTTTGACACCGTCAATGGGCTTCTTAAAAATAAAGACAGTATTAAAATGAAGCCTGCGAATTAATCTCACTATCTGCATCCAATTGAATTGAGGACTAAAATAGAGATTGTGGCTGGCCAAGTTTAGTTTTTAAAAATGATGTTGACACACATATTTTTCTGTTCCCTGGTAGTCCTTGGATTAATTTCAAATCTGATATTCAAAATGAAATAAAATGAAGACTGAGTAAGTATCTGATCTCAGAACAGTCATTTTTCAGTTTTCTCCATCTCAAAGAGATGGGATAATTTTGGTGTGTGTGTGTGTATGTGTGTGTGTGTGTGTGGTGTGATGTGATGTGTGTGGTGTGTGTATATGTGTATGTAGTGTTGTGTGGTGTGTCATGTGGTATGTAGTGTGTGTGGACTCTGTGTGTGGTGTGGTGTGGTATGGTGTGTGTGTGTGGTCTGCATGTATGTGGTGTGTGTGTGGTGTGTGTGTAGTGTGGGTGTGGTGTGTGTATGTGGTGTGTGTGGGATGTGTGTGGTATGTGTGTATGTGGAATGTGTGTGGTGTGTATGGTGGTGTGTGTATGTGGTCTGTGGTATGGTGTGTGTGTATTTGTGTGGTGTGTGTGTATGTGGTGTGTGGTGTGGTGTGGTGTGGTGTGGTGTGGTGTGGTGTGGTGTGGTGTGGTGTGGTGTGGTGTGTGTATGTGTGGTGTGGTGTGTATCTGTGTGTAGATGTCATCTATTTCCCTATAAATACATACCTTTATGGAGAAATATAATGATATTAACAAAAATTCTTGCTAGATCCTATGTAAGGTCCTCTGAGAGTGAAATCTCTCTAATTACTGTCAACTTGATCTTCAAATTTTAAATGCTTTCCATTTTTACCAAAATGTCAGATTATTTTTGGTGTGAAGGAGAAGGCACACCTTGTGAACTGCCAGCTTGTGTACCTGATGACAAAACACTGCCAAATTTCAAAAGCAGACAAAACTCCATTTCCATATTCATGAGGAGTATTTATCCCACCAGAAACATGTGCAGGGTAATAGCACCTTGAGTCTATAATAATTCACAGTTGAAAAATTACTTTTGTGATATTTTTTTTTTACACTGTAGGAACATGTAGTGTAGGTAAGTCTGATGGCATCATTTTACAGCTGGGAACATAGGGGCCTCTGATGTCAGAACTTACAAAGTTGGCATTGCTGATAAAAGCAGCAGAGGTGGAAGCTAGGTTACCAGATTTCTGCCCCAATATTCTTTCACTATGCTATCCTTCCCTCTGCCATTGACATCTGCATAAGAAGTACTTACTTCTATCATCTACCCCTCAAGAGAACCTGTGTTAACCCAAAATGAACTCATTTTATAAAATCAATAATACCATTAATGCATTGAAGGTTTCTTAGTGAAATGCATTTATAAGTATTATAATTAAAGATTATTTTATCTAAACCCAATTCTTTTCTGCTGAAAATAAACACCAAGGCAATCTATACAATTAAAACTGAATAGTACTTGTACATGAAGCCCTTTGATTTATGTTTTTTTTTTTAAGAATTTACAGTCTACAACTATCCACTCCCTCCTGCATTCATCTTTGAACATACTGTTTCACTTCAAGGCAACCTATCTTAAACAGAGTTGTGAACATGTAGCCTGCAAGTATCATGACCATTGTTTATTGTTATAATGCTACGAGAATTATTTCTAGCCAGCTATTTACTTGTCAAAGCTCCATGACAAGCTAATATGGACTTCATAATCAGATGGTTCAAATGGTAGTTAGGGTAGCATATTTCAGTTCAAAATCATGGGCATGTGCTAAACAAAATTAGTCTTTGTCAAGTTTGATTTATACAAATGCTGAAAATTACACTGCATGTAAATTTTTCAGATAAAGTTCCATGCCATGTGAAGATAGTAGTCTCCTCCAGGGTACTAATATGAACACTTCTATTCAAAAGTTGTAAATTCCTTCTAGCTTCACGAGACATTTTAAAATCAGTGCTCAGAAAAGAGTCAATACTAGTCTATGTAACAGAGAAGACAGAGGCAGAGCTAGAGAAGGAATGTTCTACAGCAGGGCTGCAGGAGATATACCCATGAGAAATGCATAAATAATAATCGTATCTGTTACTTGGCATAGTCAGAGCACAGCACGTGAAATAAGTTTCAGCAGTCCAGCACTGTAACACAGGCCATGGAATATTTTTCTGCAAAATATAAACTTCCTTTTCCTTATAAACAAAACTTGCATTTACTCTAAACGATTTTAATGAGTGAGATTTTGACATTCACATAGTGTCCTAAAAACTTTAATTCATTGAGTATATCATTAAAAAGAAAGGGTTCATCAGAACATTGGTAAAATTACAACTGGGTTGCATTTTCAACATCAAAATTCATCAAGCAGCACTGTCAGTTAAGAAACCATACAGGTAAATAAGACTAATAAGTTTCCCTCTTCTGTTCATAATTTCATAGTTAAATATTCTATCTCAGAGGATTTAAACTTAAACACAGGCAAATACTGAAGCAGGAACATTTTACTTTATGATTCTCAGATGTACAAAAAGGAATTTGAGGTGAATGAAATCTAGAAGGAATTTTTTGAAAAGGTTGGCCTGAATGAGGATGTTTTGCCTTTAACACCTTAGTATGTCTGTGTAACATATGAACAGACTTCTGAATAATTGATAACACTTTAGAAGGTGAAACAGCATATTTGAATTTGAACTTAAAAATCTTTACACTAAGCACTGTGTCAAAAAGATTCTCTTTAAAATCTGGTTAATTTATGTGTTATAGTACTGTCAATTTCAATACTGTAATTATTGAAAATTATAGTGGAAGTATCTATCTTTTAGTTCAGGCTATGTATGAAGGGAAAAGCTAGCCTACCCAGACATTGGTTCCCATATTTCCCTTACCAGGGAAGACAGTATCTAGAAGAAGTTTGCATCATATTAGAAACTCCTACAGAACTTTTATGTTCAATATGTGTGTATATTCAAAAAGGATCTTCATGTATGATTCTAGATTTAATAGTTTAATATGGTTTAAATGTTTGCATCTACTTCAAAACTTAGCAGTTCAAAATAGTGGATTGAGTGATTATAGTGTTGTATGCTGAGCTTTGTGGGATCTTTCTTTTCTGATTAGGAACTGAAGATATTATTTCAGATGGATTTCTGGAGGGAAGTAAAAAAAAAACTTAATTTTCCAGAATTATGGCAAATACTGAGATGAAGAGGGGGTAGTATCTGAAAAAAAATGAACAAAGTAGCAGCCCTAGTCTGAAGATGCATATTACTGCTATATTACAATCTGCCAAAATAAATATGTCCTTTATCTTTATAAAACAGAACAACATTCTGTGCTGTGGGTAGGGATTTCCAGCATCCTTTCTGGTAAGCAGAAGCCACCACCCATAATGCATTGTACTTAGTTCTTCTGAAATATGTAAATATGGCACACTGTAACCATGCACTAAATGTTTGGGTGGTATCACCTGAGTGTGGGCTGGAGACAATTTACAATGCCTTTCGGATTTGTATTCATTTAAAAATAGTATGGCATTGCCTCTTGATAACACTCATAATGGAATGATTCTGCTCTCCTTGTGGGTTCCCATTTAGAACAGGAAAAGTGCAAGATTATGATAACATAAGAAAACAAAGCTGAGGTTGATTCTGGGGAAGAAAGTGGCCCGTAAGGCTTATTGAACTAGTCTTGTTGATCTTAAGAAAATAAATAAATAAGGAAGGAAGAACCTCTTTCAATAGAAATGCCACTTAGCTTGATTTATAATGTGCACCATTAGTAGAATAGAATCATAAAAATATCATGGGTTAGCACTACCCTGTGTGTCTCAGGGCCTTCATTAGTTTAAAGGAGGCTCAAAGGAAACTTGGAACTGCTGGCATAAATGACAGAAATCAGTTACCACTCCTGCAGCTTTCCTTTAAAATAATAATGATGATGATGGTGGCAATGATAAACGTTTTGACTATATAGAAAAGAAGAATAACATCTGAGGCAGAACACCCATGCCAACACTGAGCCAGCCATGTTTAAGAGGAAGAGCCTGGGCTGTAAATGTGCACAGTATTCCACATTATATACATGTCATTTCTGAGAACTGTTGGAACGATGTGGTGTCAAATCTGTATGACAGATTGAGGTGAAAGCTGGGAAGAGAGAGCTTGTGAAAAACAGCTCTAACTGAGCGGGGCATCCTATCCGATTTATTCTGCCGGCTGTAAGTATCCAGTTTCATGGCATAAAAGGAGGAATAGAGTAGGGGGTAATTGTCTACTAATTTAACTAGCTCATTTGGTCAATGTATTACTTAAGTTGTAGTTAAGGTTACAATGCCATCTAGTGATGAGATTCTAAACTGTCCTTCCAACTGTGAATCCTGAGTAAGACAACGGAAGTGTTTAGTTACTAAATGGTGCTTTAACTTAACACTCTGTGAAATAATAGACCACTCCTGGTAACTTCTTAGTATTATATTAGTTATGCATTCAAAAGAACAGACAGCAAAATGAGCCCACACACACACACACTTGGCCTTTTTTTTTTTTTTTTGGTAGATGTGTGTGGGAAATTCATGCTCCTGAGTTTGCAGAATCTTTAATATTTACTCATTCAATAGATCTTGATAATCGTTTTATGGAAAGCACATCTTTCATTTAATCTTTTCTCTTCAAAAAATAGTCTTCGTATAATTGTGGCTAACTGAACTGTCACTCAGATTTCTCTGGACTTCTCAGCTTTTAGGGCTCAAGTGTAAAGGCAGAAATTCTAAAAAATGGAAGTCAGAGATCTTCAAAACCATAATTCTTCCTGCTACACAGCAATGATCATATGGCTCTGAATAAAAAACCATGAAGCCATCTTATACTTTTGCTGAGAGAAATACAAGCTGACTGTAATTTTTGGCAAAGTATTTTGATGGCAATTGCTTGCTTGAGATTTGAGTTTTTTTAAAAAAATTGAGAACAAGGATTGAAATGAATGGGCCTGGATCATCTAGGGCTGTCTCTGCTTTAATTAATTGTACAAGATTAATTTCAAAAACAACTTTTTGAGTCAGGTCTCCCTGGAAATATGTGAATTTGACAGAATCATTCCAATGTCCACTTCAGCTACAAACATCTAGGAGTTGATAAATAAAAATGTTAAGTGTGGAGGGGAAGAGATATCTTATATAGAAAGAAAGACAAGCAACAGATGCAGAGTCAAGATGTACCACAATTAAAATTATTGCTCCATAGAATTTGGTAACAGATACCTCCTGGAGTGTTTTAAAATTACTAAATCACACATTACTAAAAAAAAATAGTGTCAGGTATTCATGTGGCAAGCCTTACTTCTTCCCCACTCAAAAAAATGAATAATTATATTCTACCCTTTTCATGTAGAAAAAAAAAATATATATATATATCTAAATTCTTAAATTTTAATCGGTATTTAAGTTGTCAAGTGTCCAGCATATAGCATTTTAAAATGTGGATGTGTGCGTCAGCCAGGACACCACCCCTCAGCCCCCAACATTCTAAAGTGGAGAAAGGCATGGCATACTATCTTGTAACCTACATATAGTTCCAATTTGTATACATAAATATGAAAATAGCTATATTTTTAAGTGCGATTTCCATTTGATTTTTTCTCAAGAAGACTGCTTTTTCTTCAGGCCACAACTCTTACATGGGCTTTTTTTTTTTTTTTTTTGGTGGGGGAGATATCTGTATTTCAACAGCAGTGGTAAGTAACATGGATTTGTTTTTCTGATAAATAAGAATGCAACATTATGCTTTCTCTAAGAAGGTTGAAGACATTCCCTGTGCACCTCTGTTCTTTTTCTGGAAGCTTGCTGTTAATCACTGATCTCTAGTAGAGTGTCCGTACTATGTTAAACATAATCAGCAAATTTTCTTCTGCATAATACCACAAAAGGAACCATTCCCACCACCAAAAGACTGTGTCCCATCCCACCCCACCCCCACCCCTTGAAGATGAACATCCACCCTCACCCTCAACCCAGGGTTTTTACTTTGGTGTCCTACTCCAAATTAAGTCAGGAAATTATTTTTGTATAACATGATTTTTTTTTACCGTTGCATATTCTAACTCAGAATTATTTGTAAAGAATTGATAACTGCAACTCAAAAGTATTTCTAATGTGAAAGTCCACACTAAATTGTATGAAATTTTTAAAATAATAAACAAAACAATACACCCACAGAGAGTAAAAAAAAAAAAAAAAAACATGTAAACTCAATCTAACAGGATGAGTTAAAGAAAAAGTTAAGAAATCACTGTTCTGGGTCTCAGTTAAAAGACAAAGACCAATTATGAGAGAAGACAGGGTATGTGGTGCAAAAACAGTACTAGGAGATTATAATATTTTATGATTCTTTTTTTCTTTGAAAAGTTTTAGAAACTAAATATTTTTGTTACTAAAATACAGATGGAATCAACTGGAGAATTCAGATGGAGAACCATACATTTTAACTCCTTTCTTCTGCTGTCTCTTCCAGCCCACCCCCCACCCACACCCCCACCCCATCCCCACCCTACCCCCGCCAGACTCCCCACCTTTTATTTACTTATTTTTTCACTTATTTTGTATCATTATAAATACACCTAGAGAAAACTATCTGGTTTATGGATTTCAAACTTTATTATTTTATCTGTTCTAGTCATTTTAGATCATATAAGTTTTATATAATAAAATAATATGTAAATAATTTAAATTTCCTTGGGTGAAGACTCATTCACTCCAAGTATTGCCAGATGCCATCATTCTGATAGTTATCAATTTTAAGGCTGCATTTATGAACTTTGGTTTTCACTTGGTCAATATTTTTTTTCCTTTGCTAAGTGTAGTTTATTTCCACAAATGGTTTATATGAATGAAAACTATCTGGTAATCAGTTCCCTAACATATCTTATTTACTGCAACTAATTCTTCTAAAATCTTAATGTAAATCATGTACTAAGACATTTTGAAGAATCACGACTTCTCTTCCAGTTTATTGAAAACCATGGCTAGTCATATATTAAATTTATGTTTTAACTTAAATTTGTCTATGGTTATAGCAATACAGTCTTGATTTAAATATTTAGAAAAGTAGAAAAATCAGTAAGACAACTAAACAGTTTTCAACGCCATGCCACAAAAGTATCTAACTTTGTGGCTTCATTTCTTTTTTATGTGTATTTTTATGGGGGGATTAATGTTTTAGATAATACCACTGTTGGTTCATGTGTAAAACTTCTGAGTTTTCTACAAAACACTCTCACTGCTCAGCCTAGGTCCCCTTCCACCGTCAGGCACCAGGACCTGAAAGCCCCACACCCAGCCCACTGGTGCAAGACACCAAACCCAGCCCACTTTCTTCTTTGTGTTCCCCCTTCTGTTCTTATTTCTTAACTTCTGTCCATGAGTGAGACTATCCCATATCCATTCTTCTCTTTTCTCCTGATCTTACTTCACATGATTCCTGCAAGCTGTGCTTTCATTTCTTAAATTCACTTCAATTATTATCTGACTGATCTCATGATATTAACTGCATTTTTGCGTGGCAGATAGCAAGTGTGTTACCAGCCCCTCATCATCTAACTTGAGCACTGGGCCTATTTAACGTACAGGGCAAGTGCTTGTCCATCACACAGCTACAGAATTGACTCCATAGAAACATCAGGGAAAAGAATTATGTACCTAACATATTTGGTTTCAAAGATGACAAAGAAATATGTTTATTGGATAAATTTTTCATTATTCAACCAGATGTTATTGGCATTATCTAGCAAGACTGACAATATATAACCGGGGGGTGGGGAAGATTTGCTAAAATAACTGACAAAATACATTTTGTAAATGTAACTACTAAGTCAACAAATATTTTATCACCATCATCCTGATCTTCAGTTGCTTACCAAATATCTCAGATTTAATTTCTTCACTTAATTGAAATAAATAAATCTAATAAACACAGTGTTATGAAATTGCAAGGCCTTTCCAGATCAGCCTAATTTCTGGAATCAGAATTCTATTCTTTAATTCTGTCATTTGTCAGTATACTCACTTTATATTTGTTCTTTCTATTGTTTTAATATTGGCTTCAATATTACACAGTTTTACATTTTATAGGTACATATATGTATAAGGCTCACCTTAACACCACCAAGAGTTTTGTATCATCATCAGACAATCCAGTTAGAACCCTGGGCCTGTTCCTATCTCCTTCCTGATTTTAGGCTTCCATATTTGAGAAAAAGAAAAAAAAAATTTTTTTTTTTTTGCCTCCATGGTTATCACTGGGGCCTGTACGCTCCTGTGGCCATTTTTTCATTTTCTTTTTTTTTTTTCTTTTTTGGATAGTACACAGAGAAATTGATAGGGAAGGGAGAAAATGGATGGGTGAAGAAAGACACCTGCAGACCTGCTTTACCATTTGTGAATCGTCCCCCCTATAGATGGAGAGTAGGTGGTCATGAACTGGGACCCTTGAGCAGGTTCTTGTGCTTAGTACTATGTGTGCTTAAGCAGGTGTGCCAACACCCGGCCCCAGAAAAATAAAATCTTAATGTGGCATGCCTCACTTTTTAAATTCCAGGGTGTTGTCACAATAAAGCCTTGAGTTTCATTTCTGGGCTCTAGAAAATATCTCAAGGAAAACAAGGCATTTCTAGTTTTACTTCTAATTAAAAATGTATAACTTTCTAAGATGTTGAAACAAAATTATACCTAGAAAATATAACAAAAGATGCTTTCTTAGTACTTTTTATTTTTGATGATCTCAATTTAAGTAGTCCAAGTCTTTCTGAAATACAAATGGAGACCACATCTTGATCTGGCAACAGGGTAGAGAAAAAGGTTGGCTTTTTCTTTTTTTAAGAATAAGACAGAGAGAAATAGCTATAACTATATTACATTTCTTCTTTAACTTTGTATGCTATTCTACACTATTCTTTGGTTTTACAGCAAGCCTTACCATTTATTTCCTCCACTGATGTTTCTCTTTTTTCTTAAAATAATGAAAGGAGTGGTCTTAAGATATTAAGTTTAGGGAGTCGGGCTATAGTGCAGCGGGCTAAGCGCAGGTGGCACAAAGCACAAGGACCGGTATAAGGATCCCAGTTTGAACCCCGGCTCCCCACCTGCAGGGGAGTCGCTTCACAGGCGGTGAAGCAGGTCTGCAGGTGTCTATCTTTCTCTCCTCCTCTCTGTCTTCCCCTCCCTCTCTCCATTTCTCTCTGTCCTATCCAACAACAACAACAACAATAATAACTACAACAATAAAACAACAAGGGCAACAAAAGGGAATAAATAAATAAAATAAATAAAATTTAAAAAATTTTAAGAAAGATATTAAGTTTAAACTGGACTTTGCATAATTGTTAAATGATGATTTCACTAATAGTGATCTTTAAAACATATAACATATGAGAAAAATGTTGATAAATTTAGCCAGTGGGAAAATCTAGAAAAAACATCTTACATAAGTTCATATAGAGAGAATTTTTTGAGGAGAAAAATAAAAAGATGTGAATGAGCTATGATTCAGACTCCAGCAATCCTAGTGCATACCCTCCAAAGGAAGTGCCCAGTTCTTATCATTTCCCTCTGCTTTCTGATTAGATAAGACCACTGCGGCAGAGAAGCCTGAGCATGTGCAGCCGCTTGCAGACAGATTTCTTGGACTTTGGCTCCATCTAGTAGAAGCTGAAGAGACTACTTAAACTTGTGACTCCCATTATTACAAGACCCAAAGTCACAGCTAAGGAAATCAAAGAGAGGATGGCAAACAAAACCTACATCATATTTCAGACTTGCTCATGAGTGAGGTGACCACTGATAATGTTCTTTTGTGTATACCCAGTCAGTTGTTCACAACAACAGTGAAAATCAGGTTTGGGTTGTCCTAAATTTGGAGGAGATTAAATATGTCTACTATTTCCCTTTATTTTTTCTTGAGAGATCAAAGTACTGTTCTAGCATATGCAGTGCTAGGGATCAAACCTGGGGACCTGAGGAGATGGTGTTCAGGTTATCCCCCAGTCTACTGAATTCTAGTTCTGTGACTTAATTCTTGCAGGTTCTAGTTTTGTAACAAGGTGAAAGCAGCATAATTTATGTGGGTGGGAATAGGTAGCATAATGGTTATGCAAAGAGACTCTCATGCCTGAGGCTCCAAAGTCCCAGGTTCAATTTCCTGCACTGAAAGAAAGAAAGAACCAGAGAACTTATACAGAAGAGTTTTTGCTACATTCCAACTCATGAGAAGTCTGAGCTGTGCAGACTTCACTTTACGTGAGAAGTGGGTATTGGCTAAAATTTGAGTGAAGGCTCTGTCTGCTTTAGGAGCATAACTATTGATTTGGGCATTATAAAAAATGCCAATACCTTGAAAAATGATTGGAACCCCATATAAAGTGCCTTTTTCTTCTTTTGTGATTTCACTTATACATTCTTGAAGGTCACACTAGTTCCTTGACTTCAAAGACTACAACATCTGTAACAGAATGTGTGTTCTCTGTAATTGCCTTAAACAGGTCAACACTGGTGCTCGAATCAGAATGACCATTCAATGTAAACAGAGAACTATTTTCTCCAGGAAAACATGGAGCACTTAGCAGACAACATTCCCAGAGTTGTAAATGAATTGATAATTTCCAGGAGCTAATAGGAATGACAGTGGCAGCTGTACTGCTTCAAATCTAGTTGCCAATAAGGAACCTACTGAAATCAGCTCCCACAAGAGCAGCTGAACTAAGATGTAGTGCACTCCGTTCAATCATTGCTGACACTGTGACCATCAACACCCATGTCCTGAAAGGACATTGACTTCAAACTGCACCACCTAGAAAAGACCCCCACTCCAGGTGGTCATGGCCGTATCCTGAGCTTCAAAGATGTGGTTAGTAAGCCAGCTTGAATATTGCATATTGTAAGGCAGTTTGTTTACAAAGAAAGTCATTTTTTTTAAGAGAAACTTTCTAAAAATGTAATGGCTGCATAAGGTTATACCAGCCTCTGTTTGATTTTTTGAAAATGGCTTTTAAGAAAATTAATTTATGGGCAGGGAAGATAGCATAATGGTAATGCAAAATGACTTCAGAGCCTCAGGCAAGAGAGTCTCTTTGCATAACCATTATGCTCTCTAGCCCACCCTACTTCTGTATAAATCCAGTTGATTTCACCTTGTTATAAAACTAGAGCCTGCAAGAATTTAATAACATAACTAGAATTAAAAGGCTGGGGAATTAGCTCAGTGGATAACCTGAATGTCATCTCCTGCCTGAGACTTCATGCCTGAGACTCCAAAATCCCAGATTCAATCCCCAGCTCCACCACAAGTAGTGAGTACAGCTCTGGGCTCTCCTTCCTCTCCTCTTCCTATTTCTCTCTCATTAAAAGAAATATATATATATGAAAGAAAAGTTTAAAAGAATAAAAAATTTAAAAACAAACATTTTAGATTTAAACAACGAACAAAAAAAAAAGTAAAGCAAACAAAGTCCTCAGTATACTCTATACCCAATTCTCCTTCCATTTCAGCAATAATCTTGTTAAGGAACCCGCACTGAAGCATTATTACTAACTAAAGTCTCTGTATGTCTCTCTCTGTATCTCGCCCTTCTCTCTCTATTTCTGGCTGTCTCTATCCAATAAATTTAAAAAATAATTAAAAGAAAAAGAAAGGGTGGGAATGGCCAACAGAAGCAGTGGATTCATAGTGCAGGCACAGACCTCCTAGCAGTAACCCTGGTGACAAAAAAAAAAAAAAAAAAAAACCAGCCCTGAGTTTTAGCAGCTGGAGTCACTTCCTTACCACAGACCACAGTATCCTCCCTTGAACAGTTAATAAAGCCAACACGAAAACTACCTTTGAACTGTATCAAAACAGAAGATAAAAGACATTTGAAATGAGCATTCCATAATAAAACATCCTGGTATGTTTTAGAATTCAAAAATCACAAATAATCACCACAAACACTTCCTGTTTTTAACAATAAAAAATCATCTGCGGGGGGAGTCGGGCTGTAGCGCAGCGGGTTAAGCGCAGGTGGCGCAAAGCACAAGGACCGGCATAAGGATCCCGGTTCGAACCCCGGCTCCCCAGCTGCAGGGGAGTCGCTTCACAGGCGGTGAAGCAGGTCTGCAGGTGTCTATCTTTCTCTCCTCCTCTCTGTCTTCCCCTCCTCTCTCCATTTCTCTCTGTCCTATCCAACAACAACAACAATAATAACTACAGCAATAAAATAACAAGGGCAACAAAAGGGAATAAATAAATAAAATAAATATTTTTAAAAAATCATCTGCATGCATTAAAAAAAAATCTTAACAGTGAAGATTTCTATAAAATAACAGAAGTTTCTCCATTCTTAGTCCAATCTCAAAGACTTAACATTTGATACAATTTCTAATTATAATTCTGCTGAATTTTTTTCATCAAATTCTAAATAATTTTTCTGGATCTCAGGTAGATAAGTGTATTTGCCTCATCGATAAAGGTTGAAGAGGTAAGCATTTTTATACTACCATCTCTTCTTTGCTCAGACTTATGTTTTTTAAGACAGAGACAGGCAGAGAAAGAATGAAAGAGACCACATCACAGAAGCTCTTTCGATGCAGTGGGAGCTGGGCTCACACCTGGGCTGCACATAAGCCAAAGCTATTTCACCAGTTCTCAGACAGACATTTGATTCTTTTTTTTTTTTTTTTTAACAAGAGCACTTATCAGGTGCGGGGGACAGAACCAGGGGCTTTGAAGTCTCAGGCATGAGAGTCTCTTTGCATAACTGTTATGCTATCTCCTCCCCCCCAACCCTAGACATTTAATTTCCACATTTGATACTTTTTCCTTAGGAACAGAACATTAAATGCACATTTCTTGGTCAGGTAGATCTCACAGTGAAATGCACAGGATGCAGGAAACAGGGTGCAGGCCCCAGGTCCAGTTGCTGACATTAACAGCAGATCTAGATGGCAGAAGGAAGGGAGGAAGGAAGGAAGGAAAGAAGACAAAGGGAGGGGAGGGAAAGAGGGAGGGCAGCCAGGAACAACCATCTATAAACTAGTGATTTTAGCCTGTATTATTGCCACTGCATTGGTCTATCTCTATACACATGTGTGTCTTCTAGTTTTCTTTTTTAGAGAGAAATCAAGAGACGATGGGAAGACAGAGAGAGGGAGAGAAAGACACCAGCAGACCTGCTTCACCACCTGTAAAGCGACCCCCCTGCAGGCGGGGAGCAGGGGTGGGGAGGAGTGGCTCAAACTGGGATCCTTATACTGGTCCTTGCACTTCGTGCCATGTGTGCTTAACCTGCTGCACTACTGCCCAGCTCCCTTCATGTGTGTATATTTGTATGTATGTGTGTATGTATAAACATGATTTAAAGCTGTACTTCATTAAAGGAAAAGGTGAAAAACCATCTACACATTTATTGAACATAAATTACTCTCATTCTTGAACATAAATTACTCTCATACATGTTTTCAGATATTCTGACTGTCTAGCCTAAGAGATGTGGGTGTTGATATGAAAGATGAGGGAGGCATCTAAAATGGCAGGAAGTGTAAAGGAGCTACACTGTAGATGTTTCCATCTAAACTAGGTACGTGAAGTGTATGCTACAGCCTTGGATTTAATTTAAAACATTTGATAGGATGTCGGGAAGACAAAAGCAAAGGCAGACTGGACCTTTGATCTTTATGAATTCTCTGTCTCTCTGTCTTTCTGTCTCTGTCTCTCTCTCACACACACATACAGAGAAAAGGAGAATATAGAAAGAAAAACTAAAAGCTGAAGTTTACATTTACAACAAACAAGGTGCCATTTTTTTCACCAAAGTTGCCCCATACTAAAATAAAACAGAAGGTTGAATCATAGTGACAAGGCCCTATGATGAAAAAAATATTTGCTGTTGACTAAGTAGATGGAAAAGTAATAAAAGAACTAGAGAGAAAAATGCCAGCTTAGAAGGCTTTGAAAGGAATGATGAAAGCAATGAGAGTTGTACTAGGATAGTGGCAAGGTAAGTGAGGAAGAAAATGAACAGAACAGACATTTTGTAGATGCTTAATAACTTTCATAATGTAAGTCTGGGAAGTTTCCTTCTCACTGAATACAGAAGGTAAGAGAGACATGAAGCAAGAGTACCAATCGACCATCTCAGTTGGCCTCGTTACAGAAAAAAAAGTTTTGGCAGGAAATGCTTCCTCAGTAAAGCAAAGCCCATCAGATTCAGCGAAACATTTCTGTTAATAACTTGTCAAAGGGAGACGGTGTGGTGCTAGGTATCCATGCCAACATGTGCCAGCTTCTCACTTGTCAGAATATTTTGCCAAGGTAGAGTTGTGGAATGATTTCAGAATCCCAAAGGCAATGGAAAATGGACAGAAACAAGGACTAAAGAGAGAGAGAGAGAGAAAAAAAATCTAGGCCTCCATACTCTTAATTCCACGATCATTTATTTTACTTCATCTGACAATTTTCTGGTTGTTTTTTTAAATTGGTACACAGTGCATCTATTTATTAGTGAATGTTACAAATGGTAAAAGAAAAGGTTTCACATTCTGCTTTTACATTATAGACCCACTCTGTCCAACTTGTGCTAACAAGAGAAAGGATGCCTTTTAAAAAATAAATAAATATTCTACTGCCATCTACTGGAGTGAAGGCATAAAAGTTTTGAAAATCTAAGCAAGATCACTGGCTCCTGGGGCTATTGGAAACTGGGCACAGCTGTCAGCTTTAGCCCTAACTGGGAAGCCTGCTTATATACAGAGGCACAGCCTCCATCCGAGCAGATTTGCTTCCACATTTCCCACAACCTGGATCAAGTTATCCCGTTTATAGACTTAACTCTAATTCAGGAGTCTCTTGTTGATCCTGTTCGAGCTAGATACTTATTCATAGTGCTTTTAATTATGGTCAAGGAACAGAATCTGCTTTGAAGGTGGAGTGCTGAACAAAAGCAAGATATATAACTAATCTAGTTGACTAAAAAGAAATAAACTACTGAAATAAAACTCACCATGTTCAGCACCAAATCTGCACCAGCTTATGTCATGAAGAGCAGGGCATGCTGGGATGTAGAACACAAACATCTACTGCCCTCTGGCAGGGCCTGGGCCAGGTAGCAGACAGGAAGCCTGCACCAGAGAAGAAGCTCAGATGTCAGGGACTTACTGTTTTCTACCGAGTAACTCAGTCGTCTCAAGCTTGTAAAGTGCTAGAAAACTCCTCAAATAAGAAGTTATGTAAGAGCCTCATTCGTAGAGACAAATTTCTGTAAAGAGGTAGAATAGAAAGGGGCCAGGAGTTGCTGGTGGTAGAGCATCTGGTTAACTGCACACATCACAGTGTACAAGGACCCAGTTCGAGCCCCCAGTTCCCACCTGCAGCAGGGGAAGCTTCAAGTGGTTATGCAGGGCTGCAGGTGTCTCTTTCTTTCTTCCTTCCTTCCTTCCTTCCTTCCTTCCTTCCTTTCTTTCTCTCTTTCTTTCTTTCCCTCTCTACCTCCCCTTCCAAACTCAATATTTCTCCATCTCTATCTAATAAATAAAAATCAAAAATCCATTTTTAATTTTTATTTATAAAATGGAAACACCGACAAACCATAGGATAAGAGGGACACAATTCCATACAATTCCCACCACCAGAACTCCGTACCCATCCCATCCCCTGATTGCTTTCCCATTCCCTAACCCTCTGGGAGTATGGACCCAGGGTCATTATGGGGTGCAGAAGGTAGAAGGTCTGGCTTCGGTAATTGCTTCCCCACTGAACATGGGTGTTGACAGGTGGATCCATACTCCCAGCCTGTCTCTCTCTTTCTCTAGTGAGGTGGGGCTCTGGGGAAGCAGGGCTCCAGGACACATTGGTGGGGTAGTTTGCCCAGGGAAGTCCGGTTGGCATCTGGAACCTCATGGCTGAAAAAAGAGTTAACATATAAAGCCAAACAAATTGTTGACTAAGCATGAACCTAAAGACTGGAATAGTGCAGATGATGAGTTGGGGGGAGGGGAGTCTCCATTTTGTTAGTAGATAGTAGTTGTTAGATAGTAGGCTTATTTTAGATACATTCTGAAGGGCCCATGACTATACTAGTTTTTGTTTTTATTTTTGTTTTTTCCTGAGCCTGACATCTGATATACAGGTGGACCCGTTATTGTCTGGGGAGATGATGTCATGGCTGGAAAAAAAAAAAAAAAAGAATGTTGGATCAGGGAAGAGAGAAGCTCCCAAATATGGGAAAGGTGTGTCAGTATCGTTGACTATAAACCCCATCGATTTGATATGATCTGGGGCCCATATTCAGTTTAGGAGCCTAGATGACTTCTGCATCCCTATAGATCTGAGCTCACATTCTATGGTCATGAGTAGGAACATCCCAAGCTGCCTCAGTTTCAGGACCCATCTTCCTCAAGTGGTAGGTAGAGTATGTTATCCAGCCTCCCTTTGGAGAATGGAACATTCTCTACCATTGTTGATCCACATTGGGGGCAAGGAACCAGAGGTTTGTGCATGGTAAGGTGTTTTTTTTTTTTTTTTTAGTTAATATATTTTTTCTCTGAGTAACACATTAGAGAGTTTAATCTATTTATTATGTCACAAGACAAAGATTTTCATCTTTAGTGGAAAGCAGGAAACATGAGTCAGGAGTTATATCTGTCTGGTTACATATTTACCTACCTTTAGGCTCTCTGTCTGTGTATCCTTTCATCTATTTAGCCACCCATCCATCCATCTCTGTCTGTCCACCAATTCATTTATCCATATACCCACCTATTCATCTATTTTTTTCATTTATCTATCCATCTATGCTTTGATTTTTTTAGAACTCAGTTAAATACAATTTTACAAGTCAGTGTATGTTGACAGAGAATTGAGTATAGAGAAAGTTTAGAGAAGCCAGAACTGTGCATTCTCCCTGTAAATTGAATGCAATTATAAAATCTGAAGAACAAAAACTCAAAAATTGCCAATGAATTTTACTTATAAATAAATATTTAGACATAATGTCTATGATGTTTTTGTTTTATCACAGATTTATATGGTTCTATTTCTTAAACTTTTCTCTATCATTTTCTACAGATCACAGAAGTTGAATATTTGTCCCCTAGGGAAGTAAATTTTTAAACACGTCAAAAAGTAAGATAATATATTATGAAAGAAATAGAATAAATTTGAAATTTTATACACATTTTTCATATTTGATATGAAAAATCATATCAATGATTGATGCAATGTTTGAGTTGTTTTTGTTAGAAATTCTACAAGGTATTTCCATTATGCTATTAGAATGCTGATATGTTAACACTTTAAGGGCCTCCAATATGCATTTAATTCAGATTTAATAACACAAGTTTTGCTGATGAAAACTGTCTATTATCAAAAGCATTTCCCAAGGTCTAGCAATTATTTAAGGACTGAATTCATGATGAAGTAACTAACTTAAATAGCATGTGCATGAAAACAGATCTAGAACAACTTTACATATTAGGACGAAGGGGGAGATGCTTGATACCAAGAAAGCTGAAAATATTCCAATGGATTTGCTCTGACAGGCGTTTCATTTTCAACAAAGGACCAAGTATATATTTTCAAGTAGCTTGTTAACATTTGCAAGAGGCAAAATATTTATAGCTTGAATGTTCTGTAAAGTAGGAATGTCAAATTAATTGAATAGTCTCAACTTTTAAGGGAGCCCTTATTTTGCTTTCCATTGTTGTCAGCTTTCATAGTCTGATCATCATAGACACAAAAATCACACTTTGTGTATACACTCTACAGAATAAGATGAAAGAAAATGAAGCATAATGATCCCACTTTCATCAGAGCAGAGTCACCAGGATTCAATTCCCCAGTGTGCACTGACTGATCCTATCACATCACCCACCCTCTCCCCAAAGCTAACCAGTAGCTTGGATTTTGGAACAGTCATTCTTTGTATTATAGCACATCCACATCACCAATATATCATTTTGTTTGTCTTGTTTTAAAAGATATGTATAATACAAGTAGTATTCGTGTGTAGTAAAGATATATACTCACATGCATGTGAATAGGTGCTCTGTTGTACACATGCACAAGCATTAATTCCTTCACTGTCAAGCAATTTTGATTAGTTGTTTCTTTCCTTTTTTCTCTGTTATAAACAAATCTGTTGTCTACATTCTTGTGTTCATCTCCTTTACAAATGTATAAGAGATTTTACATGGTTTATCTACAAGAGTGAAAGTAGACATAGGAATCATCTGTGCATAATGTCAGTACTTGGTAGCAAATTATTGACAAAGTAGTTGTTCACTATTTCAATTTTAAAAATATGCTTTAAAAAAAACAGGGAAAGATCTGAATAGGCTTTTGACCAAAGAAGATGTCCAGATGACCAAGAGGTATATGAAAAAAATGCTCAAAATCACTGATTCTCGGAGAGATTCAGAACAAAACAACAGTGAGATCCACTTCTCCCCTGTGAAAAAGGCTGTGGAGGGTATGCAGAGAAAGGAACACTTACACTCTTGATGGAATTACACATTGGTCCAGGTCCTGTGAAAAAAACAATTAGTTCCTCAAAACATTTTTAAAAATGGACCTAGAGGGGCCAGATGTGGTTAAGTACACCTGTTGACTATGGCCAGGTTAAGTACTCCTGTTACTATGGTCAAGGACCTGGGTTCAATCTCCTAGTCCCCACCAGCAGGGGGAAAGCTTCTTGAACACTGAAGCAGTGCTGCAGGTGTATGTCTCTCAGTGCCTTTTTTATCTTCCTCCCCTTTTAATTTCTTTCTGACCTAGCAAATAAACTAAGTACAGTTTTAAAAAAAAATAGATCTGCCATATGCTTCAGCAATTCCTCTCGTAGGCATCTTTCCAAAGAGGAAAGAAAGCAAGTACCTGAAAAAAACCTATGTATGTCCTCATTTGGGGCATTTCCTTTTGTAATAACCAACCCAACATTCTTTGTTCCTGTATGGGAAGAATGAACATTATAAAAATGACCATTCTACCAAAGCAATGTACAATTTCAATGAACTGCCAATCAAGATCCCAATGATATATTTCAAGGAAATTGAGCAACTTGTCCAAAGATTCATGTGGAGCCACCAAAAAGCCACAAATAGCCAGAGAAATATGAAGCAATCACTTTCCTCAACCTCAGTTCACACTGTAAACACCAGTAATCCAAACAGTATGATACTACAATAAAAATGGACAGACACTTAGATCAGTGAAACAGACTTGAGAGCCCAGAAATGAGCCTACACATATACAGCCACCTAATAGATGACAAAGGGACCAAAGCTACTCAGTAAAGTAAAGACGGTCTCTTCAACAAATGTTGCTGTGAAAATTGAACAGACACATATAGAAAAGTGAAACCAGACCACCACCTAAATGTGTGTGTGTGGGGGGGGTGGCGGGGCAGGATACGGCCTCCAGAAGCAGTGAATTAATTCACCATGCATGTAGCAAGCCTCAGAAATAAGCCTGGCGGCAATTGAAGACAGACACACACACAGATAAATGCAAATTAAAACTACACTGAGATACTCTCTCACATCTTTGACAATGGCCTACATCAACAAAACAAGAAATGACAGGGGTTAGCAGGTTTGTAGAGAAAAGGGAATTCTGCCCACTGCTGGTGGAAATGCAAACTGGGGCAGCCCCTTTGGAAGACTATATGAACAGTCTTTAAACAAATAAAAATGGGAATTATTGGGGGGCGGGTGGTGATACACTTGGTTAAGTAGCCATGTTACCATGTGCAAGGAGCTGGGTTTAAGCCCCCAATTCCCACCTGTAGGGGAAAACTTCACATGTGGTGAAACAGTGCTGCAGGTGTCTCTCTCTCTCTCTCTCTCTCTCTCTCTCTCTCCCTCTCTATCTCCTTTCTTGCTCAACTTCTCTTTCACCTATCAAATTAAAGATACATAAAGCTTTTTGAATGTTTTCTAAAAAGAAATATATTTTTAAATAGAATTACTTTATAATTCAGTAATAATACTCTTAGAACTAAACAAGCATTTATCCAAAGGACACTCAAGCACTAATTTGAAGGGGCATATGCACTCCTGTGTTCATAGCTGCATTATTCACAACACCCAAAAAGTGGAAGCAGCCTAAATGCCCATTGGCAGATGACTGGCTAAATAAATATAGACTATTGACTCCATGGAATGCTACTTTAAAATTAATAAAGATGATTTTTGTGTCCTTTAGAACAAAATGGACAGAAATGGATATAATTATACTTAGTGAAATAAAGAAAGAGATGAAAGACAACTACCAGATGGTTTTATTCACATGTGAAATCTAGAGAATGAATATATATGAACTAGAAGGAAAAAAAGAAGCAAACTTTCTAAGACTTTTAAGACTTTGTATGAATTATGATGGTTATCACTGGGAGGTGAAAGGGTGGGGACACAGAATTTTGTGAGCTGTGGACGCAGTGTAGAACTATACCCTGTAGTCTGACAATCTTGTAACCCACTATTAATCAAATATAAAACATAGATCTCAGTGGAAACATCTGTTGGTAAATCTTGGAGGAAAGTACACCTATTACCTCTACCCTCTAAAGCCTCCCAGGAGCTGAGGAGAGAGGAGAAGGTTTTAAAGCACAAGCAAAAGTTAGCAGTATTTAGGAAATAAAAACCACTTTTACTTAGACTGAAAGAAAGACAGAACAGAAACATGGTTTTGCATTGATAAACAGGGAAAGGAATGCTTTCCTCTAGTCTCCTGCACCCCCAGTCCTCAGCATAAAGAACTCCTATACCAAACGATGAGTGTCTGATGGGTGCCAGCTCTTAAGAAACTTGGAAGGTCTCTTTCTAGCACCTTCATGGGATTAGCTCTGAGATAGAAGGATACTAAATTGTTAGTACATGTATTTATTAATGGCTTGAGAGGAAACACGGAGTTTTCTTGCCTGACTAATTCTCATTCCACACTCAGGGATAAGCTGATTTTCTAACAATCACACATTTTAACCTTTTGTTTCTTTCTCCAACACTTTTCATGACGATTTTCTTTAACCTAAGATATGGGTCGTTTTTCGTTGTAATGCCCAAAACACATCCAACTTAGCAATGTGTTAGTCATAATTATTTGGATCCTAGCCTGAGGATTATTAATAATTTGTAGTCAAAGATCAGAACCTCTGCATGGTGCAAATTTGTGGAGAATTATGCATCCTTTATGCAAATTTCTATCCCAAACCCCACCAGACACACATCTGCCACCATCAGGATTCAGTTTCCTATACTTCAGTGTCTGTTGCTATTCCATATGGCTAAGCATTTGTATCATTTTTTCCTTCTCCCCGTACCAACCTGAACATTTCTCCAGGTGAGGGATCCTATAAGCAATGTGTACTTACTGGTCTGTTGTCCAGGAATAGAGAAGACGATGGACTCTGGGAATTCTATACCTGACTAAGAGCTTTGCTGGAGGGTGGGGAGAGCAGGAAATGGTTCATACAATACAGCACACATTTTTTATATTAATTCACAAAGTACAAGATAACAGGGGTACATCTCTACACCATTCTCACCACCAGAGCTCTGAGTCCCCAATCCTTCCAATATAAGCTACAGCAGTTCTCCCAATGTTGTAGATATGTGTCAACTATTATTTCTCCAACTATCTGTCTATATTTGCCCATTTTTTTAAGTCCCATCTTCTCTTCCTTTCCAAGTCACACCTACATCTATTACTACATCCAAATGTACCTCCTTTTCCTCCTCTTCTCTCTCTGGTCTTGATGTAGTTCAGAGTTCAGAGCCCTCTGGTTATCTTCCCCTGATATTTATCCCCTTCTAGGGGTGTGGATCAAGAGCACACATTTTGCCATGTGCATGGATGTGAGTTCTCATCCCTGGCCACCAGATGAGAGAACCACCCACAGGGCAAATTTCATAAACAGTAAAGCAAAACTGTAGTGTATCCAATGGAATACTACTCATCTATAAAAAATTGTGACTTCACCGTTTTTCACTGATCTTGGATGGACCTTGAAAAATTCATGTTAAGTGAAATAAGTCAGAAACAGAAGGATGAATATGGGATGATCTCACTCTCAGGCAGAAGTTGAAAAACAAGATCAAAAGAGAGAACACAAGTAGAACCTGAACTGGAATTGGTGTATTGCACCAAAGTAAAAGACTCTGGGGTGGGTGGGAGTGGGGATAATACAGGTCCAAGAAGGATGATAGAGGACTTAGTGGGGGTTGTATTTTCATATGGAAACCTGATAAATGTTATGCATGTACAAACTATTATATTTACTGTTGAATGTACAACATTAATTCCCCAATAAAGAAATTTTTTTTTAAGTTGAAAAACAAGATTAGAATAGAAAACACAAGAAGGACCTGAACTGGAATTGGCATATTGCACCAAAGTAAAAGACTCTGTAGTGGGTGGAGATGAGGATAATACAGGTCCAAGAAGGATGACAGAGGACCTAGTGGGGGTTGTATCGTTGTATAGAAAACTGAGAAATGTTATGCATGTACAAACTATTATATTTACTGTTGAATGTACAACATTAATTCCCCAATAAAGAAATTTTTAAAAAACTGTGGTGTATCTATTTCTTTCTTTCTCTCCCTCTGTCTTTAACCCTCTCTCTTGGGGGGGGTGTCACTGGAAGTGGGAAGCAGTGGCAAAAAGAGAGAAAGAAAGAGTTTCTGTATCAATTTGATATACCATTACCCTTTACGAAGGAGAGATGAGGGGGCTCATCCATTGAATTTTTCAAATATTAATTCAAATATGCTTATCCTTAGTCTAAAGTAACACTTCAGACTTCCCACTTAGGGAACTGATATGTCCTAGCTGACTTATTAGAACTGACCATCCTTTCTCTGGAGTTCTTTTACCACTATAATTAAGTCCAGGATTTGATGATCACCTTTTTTTTTTTCCTGCCTTCTTGCTATAGCAAATGATTCTTTTTATATGCTGACAAATCCTCTGGCTTTTACGCTTTACCTGAAATCAGTGATCAATCACCAGACTTCTTTCACTGTTTTTCTTTGACACACATTTAGTCCAAAGCAATTTCATGGCCTTTGTAGTTATTATACCTTCCCAGCCCCAGCACCTCAAATTCTTGAAGTTGCATATCTCCTAGTGTATCCATATGGATTATTATTTTGTTGTGATTCACTGTCGTGCAAATCCTAACAATGGCACAACTCCAGTGTGTCACAGGCTTTCAGTATCTATCAACTACCTATAATTAAGTTCCCAATGCCAGCAAGCCAGTGAATGATGCAATTCTAAATTCCTGTTTTAAATTCTACTCTCTGAGATTAATTCCATTAACAATGTTTTTGTGTCAGGTTCCATTGGAAACACAACCTCAGCCCTTAAAACAGAATAAAAGTCTTAAAGATGTAGAAAAAGTAATCCCTTTTTTACTGTGCCTCATTGTTTCCAGTTACTGAGACCATGTCTACAGTGTCTAGTAGTGTGCTCTTGGTATCTACACTACATTGGTGACTCTGTACTACTGAATTTTAGGAGAATCAAATGTAAAATTAAAACTCAAAGAGGGCAGGAGGTAGCATAAGCAATAGAGCAGCAGACTCCCATCCATAAGGCTTAGAGGTCTCAGGTTCAATCCCAGGCACCACCATAATCCAGAACTGAGGAGTTGCTCTGGTGAAAAGAGACAGAGAGAGAGAGACAGAGAGAGAGAGAGAGCTATAATGGCTGGGGACCATTATATAGAGAGGACCCAGCACTTTGGTGGGTGGTGTATATATCAAGAATGGGTATGAAAATACTCTTTAAATCTGACAATTCTGTAAAACAATGTTAAATCACTTATAAATGTTTAATTAAAAAATAAAGATCAAATAAACATATTTTCATAGGTCAAATTTGGCTTATCCTTAGCAATTGCATTTTTCCAAAATCTTATTTGGTTTTTGATCACACTCCTTTTCATATGCTAGTAAAAACATCAGAAGGGCTTATTTTAACATGGCTCTTAACTCTGAGAATTGGCTTTTCTAGTTACAGGTCTTCAGACATGGTTTCTTCACCTTCATTTCAATTTAATAACAGGTACCTTATAGCTATCATAAACAACAGTTATGAGGTAATGCAATACATGTATCTATAATTATATAATTATCAATAATATATTCATCAATATTATTTTAATTCTGATTTACTTATTTGTAATAGAGACAGATAAATTGAGAGGAACATGGAGAGATAAAGAGGGAGAGGAAGAGAGAGAACTACAGCACTATTTTTCACCATTCCTGAAGCTGCACCTGCAGGTGGGGAGTAGGAATTTGAACCTGGATCCTTGTGCATGGTAATATGTGTAGTCAAGCTGGTGGGCCACAACCAGGTCCCTGACAATATAGTCTTTACACTAAGTAAACATCTGTGTTCTGCCTAACTATCTCTCCTGCCCTATTCCAAAAATCTGACAAGCCCTGATATTTTTAATCTCCATAATTTTGTCTTTTCTAGAACATTACAAGATATGAACAATACAATATGTAGCCTTTGCAGGTATTTCTTTCACTTAGTGATGCACATCTGAAGTGCCACTGTCTTTTCATGACCTGTTCTGTTCTGCAACCAACTGATCTACAGTAACTAGGAGACAGATTAAGTTTCTATCACTAGAGGAGAAATAATCATAAATGTGAGTTAATTTCCCATTTTTCACAGAACACTGGTTAAAGCATGACAGATTTTGCAGGAGCTTGGCTTCTGATAAATCTGTGAAGAAAATGATTAGATGACTGGAAGAGTACCCAAAATCCAGGTTGGTAAGGATTATCTCATTGGTGGAAACTCTCATAGAAGTCTGCCACTGTCGGGTATTTAGAGGTCATATCGATACAGCCTTTGGCAATATGCGACTGAATGGAGAGTCTGCCTCCAGAATGATTAGACTTATGGCAATTGAAAGAGATTCAGAACTACAAGATTTCAGAGAAAGAAACTTCAAAGCGATTAAATTTCCTCTCACAGATAAAGCAACAGGAAAGAGATTTTGTATCCATAGGTTCTGTAGAACTCCAAAAACAGTTCTGTGCCTGCTGAGTTTATGCCAACTTCTTCTCCCATAAAGTAAAGGGCATTTAAAATTAACTCTACCCATAACTTTTCTATCACAGAATCTGCCCACAGTCTCTTCCTTTGTTCTTATACCACAAAAGACTATTTTCCAGCTTCTCTTGTGCTCATGAGTTTTCCCTCTTCACCTTTGCAAAAATTTAGGATTCATGTCTCCCCCCCCGCTTTTCATCTCTCTTTATCCACTTTCCCACACTCTGTTCAAATGTCTTCACTAGTTACTCAAACTCAGAACACTCAAAGAAACTCATCATAGTTCTCACACTCTCATTCGCTATCTGAGAATGACATTACTAAAAATGTTATCTGCAAAAGGAAGAACTCTAAGTGGTTAATAATTATAGAAACCATGTCTAGGTACATTCCCGCTAATCAACATAACACAAATTAAGCCACAAGGTATTGCTGCTGTGGGCTGAGCAGCAAGTGTAAGTTGGTAAGCACTCTGGTGCAAAGCCCAGATGGGAGCTTTAGCTACGAGATGTAGCCTTGGCTCAAGACTTGTGCCTTTCCCATATTAGGGAGCTACTCACTTCCCTCATCCAGCTTTCTGGTCCTTTTCCCAGCCATGACATCATCTCCCCAGAAAATAATTAGGACCCACCTGTATATCAGATTTCAGGCTTAGAGAAAAAAAAAAAAAAACACTAGTATAGCTACAGGCCCTTTGAAATATAACTAAAATATGCCTACTATCTATCTACAAAATGTAGGACCCCCCCCCAACACTTCATCTGCACTATTCCAGCCTTTAGGTCCATGATTATTCAACAATTTGTTTGGCTTTGTATATTAACTCTCTTTTCAGCCACCAGGTTCCAGATGCTAGAAGGATGTGATCAGACTTCCCTGAACAGACAACCCCACCAATATGCCTTGGAGCTCCACTTCCCCAAAGCCCTGCCCCACTAGGGAAAGAGAGAGACAGGCTGGGAGTATGGATCGACCTGCCAACACCCATGTTCAGTGGGGAAGCAATTGCAGAAGCCAGACCTTCAACCTTCTGTATCCCACAATAATCTTGGGTCCATACTCCCAGAGGGTTAAAGATTAGGAAAGCTATCATGGGAGGGGATGGGATACAGAGGTCTGGTGGTGGAAATTGTGCAAAGTTGTGCCCCTCTTTTCCTATTGTTTTGTTAATGTTTCTTTTTTATAAATAAAAAAATTAAAATTAAAAATAGAAAAAAAAGACTTGTCTTTTGCTGGTTCAAATCTTATGTTGCATTCAGTACTTTCTATACCTGATACCTTTTGCACCTAACATTCATGTATGATGTAATGCTGACACAGCACACTTCATGTAAGGCCTTCACTGACTACTACAAATGTCTAAGCTGTATCGGCCAACGTGATATAAAAGGCTCTACTGGAAACAATGAACAGGAGCACTTACACTTGCTTTCTCCATTGATGTTGGTTCCACATGTTTTGTTTTATTTTATTTTATTTATTTTTGATCCAACTAGGGATCTCACCCCCCACTTCAACCAGCAAAAACTAACACCTGACAGTTACAGAGTGAGAACAAAAATGTAGAAAAAGTAAACTTTGAAACTTTAGGAACTGTAGTAAGATCTGGTAAGTTAAATTAAGTTTTATAAATGTTACAGAAGTTGGGAGAGAGATCAGCTGGTAAACAGCACATTTTACTAAGCTCAAGATCCCAAGTACTAATCCCAACACCACAGGAGAATACTAGAAAACTGGGGAAACTCCAGAAATGGTGGGCTGTGCTATGATGTCTCTCCCTCGCTATCATTCTCTATATCTACCTATTTACCTCTGAAATCAAAAGAATGAAATATATATACATATATAAATGTCTGGAAGCAGAATGTCCCTATCCCTGGTACCACCCACTGATAATGCAGAGAAATTCTGATGTAATGAATTATACGGAAGAAACCAGGGGATAGGAATCATAAGGAAAAACATAGAGGCTGGCTGTCATACTGTGTCAGATAGCTATCTGTCATTGTGGCCAGAAAAGGCAAGCAAATGCCTTCTCTCACTTGGAATACATCTGGAAGCTAGACATTCAAATACTGCCTAAGAAGGGTAGAAATAATCTCTAGGCAAGAAAGGAGGACTGGGCCAACACACACCACTGTTCCCTTCCCTCCCCACACACGTCTTGCTAAAAAAAGAAATCTTTTTTTTCTGTGTCAATTTTTCATCTTCCTTTCCTCAGATAATAGCCAATTTTGAAACCCTTTCTTGTCTACAGCCATACCACTCTGAACATACCCAATCTTGTCTGAAACCCTTTCTCTACTATTTTTTATTATAGCACTTAGCTGTTTTTTCCAACTTGCAATTATCCTTCTAAAAACCAGATATTATATTGTATACTATGTTCTGTTTACAGTAGTGCTTAGATTCACCATATCGACAGTTTAAAATTTGGTTTCACCTCTGATCACTGCTAAAAGGGGAAAGCTTCACAAATAGTGAAAACATGCTGCAGGTCTCTCTCTCTCTCTCTCTCTCTCTCTCTCTCTCCCTCCCTTGCTATGTCTCTTTTCCCTCCTGATTTTTCTGTCTTTATCAAATAAAAATAAATAAATAGTTGTCAAAAAAAAAAAAGGAGCTTGAGGGGCCAGGTGGTAATGCACCTGGTTAAATGCACACATTACAATGCATAAGGAATCAGGTTTAAGGCCCCAATCCCCACCTGCGGGGGGAAAGCTTTGTGAATGGTAAAGCAGAGCTATAGATGTATTTCTCCCTCTCTATCTTCTCCTTCTTTCTCAATTTCTGACTGTCGCTATCCAATAAATAAATATATTTAAAAAATTTTTAAAGGAGCTTAAATATAACATTATATATGACAATACATCTTTAAATAGTTGTCAATAGTTTTAAAAAACTACTTCTCAAATGATTACATTACTAAGATAAAGTAACCATTCATTTTTATATGGAAAAAATTAGCAATTTCCCTGATTCAAAAGTTATTCCATGTGATCTAATGGACATATGACAAAAGCACATCTAACTAGAATTCTGTCCTCTGACATTTCCAAACATCAACAGTAGAATATATTTATAATGATGAACTTGAAGAGATGACAAGACCCTGAATATCAACCTATGCTCAGTGTGTCTTGTGAGCTTTAATTATCATTCATTTTATCATCATTTAAACTTAATATTGTGTATTTTAATTTATTTTAAGATCAAATAGTCAGAAATTCTCACACTAAAACACAAAAATATGAGCTTTCAAAATGTTCAAAATGTAAACACAATACACACATTTTATTAGCATTAATACCTTATGAGTTTTTAGTGATTAGTCCGTAAGAAATTTGTTTCACATCAATTATTGAAATAAGAGAAAACAAGCATATTTTGTTATGAGTTAGACTTTTACTTCAGTTCCTCAAAATTTACTTCTTGGGAGTATAATGTTTTATACTCAAAAACAAATACAAAAGTTTGTACATGTATATAATTTCTCAGTTTTCCACATAACAATACAACCCCCAATAGGACCTCTGTTATCCTTATCCAGGACCTGTATTCTGCTGCCCCCCCCTGAACCCCAGAGTCTTTTATTTGGTGCAATACACCAACTCCAGTTCAGGTTCCACTTGTATTTTCTCTTCTGATCTTGTTTTTCAACTTCTGTCTGAGAGTGAGATCATCCTATATTCATCCTTCTGTTTGTGACTTATTTCACTTAACATGATTTCTTCAAGCTCCATCCAAGATGGGATGAAAATGGTGAAGTCACCATTTTCAATAACTGAGCAGTATTCCATTGTGTATATATACTACAACTCGCTCAGCCATGAATATGTTGTTGGACACCTGGACTGATTCCAGGTTTTGGCTATTACAAATTATGCTGCTATGAACATAGGTATACACAAATCCTTTTTGATGGGTGTGTTGGGTTCCTTAGGATATATCCCTAGGAGAAGAACTGCAGGATCATAGGGTAGGTCCATTTCTAACCTTCTGAGAGTTCTCCAGATTGAGGTTGGACCAATTTACATTCCCACCAGCAGTACAGGAGTGTTCCTTTGACCCCACAACCTCTCTGGCATTTCTGCTGCTACCTTTTCTGATGTATGACATTCTCACAGGAGTAAAGTGGTATCTCATTGTTTTCTTTATTTGCATTTCATTGACAATCAAAGACTTGGAGCATTTTTTCCATGTGTTTCTTGGCCTTTTGGATCTCTTCTGTGGTGAATATTCTGTCCATGTCCTCTCCCCATTTTTGGATGGGGTCATTTGTTTTCTTTTTGGTGAGTTTGTTGAGCTCTTTATATATTTTGGTTATTAAACTCTTGTCTGATGTATGGCATATAAATATCTTCTCCCATTCTGTGAGGAGTCTCTTGGTTTGGCTATTTGTTTCTTTTGCTGTGCAGAAGCTTTTTAATTTGATGCAGTCCCATAGGTTTATACTTGCCTTAGTCTTCTTTGTAATTGGATTCATTTCATTGAAGATGTCTTTAAAATTTATGCATAAAAGAGTTCTGCCAATATTTTCCTCTAAGTATCTGATAGTTTGTGGTCTAACATCCAACTCCTTCCACCACTTGGAATTTACTTTTGTGTTTGGTGAAATACAGTGGTTCAGTTTCATTCTTCTGCATGTTTCCACCCATTGTATCCAACACCATTTGTCGAAGAGACTCTGGATTCCCCATTTAATAGTCTGGGCACCTTTGTCAAAGATTAGATGGCTACAGTTGTGGGGGCTTACTTCTGGGCTCTCAATTCTATTCCACTGGTCAGTATGTCTATTCATGTTCTAGTACCAAGCAGTTTTGATGACAATGGCCTTAGGATACAGTTTGAGATCTGGGAGTGTGATGCTTCCAGTTCTGTTCTTTCTTCTCAAAGTTGTTTTAACAATTCTAGGTCTTTTCTGGATCCAGATAAACAATTGTAGCATTTGTTCTATTCTACTAAAAAATGTGGTTGGGATCTTGATGGGGATAGCACTAAATTTGTAGATAGCAATGGGTAGTATATTCATTTTGATGATGTTAATGCTTCCAGCCCATGAACATGGAATATCTTTTCACTTCTTTGTGTCTTTTTCTGTTTCTTTGAGCAGTGAGTCATAATTTTCAGTATAGAAGTATTTCACTTTTTTGGTTAGGTTTATTCTTAGATTTTTATTGTTTTTGTTGCTATAGTAAACGAAATTGATTTCTGGATTTCTTCTCCTTCTAACTTAGTGTTTGCATAGAGGAATGCCACTAACTTTAGAATGTTAATTTTGAGCCTGACACCTTACTGTAATGCCTGATGATTTCCTAAAGCTTCTTGCTGGATTCCTCAGGTTTTTCTGTATATACTATCATATCATCTGAAAATAGGGAGAGTTTGACTTCTTCTCTTCCAATCTGTATCCCTTTATTTCCTTGCTCCTGCCTGATTGCTATGGCAAGAACTTCCAACACTATGTTGAATAGTAATGGTGATAAGTTACGGTAGTCTTGGTTGAAAGCCTTTCTCATTGAACACTCAATAGATCTCTTGCCATTCTCTTCTGGCCTGTAGTGTTTGTGTGGAGAAGTCTGCTGTTAATCTTATGGGTTTTCCTCTGTAGGTGACTCTTTGTTTTTCTCTTGCAGCCTTCAGGATCCTTTCTTTATCCTTATTCCTTTCCATTCTAAATAGGATGTGTCTTGGTCTCGTTAAGTCTGGGTTAATTCTGTTTGGGACCCTCTGGGCTTCTTGAACTTTTATGTAATTTATGCTGTCTGGACAAGAGAAGGCCTCAGCTATTATGTCCTGAAGAATGTTTTCTTCCCCTCCCTCTCTTTCTTCCTCTGGTAAGCCAATAATGCGTATATTATTTCTTTTGAAGTCATCCCATAGGTGTTTGTTGTTGTTTTCAGTATCTCTTAATTTCTTTTGGAGATCTCTTACTTCTTTTTTTTTTAATTTTTTTTTAAATACTTATTTTATTTATTTATTCCCTTTTGTTGCCCTTGTTGTTTTATTGTTGTAGTTATTATTGTTGTTGTCGTTGTTGGATAGGACAGAGAGAAATAGAGAGAGGAGGGGAAGACAGAGAGGAGGAGAGAAAGACACCTGCAGACCTGCTTCACCGCCTGTGAAGCGACTCCCCTGCAGGTGGGGAGCCGGGGTTCGAACCGGGATCCTTATGCTGGTCCTTGTGCTTTGCGCCACCTGTGCTTAACCCGCTGCGCTACAGCCCGACTCCCCTCTTACTTCTTTTTTAGCTGTCTCTAATTCATCCTAGATATTGCTAATTCTCTCTTCAGCCTCATTTTTTCTATTCTCTCTCCCCTGTACTGTTTTCTGGAGTTCATCTATTTTGTTAGCCTGTTCCGATACTGTTTTAGCTTGTTCAGCTAGTTGTGTTCTTAGCTCAGCTATTTCAGTTTTCAGCTGTCTAATAACCTTGAGATAATTAGTGTTTTCTTCCAGAATCTCATTTGCTGTTCCTGAATTTCTAATGAAAATTATTTCAAACTCTTACCTCACTCCTGTGACTATTTCCTTAACTAGTGTTTGGATTTGACCTCAGTATTTTTTGGTTCAACCATTTGGGGGCTTTTAGCTGGACTCTTGTCCTGGTTCATTTCTCCAATATTTCTTCTTGTTGGTTTAACCATTCTATATAGTATGTCATGGAGTCCCTCTCTTAGTACTTTTCAAATTACTAATCACTCTTCCCTGGATTGAATTTTGTCTAAGCAAGGTACTTAGAGAGTTCACAGTTGTGGAAATTAAGAGTTCTTTTAATATTATTTCAATCCCTGAGTTGGAGCACAGTGGCTTAAAAGACTCTTTTGTTCTTTTTTATTTCCCTTTAGGCTATGAGAACCTGAGGGCTTTTAAACTATAAGTAGGCTTCTTAGCTTAATAATCCACTCCTGACCAAGAGATAAAGCAGGGTGGGGAAGAGATAGCACAGAGATTATGCAAAGAGACTCTCACACCCCAAAGATCCAAAGCTCCAGGCTCAATTTCGCTTCTCTGCCAAACCAGGCAGCACTGCTGGGCCCTGTGAGTTTCTAAACAAGTCCCGTTTATAGTCTATAGGTTCTGAGGCAATTATTCACCATGTTCTCATCAGGAGAACAATGTGGAAAGGCTCCCATTATAGATCCCCACTGCTAGGACACCAAGGTGTAGCTCTTCTCCTGACTTTCCTGGTCAGTTCTCTGTTCCTAGATGTCAGCACAGGTTCTCCCCCCTGCTGCTCCAGCCTATGAGGGTAATAGCAATGGAGACTAACAGTTGCAATTGGTGAGTCTTAGGGGAGTCCTCTCCTCCCTTTAGCAGTCTTTTTGTTGGTAAAACAGACTGGAGGTGGTGCCCCAACTGGTAAACTGCTTGGCTGTTATCAGCCGCTCAGTCTCTCCTTAGGCTCCTCTCTGTCCACAAGCCACAAATGTTTGCACTTACCAGTGATTCAGTGGGTTCCTGAAGTCGTTCTAGTCCTGTCTTGTTGAGGTCCCAGGTGACCTCCTTTGGTATTCCTAGTTGACCCAGGAGAGGAGAGGAGAGAAACACAGCTGCTGCTGTTCCATAACCCTGCCAGGTGTTTCTCTATTATTTATCCCTCTGGGAGTATGGACTGAAAGTCTTTATGGGGTGCAGCAGGTGGGAGTTCTGACTTCTATAATTGCTTCTCCGCTGGGGTGTTAGCAGGTAGATCCATACCCCCCAACCTATCTCTTTCCCTTGTCGGCAGGGCTCTGGGGAGGTGGGATTGCAGGACATATTGGTGAGGTCATCTGCCCAGGGAAATCAGGTTGGTGTTATGGTAGCATCTGCAATTGGTGGCCTGCTGTGACCCCAACAGGAGTTTGGGATAATTAGCATACGAATGACAATGACGTCAGCCTAGGCATAGCAGACTGACAGACTTGGAGCAGCTTGCTCTCTTTATCCTATGACCTCCACCATGGACTCTCCATTTGCCATGGCTCCTGAACTGATCCTGGTCTTGTCAAGTGGTGATCTTGGGTAACAGTTTGTAGACTTTGAACTTTGGCTATTTTCCCAGCTAGACTTCTCCCCACACGTTCTCAGTGATTTTATTGAATAAACCTCTCTTTTGCTTAACCTTAAATGGAGCCGCTTATTTTGCAGCACCTAGATGTTTGTCTTTTGTCTGTTTCACCAAAATAAAGCCTCTAGTTGTTTAAAACTGGTCTCAGCACCCTGCAGTCAATCCTTTATGCCCCACAGCTAAAGCCCCTTTTAAGTTTCAAGTTACAACAGTAGCTGAAAGGTGGTAAGATGTAAAGCAATTTTTTCAATAAACAGGTACCCAAATGTAGGAATAGAGGAAATGAAACTAGGGGTCTTCAGGTGGGAAGAAGCTCGGAAGTCTATTTTAGGTATGTTCCAAGGGGCCCATGGCTTTAGTAATTTTTGCCTGAGCCTGATAGCTAACATGCAAGTGGATTAAAAATACTGTCTGGGAAGATGGTGTCAGAGTTGAGAATAGGACTAGAAAGCTGGGTTAGGGCAGAGAGAAGCTCCCAAATATGAGGAAAGTATATAAATATCATTAACTGTAGACCCTATCAATCTGACCCAGAATCCATGTCTATTCATATTTAGCACAGGAGCCTGTGTGACCTCTGCATCCCTGTCATCTGAGCTCACAGTCCCTGGTCACAGCTGTGAACATTCTAAACTATGTTCATTTCAGGACCCTTCTTCCTCGAGTGGCAGAGTAGGTTGTCCCAGTAATAATATATATCGTTGCCTGGAGTTTAGCACTCTGGACCTACTCTTTCAGCCAGAGAGAGAGAGATGGCTAGAGGGAGAGAGACCATAGCACTGAAGCTTCTCCCAGTGCATTGGAGATCAGGGTTCGAACCTAGGAATTATTTAGTTCAATTCTATCGTGACTTTCTCAGTATAGTGCCTTAAAGCAGTAGTTGACTTTGCCTTCATTTCTACAATGCAGAAAAGGTTGCAATCAACATTGATTAGCTGCAAGAGTCTGTGTATTTACAGCTGTTCTAAGTGGCCTGGTTTTATCATTTTTTAGCTCTACAAAAACACTGTCAGTAATTGTGCTTGAATATTTCCTTCCTATTTTATCTTTAAGGAATTTGTGAGGCCTTTGTGAGGCCATAACTAAGGAGTGGGTATATATAAACATACTGTGTGATATTCTACATAAAACCACAGAGTGGTGCTCTAACCATGATAAACATGACTTATGTTTATGAATTTAGTCAATGGCCCCTTCAGCAGAAAAATTACCACTTACTTTAAAATCCTTTTCCATTTCTATCCTGTGGATCACTGAGGAATGTGATCTGGCTTTAAATTAATATAATTATACATTTTTAATCTTTATGTACTGGATAGAGACAGAGATCAAGAAGGAAGGGGTAAGAAACAGGTAGAGAGACAGAGAGACAGCTGCAGACCTGCTTCACCACTCGCAAAGCTTTCCCCTACAGACAGGGACTAGGGGCTTGAACCTGGGTCCTTGCACCCTGTTACATGTGTGGTCATCCAAGTAAGTCACAACCCAGCACCAAGAATTATGCTTTTTTGTTTGCTGTTCTTTCACAAATTCTCTGTAGAGTTGGACATTCTAAAGTAGAATTAGATTCACAATTACCACACAGAAATATAAATTTAAAGACCTTGGCTTTAAATTTAATAAAGAACAATATAACTGATTTTAATAAAAATGCTTTAAAAAACATTAGACACATTAGTATAATTAATAAGATATATATTAATATATATATATATATATCTTTATTTGCAATGATGTAATTTTTTTGCCTCTATGGTTATTGCTGGAGCTCAGTGCCTCCACTATGAATCCTCTGCTCCTGGAGGCCATTTTTTCCTATTTTGTTGCCCTTGTTGTCGTTGTTGGATAAGAAAGAGAGAAATCAAAAGAGGAGGGGAAGAGAGAGAGGGGAAGAGAAAGATAGACACCTGCAGACCTGCTTCGCTGCTTATAAAGCAACCTCCCTGCAGGTGGGGAACTGGGGGCTCAAACCAGGATCCTTACTCCGGTCCTTGGGCTTCATGTCATGTGTGCTTAACCTGCTGCACTACCTCCCAGATCCTCTAAATTGATGTAATTTTTATGAATACAAGATATTTTTTGTAAGCTTATCATAAATTCAAACTTGCCCAAAGTGTGGAAAAGAATAACAAAAGGGTTTCTACACCCCATTTCCTCAGGTGCATCAGTTCTTAGCATTTTCCCTATCATAACTTTTTTTGATAATTGAGAATATGTTATAGATACCCTTGTAATTTATTTCCTTGTAATTTATTATTTTATATATGCACATATATTCTAAGAATAAAGCACTCTTCTATACCATCATAATTATGAAAATCATGAGTTTATTATATTACTGATACTAATACAGTACTATCTAACCCACAACTCATAAATATCATTTGGCCACTTCTCTCAGTGCCTTGTAATGGCTTTCTTTTTCTCTGTTAGGGGTCCAATCCAGGATCATATATTGTCATGACTCCATGTTATTATTACTATTACTATTATTAGTTATTGATTAGAGACAGAGGTAAGTCAAGAAAGGGAAGGTAAAGAGAAACCTGCAGCACTGCTTCACTGCTCCTGAAGTCTTCCCCCTTCAGCTGAGAACCAGGGGTGTGAACCCGGGTCTGTGCACAAGGTAACATGAGAGTTCAGCCAAGCTGGCTACCACTTGGTCCCTGTCATGACTCTTCAATCTCCTTTAGCCTGAAATATTTTTCAGAGTTAAATTCCCTAAAGAGTAATGTAGAATAGGACATGTTTGCTTTGAACAAATATGACCTACATCGAAACCCTAACTATAAGTGTGTCTATAAAATAAAGGGGTTATTTCAGATCTTGGTGTTCTACAAATAGGCACTACACAGCCTTTGGGATAAATAATAATGTGGCTGTGGATATTCTTATCCTTGTAAATACCAGTTTTCCTGCTAGGCTGGGACTTTACATTTACTTATCTAACATAAATTCGACTATCTGAAATGTTCCATGTAATATAGCTGTTGTCATACATTGGTGGTAAAAAAATATATATATCTTAATGGGCAATGAGGAAAGACACTTCTTATATAAGTAGCCTTTCTACCTCCTAAGTGAACCACTCCCCCACATACCTTATGGTGATACACTAATACAGTATCGTTATAACTTATGTCCATACATGAGTGTATGTATGTAGAAAGGGGATACTGTGTTATATATAATCTTATATTTCACATGTAGAGAGGAGACAGACATGGGGGAAGATGTATTGGAGAAGACACAGTAGAATACTGAAGACATATTTACTCCACATGATGAATGGGAGATATAGATCATAAATTTCACTTTAAAATTCACAAAGTTTATATTTTGTTAAATGGTAGTACTGATTATCTTCTGCTAACCTCTGCTTTTTCTTCTTCTTCTTCTTCTTCCTCTTCTTCTTCTTCTTCTTCTTCTTCTTCTTCTTCTTCCATTTCTTCTTCTTCTTCTCCTTCTTCTTCTTCTACTTCTTCTTCTTCTTCTTCTTCTTCTTCTTCTTCTTCTTCTTCTTCTTCTTCTTCTTCTTCTACTTCTTCTTTTCTTTTCCCTCTCTACTGCCACCTTTTGACTGAGGGATCATTGATAAAAGAGCAAGAAGAAAATTTGTATGTGCTCAAGGAAAACGTCGATGCTGGCCTTTATGTCTTTCTTTCTAGCCTGTCAGTGAATTTAAGAAGAGACTCTCCATGAATTTAAGAGTCTTTCCATGAACATCCATGCAAAATTCATGAAGAATTTTTAGCCTGGAATGTTTATAAGTGTTGTTCTTCTGCATTATTTCCAGTAACAATGTCTCTTTGATTAATTTTGATTTTCAAATGTAAATATCTAACTTAAACTCTTTTAAAAGTTTAAATATTCAGAATTACACTAAATCCCAATGCCTTTAGTCATTTTGTGTATTGAATGATGACATGTCATGCAGTCTATATGATGCACTGGTGTTCCAGAAAAAAAAAAGTTAGAATTTCTCCATGCACATTCATGTCTGCATTCAGTGTCTGTGTTGTTCTGAGGATGGGGAATAGTAATAAGATATTGTGAAGTATTGAAATATTTAATCTAATATGACTTCTGCCACTTAACTTCAAATCTGAGATTTTTCAAGAGCTGTTTGGAAAGAAATTCTCCTTGGCTCCTAGGTCTATTCCACTGTCTATATGACTGGTAGACAAAAGTTTTCAGACAGAAGCCTCAAGTCTGGAGATGTGCTGTCATGACTAGCAGACTGGCTCTCATTCGTTCATTAATTACTGAATGGGTCAGTCTATTTAATTTTCACCTAGAAGTCTCAACATGGTGTCTTTATAGACAAGCTGAGCTCTGGCTCAAAACTGCTCCCACAGAATTATCAGCCAGTCCTGGGGTATTTCCCTTGGTGGTTATAGTGGGAGATGGGTGTACCTCCTTTTCAGGGTCAATAGATCTTATGGTGACGTTTATCCAGTCCAGACAGACTATTGCCTCTGAAAGAGCCCCCCTCCCATGGTTCTGTGGGGTTTTTTGTTTGTTTTTTTGTTGCCTCCAAGGTTATCACTGGGGTTCGGCGCCTGCACTATGAATCCACTGCTCCTGGAGGCCATTTTCTCCCATTTTTGTTGCCTTTGTTGTTATTATTATTATTGTTGTTGTTGTTGTTGGATAGGACAGAGAGAAATTGAGAGAGGAAAGGGAGATGGAGAGAAAGATAGACACTTGCAGACCTGCTTCACTGCTTGCAAGGTAACCCCCTTCAGGTGGGGAGCGGGGAGGGGCTCAAATCAGTATCCTTGTGCTCTGTGCCATGTGCTCTTAACCTGGTGCCCTACCACCCGGCCCTGGTTCTATAGTTCTAACTGACACACTATCATCATAGTGACCTATGAAGCTTGGACCATCTCCCAGTGCCCTTCCAGTCCACAGTGTTCAGGAAAGACTATGCCCCTAAATTAGTCCACCCCAGAGTTCATCTAGCTGCTTTCTCAGCAAGCAGCAAGGCATAATGGACAGATGGAACAAGTCCTTCCTGTTCATGCCGCCATGTTTCCAGCACACTCTAAAGCTGTGTTGCAACAGTCACCACTGGGCATGTGGTTATTCTAATATTGTTACATATCTTCATACAATATGCTTGAATAGTTCAATGGGAATTACAATAACATAAAGTAGTCTGATAACATTTTGCATATTTAGATGGTGGTCTGTTAGGTGCAAAACCTTTGGAATATGTGGTTAGACAATCTAATTACAGTATTCAGGGATCTCTCCTATGCCTGGAATTTGTACTTTCCCCTCCATAAATGGCTCCTAGTTTAACATTAAACACAAAATGCATGAGAATATTCTTCTGATCAGAGGCACACAAAGCAAGCTGGGGAGACAGCATTGTGGTTCTGCAAAAGACTTTCATGCCTGCAGCTCTAAGGCCCCAGGTTCAACCTCTAGCACCACCATAAGCCAGAGTTGAGCAGGGCTCTGGTATCCCTCTCTATCCCTCTCTATTTCTGTATCTCTCTCATTAAATACATAAATAAAATTTAAAAGAGACCGAGAGAGAGTGAGAAGGACCAACAGAGTAGGCAGGAAATCATGGTGAGAACAAAATGTGATCCCTGATGTGTGTTCATCTGGAAGACTACTCCCATTTGGGGAGTCTGAAAACAACATGGCAGACTGCAGACCTGAATGGTGTCACGTGTAAGGCATTCAGGTCAGACACTATGATGGGCTTCATGATACTACTAACAAGCAAATGATGTGCGACCAGAAATAGGCTCAGAGACAACATTGACATCACAGTCAGCCCTGTGTGTCAAAACAAACCTCTCTATATGCACATCATTCTTCAACAAGTGAGGCACAGTTGTAGCAAGACAGAGGGAAGACATGGAAATGCTCCACGGGCTGGACAAAGACCAATTAATGCGGACACAGGTGCCACAAGAACAGGGGTCTTAAGCATGGCTGCAGACCAAACACAGATTAAGCAATGAGCTATGTTGAATGTTCTCACGCTCGAGTGTTTAATGTTAAACTAGGAGCCAGTCATGGATAGATGGAAAAGAACAAACACTAGGCCCAAGAACGATTTCCCAGAAAACTGGCATTAGATTGGCTAACCAGGTCTCACACAGCTGTGCACTGAACAGATCACCATGCCCAGGGACAATGTCTAGGAACCCCATGTCTAGGATTAAACATAAAACTATACCCATTCCTGTGGGCCAGGGAGAATGTACAAGTGCCCAGAGATGAAATGGTGGCTACACAGAGTAGAGAGACATCAACTCCTGAGAGTGTGATACCAGTACTCAAGTCATATACAATCCAAATGTTAAAGATTAAACAAACAAATACCGTCTTTGAGAGGGCTTAAACACAAACTTTGACCAGTAAGTAGTTCACACTAACCACAGAGTAACTTCTCTGTGGCAAGACAAAAGAATGAAAGAAAACCAAGACTAAACAAAGGTATCACAAGGTGTGCACTGCAAAGGGAATAGACTGCACAGAACTAGTTCAGCAAGTCACCAGTCAAGTAAACTGCATCAGTCCCTGGGGACGGAGATTCCAAATGCAGAGTTGTACAGTATACACAATACCCAGCTTTCAACAGCTGCAGTACAGTATACACAATACCTAGCTTTCAACAACAAACTGAAAACATACAAAGAAACAGGAAGAAGTTACCCTACTATAGGAAGACAATAGACCCAGTGCAGACCACTTTATTTTATTTTATTTTATTTTATTTTATTTATTTTTGCCTCCAGGGTTATCACTGGGGCTCAGTACCAGCACTACAAATCCACTGCTCCTAGAGACCATTTTTTCCCTTTTGTTGACCTTGTTGTTTATCATTGCTGTTGTTGTTATTGTAGTTATTGCTGTCATTGTTGCTGGATAGGACAGAGAGAAATAGAGAGCGGAGGGGAAGACAGAGGGAGAGAGAAAGACAGACACCTGCAGACCTGCTTTACTGCTTGTGAAGTGACCCCCCCTGCAGGTGGGAAGCCAGGGGCTCAAACCGGGATCCTTATGCGGGTCCCTGCACTTGGTTCCATGTGTGCTTAACCAGGTGCGTTGCTAGATGTTGAACTTAGTAGACAAATACTTTAAAGCAACCATTGGAGTATTCTCACTAAAATAAAGGAAATTATACTTGAAGAAATGTTGAGGAGGACCAACTTAGTTAAAATATATTGATTGTTAACTAATTTTTACCTCAGACTTTAAATGTAAGTTAATTTTATCTTTATGAGAATTACGTTGAAAACCTTTTTCATTTAACTTTGCCTGGTAAGAATTTAGCCTTAAAGTTATATTCTTAACCTTAAAGTTAATGTTACCAAACTTTAAACACACACATACACATGGTCTTCAATATACAAGGAGAGAAACTTTTGTTATGAAGACATGTCATTTTAAACACGAATTTAGATCTATATTGTCTTAGCCGTTTTGGGAGTGCGTTGTCCAGCAGTGGCCTCTTGGGCAGCTTCACTTCTAGGAATTGCAGGTTGCGATCTCTAGATGAATCTCTGCATACTCCAGCTTGCCTGCCTTCAGACCTGAGCTGAGGATCTCAGCCAGGGGGCCCAGTTTCGGCAGGGAGCTTGCAGTCTCCGGGTGGCCCGGGATCTGTCCAAACTTCATAGCACAAGGGCGGGCGGGCCAGACATGCAGAAGGTGCGGGCCGAGGTGCCCCGGGGTGGTGGCCAGGATAGGCCGCCAAGGCCCTGCCCCATGGCCCTGCCATGTCTGCTGCCCTGCTCCCAGCAGCCGAGCAGCGTGGAGGGAGCCCACGCCCAGTGCCCCGCACCACACGGTGGAAAGCCGGCTCATGCTGGCTGGAGTTGGGCTCTTGCGGGTTGGTGCTGGGCAGAAACCACAGAGTGGTCCAGAGATAAATGTTCCAGAAACAACTAAACAGTCTCGTGAAGAAAGGGCAGAGGCCTTTGGAGATCTCTTCACAAGCAGAAGAGAAGGCATAGTACATAGGTAGCCAAATTGTCTTCACTTATCTGAGAGATGCGCAGGTCCGGCCCCACGTTGTAGGCGCCATATGTTGTTTTAACCGGGCTGGCTTCATGGGCGGGTAACAGAGATGACCAGAGACATGCGGCTGGGCCGGGAAGCTGTATTTCTTTATTCACGAACAACGATTCATAAACTAACCCAAACTAATCACCAAACAGAACTCTCCTGCATCCTTCTCACATGGCAGCACCAAGAAGTCTCAAATTCTGTTGGGGTTCCTTGGGGCGGGGACAAGCGGCCACGAAACTAGCAGGACTAAACCAATTTTCCTGGCATGGGGAGAGCTAGACCATACCAATGTAAAGCATACAACAGGGTAATAGCATAATGGTAATAGCAAAGAGGCTCTCAGGCCTGAGCTCCCAAAGTCCCAGGTTCAATCCCCCGCACACGCTTAAGCCAGAGCTGAGCAGGGCTCTGGTAAGAAACACATACACACACACACACATACACACACACACACACACACACACACACACACACACACACACACACATATACTGGAAGTGGTCATGGCTGAATATTTCCCAGATCTGATGAAAAACATTTACGTACATATCCAAGAGGCACAATAGATATACTCAGATCATACTCATGATGTTAAAAACCAAAGGTACAAATAAAATTTTAAGGGTTACAGTACAGCCATAAGTCACCTGATGTTTTGGCCAGCAGTGACCCACCACATGGTGGCATCCCAGGAGACTAGGCCAGGTAAGCTCCCTGTGCAGTCGACTGCACCAGCTGAACTGTTATCACATTCTGTGCTCTTTACACAACAGAAGTGAATAAATTTAAGGAATTGAGATCAGACCAAGTGAGTTATCTGGCCACCTAGAAACAGAATTAGAAATAAATGGGGGGGCTGATGATGGTACACACTATAGTACACAAGAACCCGGGCAAGCCCTTGGTCCCCAACTGCAGAGGGCAAATTTCACAAGTGGTTAAGTAGATTTTCAGGTGTCTTTCTGTTTCTCTCCTTATCTCCTCTCCCTCTCTAAATTTCTCTCTGCCTCTATCCAATAATAATTTTTTTTAATATTTTTTAAAAAGAAAAGAAGTAAATGACCTAAGGAAATCTACAGACACATGATAATCTAGTAACATATATTTTAGAAAACATCAAAGAATAAGTCACAAAGGAAATTAGAAAACGCATTGAGGTAAAGGTAAAGGCAAGCATGCTAAAACTCATGGGCATTAGGAAAGTGGTCCTTTGTAGGAAGTCTACAACTGGAAAGGTCTACATCAAAAAATCAGCTGAGGGTGCCAGATGGTGGCAATCCCAGTTGAACACACACATTACCATGTGCAAGGATCCAGGTTCAAGTCTCTATTCCCCACCTACAGGGAGAAGCTTCATGAGCAGTAAAGCAGGGCTGCAGGTGTGTGTCTCTCTCTATCCCTCTCAACCTCTCCCTCCCCTCTCAATTTCTCTTTTTAATTTTTTTAATTTTTTAATTTTATTTATCTATGATTGTATAGAGATAGGGAGAAATTGAGGGGGAGAGAGACAGAGGGACACCTGCAGCACTACTTCACCACTTGCAAAGCTTTCTTCCCTGAAGGTGGGAACCAGGAGCTTGAACACGGATCCTTGTGCCCTGTAGTGTGTGTACTTAACCAGGTGCACCACCATTTAGACTCTTGATTTATCTCCATATTATCAAGTAAATAGAAAAGGAAAAGAAGAAGGAGGAGTCGGAGTCATGGAGGGCCAGTGAAGTAGCTTAGTTGTATAGTGTGCTGCTTTGTCATGTACACCCAGTTTCAAGCCTGGCCCCCCACTGCAATGAAGGAAGCTTTGGTGCTGTGCCCTCTCAAAAAAAGAAGAAAGAGGAAGAGGAAGAGGAAGAGAAAGAAGAGGACATAGAAAGGGAAAGGGGGTGGGGAAAGAAAGGAAAGAAGGAAGAAGAGGGGGAAGGGCTGGGGAGCAATCTCCTAGATTCTAAATTCCATCTCTCCTTTTTTGTTTGTTTTCTTTTGTTACTGACTAGAGACAGAGATAAATTGAGATAGGAGGAGGTAGAGAGGAAGAGAGACAGAGAGACATCTGCATCCCTGCTTCACCACTCATGAAGCTTTTCCCCCTGCAGGTGGAGACTGGGGTCTTGAACCTGGGTCCTTGTGCACTGTAATGTGTGTACTTATCCAGATGTGCCATGCCTGGCCCTTAAATCCTATCTCTATGAGAGTCTGGAATGTGTAAGATGATCATGAACAGATTCTGTCTTAAGAGAACACCTTTTTGGGTGGGGGTGACAGCATAATGGTTATGCAAACAGACTCTCATGCCTGAGGCTCCTAAGTCCCAGGTTCAACCCCCCACACCACCATAAGCCAGAGCTGAGCAGTGCTCTGGTGTTTCTCTGTGTGTGTGTCTCTCTCTCTGCATGTCTCTCAAAAATAAAAAAATTAATAAAAAAATTTTAAAAAAAGAACACCTTTTATCAATGTTACTTCAAACTACAGTCTGTCTAGGTGTAAACAAACATTTATTTGCTTACACAAATTCGATTGAGGACTGAGTAACGTTGAGATGCTTGAGTCTGATAACCCACTCTACAGGCAGGCTGTTCTTCCCAGTGTTTCAAACAACATCCACTTAGCAAATATTTACAGAGCAGCTTCTCTAAGTGGAACCTTGTTTTCCTTCCAGGGAGCAGAGCCACAAACAAGGCCGGAGTCTGTTCTGAGTCTGTTCTCGGGGAGTTTACCTTTTGGCCCTCAGCATATTTATGATGTGCAGGCAGAATATTTTAAACACCATGGCAGTACAGTCTGGTGTCACTTGCTCCAACAAATAGCCAGATGTCTGCTGCATCAACCTCAGCCCTCTGCTGGATGCCTGGTCATGTAAAAGTAGCCAGCTTCCAACCTTAAGAAGTAGCCAGTGTGAGTGAAAAACAAAACAACAGTTACCCTGAAAGCGATTATACCTTCTGCGTACGCAGTGCATATTTGCACCAGCCCCTGTGCCCAAGCACATGAGTCCAGGGTGACCCTGGGGAAGTGCTGGTACCAGGCTGCCCAGGGCAGCCTTAATGCTTGTGGGGAGAACAGGACACTGCAAACGAACACTGAAGCCTCCAAGTCACTGTGTGTACAAGACTTCTTGTACACTGTGTGTACAAGACTTCTGGCATCTATCTCTAGGGCTGAAACGCCAGACAGATTTTCTTCTTCCTGTTTCTGGGTATGTCCCAAAATAGTGAAATTTTTTATAGTCAAAGGTGATAAAATAATTAATTTAAAATAATATGAAAATGACCCAGAAGGCGGTGCAGTGGATAAAGCATAGTGTCCCAAGTATGAGACCCTAAATTCAATCTCCATTATCCAAAGTGCCAGAATGATGCTCTAGTTCTCTCTCTCTCTCTCACCAATAAACCTTTTTAATATAAAGTAACACAGGTAATTCTGAGATTTTTTTTTTCAATTTTCAGGGCAAATGATAAAGGCAGGAGGGTATCTTAGTAACTATTCTTGGCTTGTTCTCTCTATAGATGTATGTTTTTTCTTCTCAGATCCCTGTTGGGGCAGGTACATGTACTACAGACATCAGGCAAGCCTCAGGGGGGCAGAAACTCAGGAGTTTAGCAAGCACCCATTTTAGGAGCTGCCCTTCTGTTGGCCCTTCTGAACTCAGGCAGCAGCTGTCCTTGTCCTGTGATCCTGGCTGCAGTGGCCTACCAGAGAACAGGCCCCTTGGTGACAGCCCTTAAGGCACCTCCCCACGAGGGAGGGAGGCTGGCCTTTCCTTCCTCAGCTTCCTCTGTCTCCTCCTGACCTGAAGGTGTCTGGGGCCCACCCTGCATTGCCCCCAGGCCTCCCACTCAGGCAGAGGTGAGGTCCAGAGTGCTGGGCACCCCTCTGTAGCTGGATACCCCCAGCTTCTGCTGCCTAGTCATTCCCCAAGTGGTGCACCAAGCAGGCTCGCAGCTGCGGTGTCCCTCAGAGAAGTTGCCGGCCAGCAGTGAGCACAGGAAGCACCGGAAGGAGGAGTGACCACTCAGTCACAGAGGTAGACACTCTGCATTGCATCTGAGAGGCGCCTTTTGCTCTGGAGATATGCCTGGGGTGGCCCCTCCCTGGTTCACCTTACGCCATGCTGTCCGAGTGATGGTGCTAATGTTTCTAAAGTCAGGACAAGGGAGCATCCTAGGTGGCCTGTGTTCCTGCTAAGCCTTAGCAGATGGTATAGAAACAAAGGAAACCCAGGTCACCATGGTAGGGTGCTGGGTATCCCACTGGTGGGACCCAGTCTGGAATGTTTAGGGTTGGATGGGTAGGTCGCAGGGGCTCCAGGGATGTAGCTGATCTTTTTTTTTTAAATCTATTTTATATCTTTTTAATGAGAGAGAAACAGAGGTAGACCAGAGCACTGCTCAACTCTGCTTTCTGGTGGTTCTGGGGATTGAGCTTCGGGCATGAAAGTCATTTGCAAGTAGAAAAGAAGAGGAAAGAAAAGAAAAGAAAAGAAAAGAAAAGAAAAGAAAAGAAAAGAAAAGAAAAGAAGTCATTTGCAGAACTGTCATGCTTTCTCCCTTAGCTGATCTTTAAAGAGACTGAGATGCTCCCTGGTGAGTGTCCGTGAGTTGGTTATCATAATGGGAGAGAAAAATAAATTTTTTTCCTCAGTATATGGAAGCAGGGTGAGAAGGGGTCAGGCAGTGGTGTACTTGGTAGAATGCATACCTTGCCAAGACCCGAGTACCCACCTGCAGGGAGAAACTTCATAAGCAGTGGAGTAATGCTGCAGGCTCTCTTTTCTCCCCATCTCTCTCCCTCTGTATTCTGTCTTTTTCATAAAGGAACTTTTAAAAGACACCAGGTGTAATAGTGTTAACATGCAGACAAGAGTCCTTGTGACAGGCCTGGTGGGGAGGAAAAAAAAACAGTAAATGAAAAATAAGATTCAGGGTGAAAATAAGAGAAGGCAGCTGAAAAGTTCTGTAGTTACTGGAGAAAATAAATGAAAAAAATGGGTTATGATGCAATGGTGAGACTGGTGTCTTGAGTGGCATTCATGAACACCTGTCAGGGACTGTTCTGAATTAGTTTGGGTATTTTTAGTTGATTTAATAATGATTAACAAGGTTGTAAGATAACAAGGGTACAATTAATTTCTCACCTCCCCTCCATTGAAGCTTCCCTATCCTTTACCCCTCTGGGAGTATGGAGCAAAATTCTTTATGGGGTGCAGAAGGTGAGAGTTCTGGCTTCTGTATTTGCTTCTCTGCTGAACATGGACATTGGCAAATGGATCCATACCCCCAGCCTGTTTTTTATCTTTTCCTAGTGGGTAGGGCTCTGGCGAGGTGGGGTTCCAGGATACGTTGGTGGGGCCAAGTTCTCAACAAGTTTTTTTTTTCCAAAGTCAGTCACTGAGAGTACCACCAATGTAATCAATTAGTACACAGTACTTCTATGCCAAAACCCTGAGTTGAATCAGGCTTTTCCCAGAGCTAAAGTAAGAATAAAAGGCATTATCTTCTTCAAAGGCCCAGATCAAGGAGTCCAGGAGGAAGGAAACAGAGCTGCAGGTTGTTAAGCACTGAGGAAGTCAGCCTCTCAGGAAGGGTCCGTCTCCCCCTAGATGAAGAAACTCTGCTTGTTTATTCCCCCAAATATTTACAAAATTAATGGATTGTGATCCTGCCACGTTCTTTCACTGAATTCTGCAAGATCTGGGGGGAAAGCAAGGTCATTTTGTGCTGGCCAGGGGATGTGCATTCTTGTTAGCTATAGAAAATAGAAAAAGAAACTTGTGGAGACAGCAAGTATTGTGATGGTGGTAGCATGCTACACAGTGTTGTCTTCTTGGCCCTCAGGGAGTGCCCACCATGAGAATGGCATCCCATCCCCAGGTGCTTCCCTGCTTTCCCCGGAGTTTCTCACAGGCCACTTCCCATAGGAACTTAGGCTGCAGGAGCCAGATGATCAGGCTGCGTGTCCCTATGGGACCTCAGGCCCCAGCCTGACCATGCCTAGCTCCGTGAGCCACAGCTGCAGCTGTTCCCACTGCCCCCCCCCCCACTCCCATGATCTAGAAGATACCTTCTCCGACTCCCCTGAGAGGTACAAGAGGCTCCTCAGCTGTGACAACCCCTCTCTACTCCCATGGCCCATAGCTGACCAAGAACCAAGACAGCAAAAGGCCTATAAATCAGCTGGACAATCTCTCTCCACTCACACCTGCACCTGCCACAGACACAGACATGCTGTCCAGCCCACAAGCCAAGTGGAAGGAGTTGTTAGCAGGAATACTCACTCTCCACCACCTCCATTCTCCTACTGATGCTACAGTGTGCTTGGATTACACTTTTTGCCACTCCACCCCTTCAAGAGCATTCCATGTTGCCCTTAACACATCTCAGAGCCAGTGGGCTTCAGACCCCAGTGCTCATCTACCTGTTATAAATGCCTCTGCACACACAGCATCAAGGACAGTTCAGAATTTTTTTACAGCTCTCTCTCTTTTTCTTTCTTCCTCTCTTTCTTTCTTTCTTTGTCTTTTCTCCAGGGTTATCACTGGGGCTAGGTGCCAGCACTACAAATCTACTGTTCCTGGCCACCAATTTTCCCCCATTTTACTGGATAGGACAGAGAGAATTTGGGAGAGGAGGGTAAGATAGAAAGGAAGAGAGAAAGAGAAAGAGAGACACCTGCAGACCTGCTTCATCCCCCTGCAGGTTGGTTCAAGCCCTGAGCCAGGGCTTGAACTTGGATTCTTGTGTGGGTCCTTGTGCTTAGTACTATGTGTGCTTAACCAGGTGTGCCACTTTCTTTTCAAGTACTGTTTGCACACACTGACATGTATAAACTTGAACTGAATGGGGGTTAGGTGGTGGCACACCTGATTGAGTGCATACACTACTGTGTGCGAAGACCCAGGCACAATCCCCTGATCCCCACCTGCAGAGGGAAAGATTCACAAGTGGTGAAGAAGGGCTGCAGGTGTCTCCCTCTATCTCCCCCTCCCTTCTCAATTTCTCTCTGTCACTATCTAATAAATAAAGAAGAAAGAAAGAAGGAAGGAAAGGAAAATAAAAAAAGAAAAGAAGAGAAAAGAAAAAGGAAGGGAAGGGAAGGAAGGGAAGGGAAGGAAATGGGAAAGGGAAAGGGAAAGGGAAAGGGAAAGGGAAAGGGAAGGGAAGGGAAGGGAAGGGAAGGGAAGGGAAGGGAAGGGAAGGGAAGGGAAGGGGAAGGGGAAGGGGAAGGGGAAGGGGAAGGGGAAGGGGAAGGGGAAGGGGAAGGGAAGGGAAGGGAAGGGAAGGGAAGGGAAGGGAAGGGAAGGGAAGGGAAGGGAAGGGAAGGGAAGGGAAGGGAAGGGAAGGGAAGGGAAGGGAAGGAAAGGAATAAACCTGAACTGCATGCTTCATGGGTTTGGGCAAAGCACAGAGAGAGACCAGTGCGACCCAAAAATCTATTCAGACACAGAAGTTTAACACAACTCCCAAGTCCTTCATGCTCCTTCTCAGCTAACAGCTACTACTTCCTCCCTTCTCAAAACTGACCTTGGATGGCACCATAGAAGGTGGGCTCAGGGTTCCTTGAAGGCTGAGCACTGCACAGTGCTATCTGTCCCCAACCCACAGATGGGACCCCCAGGATGGGCATGTCAGCAGCAAAGGATTCCAGTTTGCCCCAACCAGGTTCAGAGACACAGCTATACAAAGTGAAATTCCCATGCCAGGAGACAGAGCTGGAGAGCTGGAATGCCCTAGGGAGGGAGGGGGGGGGTTCCCTTTGCATGTCTACCCTCCCCTCTCCTCACTTTTCATCCTCTTTGGTTCAAACAGGACCCTAAAATTTGATTAATCAACCAATAACCAATTCCTGGTGCACAGTTCCCAGAAAGTCTGTTCCTCTATATCGACAACTATAGGGGAAAAAGAACTTTTTCTCCCTAAACAGTCAGATGAACTAATAAATCCGCAGGACTTTATGCTTCACCAACTATCAAATTACAGTTAAACAGGCTCTGCAAAGAAGCAATGATAAGAGCAACTGCCAGCTGCCCTAGTTTCTTTCAGCCTATCAGCTACTTCAGGACATCTGCCTTTTCCATGTCTATTTCTGCAGCCATAACTGTGCATGCCAGTATCAGCTCATCTTTCTCAGCTCCACTGTTAACTTGATTTGTGGGTTGCGACTTTGCATGGTCATTTCCAGATACTTTTTATCTGTTGCTAAACAGCGCAGCAGAAGTAGTAACATGGTTAACATAGCAGGCTCCTTGGTCCCAGCCCCACAGGGAACTGTCTGGACAGCTTCCAGTTCTGAGCTACGCCCCACCGCCCAGCTGGAAAGTTTTGTCTCCAAGTAAAGTGAGAATCTTTCTTTTGTTTTGCCTTGTTTAGCAATTTTCTTTTTTATTTTTCTTTCCTTCTTTTTATATTTTTAGTTTATTAAATATTTAATAATGGTTAACAAGATTGTAAATTAATAGGGGTAAATTAATTGTAAATTAACAATCCCACACAGTTCTCACCACCAGAGTTCTGTATCCTATCTCCTCCATTGGAAGCTTCCCTATTCTTTATCCCTCTGGGAATGTGGACCAAAATTTTTTTCCTTTTTTTATTTATAAAAAATAAACATTGATTAAACCAGCATAAGAGGGGTACAACTCCACACAATTCCCACTACCAGAATTCCATACCCCATCACCTCCCCTGATAGCTTTCCTATTCTTTATCCCTCTGGGAGTATGGACCCAAGGTCATTGTGGGATGCAGAAGGTTGAAGGGCTGGCTTCTGTAATTGCTTCCCCACTGAATATGGACATTGGCAGGTTTATCTATACTCCCAGCCTGTCTCTCTCTTTCTCTAGTGGGGTGGGGGCACTTGGAAAGTGGAGTTCCAGGACACATTGGTGGGTTTGTCTGTCCTGGAAAGTCTGGTCAGCATCATGCTAGCATCTGGAACCTGGTGGCTGAAAAGAGAGTTAACATACAAAGCCAAACAAATTGTTGCCCAGTCATGAACCTAAAGGCTGGAATAGTGCAGATGAAGAGTTGGGGGCTACTCCATCTTGTAGATAGCTAGTAGGCATATTTTAGTTATATTCCAAAGGACCTGTGGCTATACTAGTTTTTTTTTTTTTTTCCTGAGTCTGAAATCTAATATGCAGGTGGATCCAAGTTATTGTCTGGGGAGATGATGTCATGGCTGGAAAAAGGACCAGAAAGCTGGATCAGGGAAGAGAGTAGCTCCCTAATATAGGAAAGGGGTATAAATATTGTGAATGTAAACCCCATCGATTTGATTTGGTCTGGGACCCATATTCAGCTTAGGAGCTTATACGACCTCTGCATCCCTGTAGATATGAGCTCACATTATGTGGTCATGAGTAGGAACATTCCATACTGCCCCAATATCAACCCATCTTCCTCAGGTATAGCACAGAGTATATTGTCCATCTTCCCTTTGGAGGATGGAACATTCTCTACCGTTGTTGATCCATGGACCAAAATTCTTTATGTGGTGCAAAATTCTTTATGTGGTTCTGACTTCTGTAATTGCTTCTCCACTGGACATGGGTGTTGGCAGGTAGATCTATACCCCCAGCCTGTTAATATCTTTCCCTAGTGGGGCAGGGCTCTGGGGAGGTGGTGTTCCAGGACACATTGGTGAGGTCATCTGGCTGGGGAAGTCAGGATGGCGTCATGGTAGCATCTGCAACTTGGTGATGGAAAAGCTGTAAAATATAAAGCAGGACAAATTATTTAATAATCAGGAACCTAAAGGTAAGAATAGAGCAGATAAAACTAAGGGTCTTGGTGTGGGAAGAAGTCCATTTTAGGTATATTCCAAGGGGCCCATGACTTTCATAATTTTTGCCTGAGTCCAACAGCTAGCATGCAGGTGGGCTAAACGTATTGTCTGCGAAGATAAGGTCAGAATTGAGAACAGAACCAGAAAGCTGGATTCGGGCAAATATGTTTAACAATTTTCTAAGAGTAGACTCCCTAAAGGATTCTTAAAAAAAAAAAAAAAAAAAGCAGAGCACTGCTCAGTTCTTTCTTACAGTGATGTGAGAGATTGAACCTGGGACTTTCAAGCCTCAGACTTGGGTGTTGTCACTTTGCATGACCACTGTGCTGTCTCCTCCAGCCTCCTAGATGGTTTTATGGTGCCAGGTCTTTAAGGGCTTTTGTCTAACTTGTCAGTACTGGTACTTCGTTCTCCCTAGTATATCCAACCTTTGATTTGCTCACTATAAAGTTCCATTAGTAGGTTTTAGCAGGGCTTGCTTGTAGAGTATGCTACAGTGAAATTCTTATTTCCCTGGGGTTGGCACAGATGTGGCACTTAATGTTCATGAATGAAAAGGATGTTCCATCCAAGCTTTGCCCCAAAGAAGCAGGACTGGGTAGATGAAGGGTCCGCAGTGCCCAAAAATGTCTTGTCTGAGGACTAAGCGTGAGGTGAGCTTCTCCCGGCAGGATGGCCAAGGGAACTCAGGGTCTGGTCTCTGTAGAGAGATGGAATTCTCCTTGTTCCTCTAAACATCCTGTCCCTGTGAATGTTCGCCATTTTGTTTTCTAGAGCACTGCTCAGCTTTAGCTGATGGTGGTACAGAAGACTGAACCTAGAACTTTGGAGCCTCAGGCATGAGAGTCTCTCTCATAATGCTATCTACCACCACCCTAAAGATGCTTGTGCTTTTCTTTTTTTTAATATTTATTTATTTATTATTGGATAGAAACAGAGAAATTGAAAGAGGAGGGATAGTGGTAAGGAGGGAGACAGAGAGAGACCTGTAGACCTGCTTCACCACTTGTGAAGCTTTCCCCCTGCAGGTGGGTGCCAGGGGCTTAAACCTGGGTCTTTGTGCGCTGTAAAATGAGAACTTAACCAGCTGCATCACTAGACATGGGCACTGGCAGGTGGATCCACATTCCCAGTCTGCAGTCTGTTTCTATCTTTCCCTAGTGGGGCAGGGTTCTGGGGAGGTGGGGTTCCAGGACACATTGGTGAGGTCATCTGCCCAAGGAAACCAGAGTGGACAATTAATAATATTTATATACTTTCCTTATGTTTGGGAGCTACTCTCTGCCCTAGCCCAGTTTTCTAGGCCTATTCTCAACTCTGACACCATCTTCCCAGACAATACTTTTAGCCCACCTGCATGTTAGCTAGCTGTCAGGCTTAGGCAAAAATTACTAAAGTCATGGGCCCCTTGGAACATACCTAAAATAGACTTTCTAACTTCTTCCAACATGAAGACCCCTAGTTTCATTTACTCTGTTCCTACCTTTGGGTTCCTGTTTATTAAATTATTTGACCTGCTTTATATCTTACTGACTTCCAACCACTGAATTGTGAAGTGCCAGCCCTTGGTGCTCTGTGAGCGGTGGAGCAGGCAGACTGGGCAGGCTGCCCGGAGTGCTGGGGGGCTTCCTGGCCTTAATTAAGACTCCATTCCCTTTAAAAGGAAAAGTATGCCTGGAATCCAGGGAGGTGGCTGCGAAGCCTGGCGGGAAGGTTGGACCTGCCAAGCCACAGGCCACTGGGTGTCCCCAGAGAGAGAGAGTGGTGTCAGTCCAAGGTGGCAGCGGGGATCTCTCCTACACTGAAAGTCCCAGCCCCCGCCTGGGGTGTCAGCCCTTGTTCTCCGCACCCCAGCACCTCTGGGAGGGGGGAGGGGTAGCGCTCCTGCCCTTGTCCCCAGCCCACCCTACATCATAGGCTGGGCTGGGCCAGGAGGAGCTTCTCCTGCCTTTTTTGGGGCGTCTCCCTGCTGTGCCCTGGACTTGCTGGCTGGCGCCCACTGACCCAGCTGCGGCAGAGGGAGAAGGGAGGCAACCCTGGCTCCCTGCAGCCAGGATGACCGGAAGGTAACAGCCCCCCACTCATACCCTGGGCGGGTGGGGACCCCTCCTGGGTGGAGATCCTGAAAACTGTCTAGGCAGAGCTGAGGACATGCCTCCCCCCAAGTGCCGCACCCCAGCTTGATGGGCGGCAGGCTGGGCCAAGCTGGTCTCCCTCAGTCTAAGCTGGCTCCCTAGAGACTACAGTCTTCCTGACATGGGTAAAGGACCCCAGGCACAAGCTTCTGCGTATAAAATCAGCAGGGCACCGGGCTATGCTGGGCTGCAGATCCTAGCATTCCTTACTGAGCTCTGCTCCAGGGTAGACAGGGACCTGAGTGGGAGGGGAGGGTGTTCTTCAGGCACCTGTCACGGGGAGGTGAGAAATGGCATCCATGTATCCACACTGGACTGAAAACCACCAACCACCCCCAAATAAAATGAAAAAAAAAAAACTTAAAGAAAAAGGAAAGCATACAGCTAGAGGGTGACAGGTGCTAGCTAGACTTAATCTGGTCCTCAAACTCTATGCAAATGTACAAATTGTGTTGTGCACCTGAAACAAACAGGATGTTATGTGTGAATTCCTCCTCCTTCTTCTCTTCCTCCTCTCCCTTCTCCTCCTCACCCTCCTGTTCCTTCTTCTCCTCCTCTTCCTTCTCCTCCTCAGCCTCCTCTTCCTCCTCCTCTTCCTTCTCCTCCTCCTCTTACTCCTCTTCCTTCTCCTCCTCCTCTTACTCCTCTTCCTTCTCCTCCTCCTCTTACTCCTCTTCCTTCTCCTCAGCCTCCACTTCCTTCTCCTCCTCAGCCTCCACTTCCTTCTCTTCCTCCTCTTCCTTCTCCTTCTCACCCTCCTTTTCCTACTTCTCCTCTTCCTTCTCCTCACCCTCCTCTTCCTTCTCCTCCTCCTCACTCTCCTCCTGTTCTTCACCCTTCTCCTCCTCCTTTTCTTCCTCATCATCCTCTTCCTCCTCCTCACCCTCCTCCTCTTCTATAATGTGGTGCCATCACAAAGGTTGCAAAAGGTCTGTGGGTGCCAAGCAGAAATGCCTCCAACACCAGATGTACAAGGTGGGGTGGAGAGACTAGACCTGCTCAAACCTCTGGCCTCTTGTTGTCCGTTTTGTAGATGACATAACTGAGGCCACAAAGGTGGGATGACTCACATGCCTGGTCACATGTCCACTAGGGTCTGATCCTGGGAACATAGCTGGGCACAAGGCCATGTCTCAGCCCTCGTGTGGGAGGGGCTGGCCTCTCAGACCCAGAAGGTTCCCTCAGCTGAGTCCTGACAGAATAAGGCTCTTGTTCACGTTGACTCAGAGACCCCGAGGTTTTGCGGGGCAAGAGGGCTTAGAAGAACAGCTGGCAGCACCCAGGAAGGAGATCTCTTGCTCAGAGAGCAAGAAGGTGAGTCCTGACCCAGGAGACCTGCAGGGTGACAGCCTGCAGGGCACATGAACCCTGGTCACAGGCAGGGTTGTCCTGGGGGCATAGGCAGCTTCACCAATTCCAAACAGAAGGGCTCTGTCATCTACCCTAGTCCTACAGATGGGAAGCATTTCAGTTCTCACTTCCTAGTCCTTCTGTCCAGTCTGAACAACACCAAAATGGTGACTTGGAAAAAACAGAGAGCATAATGGTTACTCAAAGACACTCTCATGTCTGAGGTTCCAAAGTCCCAGGTTCAATCCCTCGCACCACCATAAGCCAGAGCTAAGCAATGCTCTGGAAAAAAAAAAAAAGGAAGAAGAAAGAAAGAAAGAAAGAAAGAAAGAAAGAAAGAAAGGGAAAGAAAGGAAGGAAGGAAGAGGTGAGAGAGACACTTGCAACACTGCTTCACCAACTGTGAAGCTTCCTCCCTGCAGGTGGGGAATGGGGCTAGAGTCTGGGTCTTGGTGCACTGTGATGTGTGGACTCAGACATGTGTGCCGCTGCCTGGCCCCTGGCCCAAGACTCTGTCCATAGTGAGACAAAGACTTGTCACCAGGGTGCCAGTATACCCCTCTTCCTTGTAAAGTCTCTAGCACCTCATATACCGAAGACTCCTCAGTCAGAAACAAAAAAAGAAAAAGAGAGAAGAGCCACGGCACCAGGTCTCAAAGTTGCCCTGTGCCCTGCCCTAACTCCTTCCCTCATGCCATGCTTTCCTCCTTCTCTGGGAGCAGTCAGCAGTCTGTGGGTGTAGGTTTTCATTCTCCTTTGAAGTTGCCTATCACAGTGAGTATCCATGCCAAGACTGGCTTGCTGGCCCTCTGCATACCAGGACAGCACCAGGATAAGGCCAGGAGGTGGAGGAATGGACATTGGGCCCAACCTCTAGAATGGGTGAGAGTTTTTCCCCTCCTAGAAGCAATGGGGGGGAGAGAAAGAGAGATAGAGATTGATATATATATATATATATAGAGAGAGAGAGAGAGAGAGAGAGAGAGATTTGCCAGGGTTTCACTGCTCCAGGACAATTTTTTCAGAGAGAAAGAAAGAAAACATCAACAAAACAGGAAATGACAGGTGTTGGAGAGGTTGTAGAGAGAGTGTCTGCCACACTGCTGGTGAGAATGCAAACTGGAGCAGCAGCCCCTTTGCAAGACTGGATGAAGAGTCTTTTTTTTAACAATATTTTAATTTATTTATTATTGGACAGAGATAGAAATTGAGAGGGGAGAAAGAGGGAGAGAGACAGAAACATCTGCAGCCCTGCTTTATTACTCTTGAAGCTTTTCCCCTGCAGGTGGAGACCAGGGGCTTGAACTCGGGTCCTTGTGCACTATAATGTGTGCACTTAGCCAGGTGCACCATCATTCAGCCCTTGGAATATCTTTTAACAAATAAAAATGGAGTTACCATATAATTCATTAATACCACTCTTAGGCATTTATCCAAAGGACACTCACACTACTAATTCAAAGAACATATACACTCACAGCTGCATTATTCACAAAAGCCAAAGAGTGGAAGCAGCCTAAATTCCCATCAACAGATGACTGGCTAAAGAAGACTTGGGGTATATATTCTTTCCAATCCTATTCTTCACTCAAAAAAAAAAGGCGATATTGTGTTGCTTGGGACAAAAATGAATGGAATTAGAAGTGATTATGCTTAGAGAACTAATCAATGAAAGACAACTACCAGATGATTTCACTTATGTGTGGAATCTAGCGATCTGATGCACATGAACTTACAAAGAAAAGCAAGCAAACTGTAAGGCTGAGAAGTCTGGTGGTTATCTCTGGAAGGTGGGAGGTGAGGACACAGAACTGAATTCTGATGGTGGATGGTGTATAACTAGACACTGTGGCTTACCATCCTGCAACCCACTGCTAATCACAAATACAGAATGGGAGTAGAGAGGGATGGTCAAGACACACACAGAGAAAGATCACAGCACCAGAGTTTCTCCCAGTGTGAAGGGGACCCAGATTCAAACTTGAATCTTGTGCAAGTCATCTTGTCGCCCGCGGTAGGGTCTCCCTTCTACTGTTTCCTGTGACCTTATCCTAAAGACAGAACAGAGAAGTTGAACTGGGGGGAATGAGAGTGGGGTATAATGGACAGGAAAGTGATGCATGGTTTGTCCTGGCCGCTATGGGAGCTAGATCCAAAGTAGTTTAAGCCTTAAAGCACTTGAACTGGTGTGCAAGATCTGAGGAGCAACCTCATAACACAGGCCTAGGGAGTGTCTGGGAATTCTAATCTTCCACCATGTGGTGGGTTCCACTGGCAACTGACTTCTAACCATCCAAGGGCTTCTCAGAGTTACAACCCGTTCACGTAACAAAGTAGACCTGTATTACTCTCTGTACTTAAAACAAACAAAAAAAAGCCAAGGCTTTTGGAAGCTGTGAACCAGGACCTGTAGAAAGTGAAATATATGGAAGAAATATTTTGACTATTCAGATATTATAAACCCCAGTGTTACCATTCATTCGCTTACCACATTTTAACCTTCCCAGTAAGTACAGCTCCTTCTTTCATTATTTTTAAATGTTTTTATTATTTTTATTTATTGTATAGAGACAACTGGAAATCAAGAGGGTGGGGGGTGTCAGAGAGGGAGAGAGACAGAGAGACACCTGCTGAGGGGCTAGGTGGTGGTTCACCCAGTTGAGCACATGCTTTTGTCTGTCTCCTTCATCATTTACAGCTACAAACAGTCCTATAGTCACACTGGAGCTGTCCCCCATGAGTCTTAGCCTTGTGTGTTATTTTTATTGGCCTCAAAGTAGTTTCTAAATTCCCGTGTGTGTGTGTGTGTGTGTGTGTGTGTGTGTGTGTGTGTGTTGACTTCTTGGTTCTTCAGGAATGTTTTTCAGTTTTCACATACTTGAGAACTGTATAAATTGCCTTCTGTTACTAATTTCTAATTGTATTGCTTTGTTATGACCTCATAATTTTGGAAATCGTTGAGGATAGTCTTGTGCTCCATCTATGGTCTACCTGGAGAAGATCCCATGTGCACTTGGAAATAGCGTGGCGCTTGCTGTTGTTGACTAGAGTGTTTCCAGAGATGGCTGTCATTGATCCCTGCTGTTATTCTTGTCTTCATAGTCTTGCTACATTTTTGTTTAATGATTTGTTCATTATCTACAATGAATTATTGAAGTCTCCAATATGACTATTAAATTATCTTTTTTTTCTTTTCTTTTGTCAATTTTTGCTTCAGCATTTTGAGGAATCTGTTGTCAGACTCATCTAGGCTTCTGATTGGGCTGGTAGACAGCATAAAAGTTCTGCAAAAGACTCTCATGCCTGGGGCTCCAATAGTCCCAGGCTCAGTCCCCCACACCACCATAAAGCAGAGTTGAGCAGTGCTCTGGTAAAATAAAATAAAATAAAATAAAATAAAATAAAATAAAATAGCTTCTAATTATTATTTCTTCTTGATGTATTGGCCCTGTCATCGTTATAGCATGTATTTTATTGTAATCATGTTTTGAAAGTTTGTCTGATATTAATATAGGTAATTATTTATACTTTTAAACTATTTGTATTTTTTAGATCTTTTTTTTACTAGTGGCTTAATAATGGTTTACAAGATCATAAGATTACAGGGGTGTAGTTCCAGACTGCATTCACTAATGGAGTTCTGTGTCCCCCTCCCCTCAGGATAATCACCAGAATTGTCACAGGCTTATAGACCATTTCATTCCTTTTTTTGTAAGTTTGTGTTTCACATTCTTCATACTGTGCATATAAAGGAAACATCCAGTAGTTGTCTTTGAAAGGAATGAAGGTCACTGGGTGACAGGTGCAAACAGTTGTAGTAAGAGTCCCTGCACAGGAAAACTGTACTGCCACCCGTCCTCACATCTGTCTGGTTTTGAACCAAAATAATTCTCTTACAGAAAGCAGAGTTGGTTTCAAAGATTTCCATCTGCCATTTTGCTCATTGTTTTCTGTGTTTTATGCTTTTTTGTCTCAGTTCCTACATGACAACCTTCTTTTGTGTTAAATTATTTTATGATGGAGTTGCCTTGAAGTCAGGCTGGAAAAGACTTATAGATGGAATAAATATTTATGTTGTCTTTTACACTTATCTGTGTAGTTCTTTGTGTCTTTATTTCTTTATATGGTTTTAAACTACTGTTTAGTGCCCTATCACTCATCCTGAAGGGCTCTCTTTACTATTATTGTACAACTCTAAATTTGGGCGGGGGTGATACTGGGCAGTGGTGTACCCAGTTAAGCACACATTACCAAGCACAAGGGCCCAGGTTCGAGCCCCAGCTCCACACCTGCAGGGGGTCCTCTTCACAAGCAGTGAAGCAGGTCTACAGGTGTCTTATTTTTCTCTATCCCTCTTTATCTCTCTGTCCTCTCTCAATTTCTCTCTGGCCTAGCTAATAAAAAATAGGAAAAATAAATGTCCTTTTTGGTCTCAATTTATGGTTTTTATCTATTTACTGATATTCTTTATCTGGTGAGATATCTTCCTGATACTTTCATCTGGCATTGTAAATAGGGTTTCCTTCCGTCTTTGAATATGTTTTAAAACATGATTAGAACGAGTTATTGACTTACTATGAGAGAGAAAGCAAATGAAAGAGGAGAAAGAAGAGTCCAGAGTGTTGCCTAGCTCTGGTGTAAGGTGGAACCAGGCCCTGAGACTGTGGCCTCTGGGATTGGAGGAATACAGGTTGGTGTTGTGACAGGTGGTGCTATCCACCAGGTCTGTCTCACTGATGTGTAAGCCCTCCTAGTAAGTCTAACAACTGTGCTTCCCCAGGGATAATTTCTGTGGATGACTTTTTTTCTGTGAATTTGCATATATGTGTCACACTTTAATTTTGTTTCTTTGCATTTCTCATAATGTTTTGTTGAGAATTGGACTTTTTAAATTTTTTATGTTTATTATTGGCCAGACAGAGAAATTGAGAGGGGAAGGGGAGATAGAGAGGGAAAGAGACAGAGATACACCTGCAGCCCTGCTTTACCTCTTGTGAAGCATTCCCCCTGCAGGTGGGGACTGAGGGGCTTGAGCCCAGGTCCTTGTGCATTGTAATGTGTGTGTTTAACCAGGTTCACCATGGCCTGGCTCCACAAATGGACATTTTAAATAGTCTAATATGGCAACCCAGGAAATCAGATTCTCCCTACTCCCCAGAGTGTTGCTGTTGTTGATGTTGCAACCTCTTGTTTGTCCAGTGACTTTTCTGCTGTAGTTCTAAAAGCATGTGTCTGTCATTTCTGGTCATGGAGTCTCCTTTCAGCTAACAGTCAGTCAGTGATATGAGAAAGCTCCTTGGATATCTGAACTCACTCAACTTTTGCTAAATACCCCGAGAATATGTTATGGGACACTTTCAACATTCAACCAGGAAGGCCTGGTGGTGGCTCACCCAGAAATCACCCACGCTACCATGTGCAAGGTCTTGGGTTCAAGCCTCCACTTCTCACCAGCAGAGGAAAACTTCTGGGGTCATGAAGCAGTGCTGCAGGTGTCTCTCTTTCTCTCTCCCTCTCTAACTGTTCCCTGGCTTCTCTCTGACTCTATAAAATAATTTTTTTTAATGACTGTCACAAGCAGTAGATTCAGTGTGTAGACACTGAACCCCAGGGATAAGCTTTGTGGAAATTAAAAAAAAAAATCTGTAGGGACTGGGTGGTGGCGCACTGGTTTGAGTGCACATGATACAATGTGCAAGGACCCAGGTTCAAGCCCCCAGTCTCCACCTGCAGGGAGAAAACCTTGTGAGTGGTGAAGCAGGGCTGCAGGTGTCTCTCTCCCTCTCCACCTCCCCCTTCTCAATTTTGTCTCTACCCAATAAATAAATAAAGATAATAATTCTTTTAATTATGAACCAGATGTTGTGCAACTCTGCTTTAGACTTCATTTTCTCATCATTCAAGGGCCTAAAACTTATTCAGAAGTAAGAGTTTAAAGCCATCTCAGCTCTTTCCTGCCTACACAGACTGGGAAATAAATTTGACCTTCTAGATTCCCAAGAATGTTACAGTTCTTCTAAAAGTCCCCCCAAAAAACCTCTATTTCCTCAATTTTTCCTTTCAGTCTTTTTGGTTAGTCTTCTGTTTACCCCAACTGTTGTTATCTACATTATAGGAGCTACAATGTCATAAGGCAGTGAGATACTAAAATAATAACAATCTAGAATAGGAAAGCTTTCAAGGGAGGGGATGGGATACAGAGTTCTGGTGGTGGGAATTGTATGGAAATGTACCCCTCATCCGATGATCTTGTCAATATTTCCATTTTACAAATAAAGAAAAAAGGAAAGTTAACTATAATAAATATACAACAATTGTTTTTATTTTTATGATTTATTTCAAGAAAGAGTGATAACAAGAACGTCACTCTGGTATAAATAAGGCAAAGGTCTGCACTTGGTACCTTAGCATGCATTTCCTGTGCTGAGCTGCATGTCCCATCATTGTATCTCTGTATCCTTACTTTTAATTGATCTAAAATATAACTGTGTTTAAAGCAATAATAATAATCTGCAAGAACAGCTTCCATCTTAGGTGTGTGTGCATGAGCTTACACAAAGATAAATCTTTTAAGTGGGGCATTCCAGGGGGAACCAGGTAAAGTTATAACGCTTCTTTGAGAGTGAAAATTCAAAGAACTCCAGCCCTGTCTGTTTGCCCATTACTGGAAATGCGAGTTATGTTTCAAAGTAGCCTCAGAATTAAGAAGCAGAGACTGGGAACTAGGATAAATTAAAACAATGGAGAACATACTCTTCTTTCCAACTTTCAGTTGTCTTACTTAACCAATGTCTCTTGGACTACTGGCAGTCTTTGTTGATTCACAGAATTCTGGAAAATAATGGATTCACACTACTTTGCTAGGGTCTTATTGGTTTCCTTCTTACAGAGGAGCAAGTGTCCAGAGCTTCTTACTCTGCCTCTTTTGCTGACAGTATTCTTGCTGTGTTTTTGCAATGTGTCCTCTGGTGCCAGGGTCCTGGCTGGAGAGCCCAGTGTAGTCCCCACCCAATCTTTGCAAACCGGACTGCAGGATGTGGGGTGCAAGACTTTGCAGAAATTTGGGGTCTGGGTCCAGTCAGACTGTAAGCTTCTCTCAATTTCTGGTCTCTGGTCCTCTCATTTACAGTAAGAAATAGTGTTTGTTTGCTTTGCCTCCAGGGTTATCACTGGGGTTCAATGCCAGCATTATAAATCTACTGTTCCTGGCACCTATTTTTTGCCTTTTTTTATTGGATAGGACCGAGAGAAATTGAGAGCAGGGGGGAGATTGAGAGGGGGAGAAAAAGAGAAACACTGGCAGACCTGCTTCACCGCTTATGAACCATCCCCTCTACAGGTGGGGAGAGGAAGCTTGAACCCAGATCCTTGCCTGGGTCCTTATTCTTAGCATAACGTTCGTTTAACTGAGTGCACCACTACCCAACCCCAGTAAGCAATTTATTGAATTGATTAGCATGTCAGAACTTTGATCTGGAATGTCACTTACATATCATGATGTATAAAACAAGTGTGACTCCTTCCCAGACTTCATGGATGATCACAAAGCAAGGCTTACCTCCTTAAATGGTTCTGCAGGCTGGAAAAAGAGCTCCCCTGTATTGTGTGCCTGCACTGGCTAGTGCAAGGCCAGGTCAGAATCTTGTTCCCACCGCACTGGGGAAAACTCAGTGCTGCTGGGTCTCCCTCCTCCCCACTCTTTCTCTCTCCTATCTATCATCTATCTGTCTATCTATCTACCATCTATCTATCTACCATCTATCATCTATCTATTTACCTATCATCTATCTATCCATCCATCTGGAAAAAAAAAAAAGTAAGCATGGAACTGTGAAGTCCCAGCAACAACAGAAAAAGAAAAGCGTGTGGGGGGAAAAGTTTTTAAAGAGAGAGCAGATGTGACTATGCGTTGATATTCTGCGTTCTAGAGTTCAGGTATTCAGTGCAGGAGACTTGAATGTGGGTGGACTGAGCGAAAGGGGGTCAATATCCTGGGGCACTGAGTTCCTTTAACAGAACCTTCTGCCCAAGTTTTCTCAAATATGCAGTGACCTGTGGGTCAGGAACAGGAGGTGACCCTTGAACTGGGAGTTTTTTCTATATATGCTTTATCCTCTGGAGCCAATTACAAAAATATTTGTAGAATTGATCAGTGCTTGGTACCTTTGGAATTGAGCTGCACTGATCACTGCAAGTATATCCAGCCCTGGTAGTCACCTGATTATGTTTGGGACCTCCCTCCCAAAATGGCTAGTGAACACTTGCTTGTGTCTAAAGTTTTCTAACTGAGCGAGATGCATTTCTCATCTGAGTGCCAAGGGTTGTCCTGCATCTGTGTGAAAGCTGCAGTGAGGGGGACCAGGTGGTGGTGCACCTGGTTAAGTGCACGTGTTACAGTGCTCACGGACCCGGGTTATAGCCCCCAGTCCCCACCTGCAGAGGCAAAGCTTTGCAAGTGGTGAAGCAGGGCTGCAGGTGTCTCTCGAATTTCTCTCTCCCTCTCTATCTCCCCTACCTTCTTGATTTCTGGCTGTCTCTACCCAATAAATAAAGATAATAAAAAAAAATTTTTTTTTAAAAAGAAAAGAAAAAAATAAAGAAAAAAGAAAGCTGCAGTGCCCAGCTGTCTGCAGTGATGACAACCATCTCTTCCTTTTGGAAGGCAGAGGAAGAGACTGCTCCAGCTTTCTGATCTTCCTAGAAGTTTCTCAGAGGACTGGGATCAGTGTGACAGATTGCTGTGAGTGACTTGGATCCTTTTTTTTAAAATACTTTTATTTACATATTATTGGACACAGACAGAAACTGAGAAGGGAGGTGAGCTAGGGAGAAAAAGAGAGATACCTGCAGCCCTGCTTCGCCACTTGTGAAACTTTCCGCCTGCAGGTGAGAACCAGGGACTTGGACCTGGGTCCTTGTGTGCTGTAATGTGTGCACTTAACCAGGTGTGCCACCACCCAGCCCCATTGGATCTAACTTTTACTGCTGACCATGGTGCCTGCACCGTTGGCAGCTGCCACTGTGTAGACAATGACCTTGGGTATTTGCTTATGGCAAAGCTCTTTAGGTAAAAATGCAAGTAAGAGGGCATGTTCCCTCAGTCGGCTGTCGGACCTTGCTGCTCTGTAATTTGTGTTTTGACAGCATGGAGTTCTCTGGACTGTCTGGCTATTCATTGTTCAGACCCAGGAGGCCGGACCAGCCTGTTTTGTGTGGCTGCTATCTCTGGGGAGAAGGCAGAATGTGCCCACCCACACTGAGTGGGGTTCTGCCAGCTCTTTAGTGATCTCTAGGATTCCTGAACTGGCTTAGTCCCATACTGCCCTGCTCAGCTGACTGAAGCATCATCAACCAGTCAGGTGTTAGAGTCAGGGGATCCTGCCCTGTGGCCATGCACCAGGGACCTTCCCAGTGTGTCCCCTCCCCAGCCTGGACCCACCCCTGCCAGCCTTAGCTTCCCCTGCACGCCCCCGGCAGCAGGAACAATATCCTTTCTATCTGCAGCTGGCCGGGCTACCCTGGGGAGATGGCAGTGTAACAGGAGTGAGCTCCTGTGCAGAGGGGTGGTAGAGAGAGGTGTCTCTGGCACGTCGGGCGGGTGGTGCCTGCCCAGCTCAGCCTCCCCTCCCACCGCACCTACCCTCCGAGCTTGGTGGTCCCTGCAGCTGGCCACCAAATCCAAGCAGACCACCCAGCCACCAAGAGGAGGTGGTCAGCTATGACGACCCGCCTGGGCACACTGGCCGCATCAGGCCTGTACCGGAGACGCCAGCACCTGCAGGGCCCTCCACCCTTCACACCAGGGTAGGTGGCCAGGGACAGGGCGGGGTCTGCCAAGGACAATGGCCGGAAAGTTGCCGCTGCAGGTCTTTCCTCGGCCACTCTGCCTGCCGGGACCTTGGACAGGAAGTAGCTGTTAGCCAGAGAATGGGGACAAGAATTGGGGGACCCTGGAATTTACTGGCTTTGCTACCATTCTTGGGCAGGGCACTGAAGATGGGGTGCTTGGGAGGACCAGGGTAGATAGCATAATGGTTCTGCAAAGAGACTCTCATGCCTGAGGCTTCGGAGTCCCAGGTTCAATACCCTTCACTACTATAAACCAGAGCTGAGCAGCACTCTGGTGTGTGCGTGTGTGTGTGTGTGTGTGTGTGTGTGTGTGTGTGTGTGTGTGTGTGTGTAAATAGTTTTAAGAAGAAATAAACTTCTTTTTTTAATTTATTTTTTATTTAAGAAAGGAAAAATTAACAAAACCATAGGGTAGGAGGGGTACAACTCCATACAATTCCCATCACCCAATCTCCATATCCCATCCCCTCCCCTGATAGCTTTCCCATTCTCTATCCCTCTGGGAGTATGGACCCAGGGTCTTGTGGGTTGCAGAAGGTGGAAGGTCTGGCTTCTGTAATTGCTTCCCCGCTGAATATGGGCGTTGACTGGTCAGTCCATACTCCCAGTCTGCCTCTCTCTTTCCCTAGTAGGGTGGGTCTCTGGGGAAGCGAAGCTCCAGAATACATTGGTAGGGTCTTCAGTACAAGGAAGCCTGGCCGGCATCCTGATGGCATCTGGAACATGATGGCTGAAAAGAGAGTTAACATACAAAGCCAAACAAATTGTTGAGCAATCATGGACCCAAAGGTTGGAATAGTGGAGAGGAAGTATTGGGGGGGTACTCACTGCAAACTCTAGTGTACTTCTGCTTTCAGGTATATATTTTGCAGTAGTTTATGTATACATGTGAACGTATGCTCTCTCTCACAGAACCTGATCTATATCTAGGTTTTGGGACTTTGTTAGAAAGTGAAACACCTGGGATGGAATTAGAGGATATTATGAAAGGAAAGGTCTCACCTGAGTAATGAAGCTGAAGGGTTGTCATTCCACACGTGAAGTCTCTGGACACAGTCTGAAGTGAAGCATGTTGAGGTGGCAATCGTTGCGCTGATTAGGTTGTGATTGGCAGATGCAATATTATTTGACATGGATTGGGAAGAAATAAACTTCTAAAGGGGCCCAACTTAGCACATCTGGTTGAGCACACATGTAACAGTGCACAAAGACCCAGGTTCAAGCCTTGCTGCAGGGAGAAGCTTCGAAAGTGATGAAGCGGTGCTGCAGGTGTCTGCCTCTAACCCTAATTACCAGAGCTCATCAGTGCCCTGGTAAAAGAGAGGGGGGGTGAGGCGAGGAGGAGAGGAAGAGAGAGAGAGAGAGAGAGAGAGAGAGAATACAGGTGCTTGGGCTAAGTTATCTTCATAGGAGCAGTTTCATTCCTGACTTGAGCTGAAAGTCGCTTTTTAACTTTACAAACAAGGAAATCTGTTGAGTACCGTCTGTTGCCCCCAAATGGTTCCACCTGTGATGTGAAACCAGGCTGATCTGATTCTAAAGCCCAGCATGCTTTATCCCAGGGAGAATTGCCAGTGTAGACGAATAACGAAAGTTTCCTCTGATGCTGGGAGGGGTCTCAGGGCATCTGAGAAGGAAATGAGGGAGGGAGCAAGAGGGTATGGAAGGTGGTGGAGACAAGCCCCCTCTCATGAACTGGGGTGGGGGAATCCTGGATCTAAGAATTTTAAGTTGTCCCCAAGAAGCCACTGGCAGGAAATGTCCAGTAGAATGTGAGGTGGGGTGGGTTGAGTAGTGAGGGCTGTGTTTTAGGGGTCACTGGTTCCAAGTGGTAGCTGGGGCCTCAGGAGGAGGTAGCAGAGGAGCTGTGGAAGAGGGAGCTGAGAGTGAGTGAGGGAAGCCAGAGAAGGGTGGGGGGGGGCAGGAATCACAGCAGAGGGGGGACCTGGAAGGCATTCAGAGGCAAACGCTGTCTAAGCTCACTGTCTGCCTGTAGTCACAACAGCCTTCCAGTGGCACAGGGAGGCCCAAGCGAAGCCACTGCAGATGTCTGGAGGTGATATGATCCTGCCAGGTGGAGGCAGGGGCTTTAGGCTGCAGGGCAGCACCTGTAAAGTTCTTGCTGCAGGCAGGGCTTGCATGGGGTTCAGATACAGGTCTCCCGGGGGTGCAGGGGAGAAACCTGAGGCTCCAGAAGCCAGGTGATCCACCTGAAAACAGACTCAGGCTCGCCTCCAGATGACCCTGAATATATGTAGAGTAGAGCATGGGGTGGGGCAAGGGGTGGGCCAGCAGGCCACTGATGGTTCAGCAGTCATGCTGGATGGTGGTCTCAGAATTCAAACCCAAAGCCAGTGGCAAGGGCAGCACGTGGGCATTTCTCTGAAGCCCCTGTATGAACATATGTCAGATAAGACCAGACGGGATGGGGCATGTTCAGGGTGCTATGTACACACACACACACACACACACACACACACACACGACTAAATACATCTCTACGAGAGCTGGGTGGTGGCACACCTGGTTGAGTGCACATGAAACATTGCATATGGACTTGGGTTTGATCCCCTGTCCCCACCTATAGGTCCCCACCTAAAGTTCTGCAAGTGGTGAAGCAGGGCTGCAGGTGTCTGTCTCTTTCCCTCTCTACCTTCTCCTCCCTTCTCTTTTTCTGGCTGATTCTAGCCAGTAAATAAAGAGGATTTTTTTTGATTCATGATATTTATTCTGTTTTTGAACTTTACCACAATCCCTTAAACATTCAGTGAGCTCTTGTCAGCCAAAGATGAATTTTCCTTCCAAAATTCTTATAATCAAAGATAATTTCACATCTTCAATCTTCCTTCTTACACACTTCACTACTCCTCTTGGTTTCTCCATGAACTTGAGGCTCTGTGATGTCTTTCAACAAAGTGGATCACTTTGACTATCAAGAATGAAAGCATTTGGGGGGTGGGGTGGGGAAGGTTAGAGAGGGGTGCAAAATGCATTGCAGGCTTTCTCCCAGCTTTGGGGTCCACTGTCAGGTGGCTCTGGGTGCCCTTGCAGCATGTGCACTTCCCAGTTAGGGCAGAAAGCGAGAACTCCCTGCAGGCTGACTGGGAAAACTCTGTGTTCTCTGTCCTCAGCAGGAATGTGTGGTGGAGGACATGGAATGTCCCCGTCTCCCACCCTCTGGCTTCTTGCAGGGGGCTCCTACAGCCTGTATGCCATCTGTCTCCTCAGCTGGACTGGGGTGGATGGACTCTGGGAACATCCAGAGGGCCAGCAAACAACAGCCGTCTTTGTGTGCTTCTGGGCCTGCCTGGCATGTGGCATGACCTTCCCTGCGCCATGAGCTCTCCGCCTCAGCTCTGTGAGGCGGCTCTTGTTCCTCTCATGGACTTCTTCGCAGATGAGGAAGTGGGGCTCAGGGGCTGGGTGGTGGTGCACCTGCTGAGTGCGCATGTTATACTGCGCAAGGACTTGGGTTCGAGCCCCTGGTCCCCACCTGCAGAGGGAAAGCTTTGTGAGTGGTGAAGCAGAGATGCAGGTGTCTCTCTGTCTCTCTCTTTCTCTCTTACCCCGTCCCCTCTCAAATTCTGGCTGTCTATATCTATAAATAAAAATAATTTTAAAAATTAAAGGTAGTAGGGCCCAGAGCAGCCTGCCTCTGTTTCTAGGTCCCACAGCTGGTGGCTAGACTGCCCAGAGTTGTTTATTTTTTTAGAGGGGGTGCTGAATCATATCGCAGCTGACTTCTTCTCTGATACTGCTAGGTTTCAGTTGTTAGGTCTGTCCTTCTGTCCTTGGCCAGTGAGCTGGAGTATTTTCTGTATTCTCAAGCAGGGTAGCAGGGAGAAGCAGAGAATCAGTGTCCTAAGGTCTAACTGAGCTGGGGCAGCCAGAGCTTGGATGAACTATGTGGCAGGACAGATGGAAACCCTAGAGCCAGGATGCCCAGGATTCTAGTTAGGGAGCTAGAGCTCGTGCTCTTAAGAGCACATTCCAGGATGCTGGGCTGGGTATCTCGGCTATGTGGAAACACATAGGAAGGGAGAGGAAGAGAGAGGGAGGGAGGGGAAGGGAGGGGAAAGGAGGAGAAAAGTGGGGAAGGGAGGAGAAAGGGAGGGGGAGGGAGGAGAAGAGTGGGAAGGGAGGGGGAGAGAGGGGAAGAATAGAGAGGGGAAAGGTGGGGAAGGGAGAGGAAGGGAAGGGGAGGGAGGGGAAGGGAAGAGAAGGGAAGTGTGGGGAAAGGATGGGAGGGAGGGGGAAGATTACAGGGCTGCTCGAATATGATGTCTACGAGCCAGCCACAGGTTGTGATCCAGTAAAGTAACTGCAGAGTCTTTCAAAGACTCCTTAGGAAGGTGGGACTTGCTGAGTTGTGTGAAATAAATATGGTTTCAGAGAGGGTCCCCAAGGAGCTGAGACTTGGGCAAAGGGCTGAACCACCCAGCAGCTATTCAGGTAGGTGTTGCATGATTCCACTAAAAGCCGGAAAGCATGGAAGCTGTGGGTCCCTCTCCAATGCTGATTGTGGCCTCTGGAACAAGAGACAAGGGAAGACAGATGCTGAGAGTTAGGGGTCAGGGACTGAGAAGTTGCAGGTCCAGTCAAGGACCCAGGTTTGAACCCTAACTCCCCACCTGCAAGTGGGTCACTTCACAAGTAGTGAAGTAGATCTGCAGGTGTCTCTCTGTCTCTCTCCCTCTCTATCTCCCCCTCTTCTCTCAATTTCTCTCTGTCCTGACCAATAAAATGGAAAAAAAAAATAACCTACAGGAGCAATGGATTCATAGTGCTGGCACCAAGCCCCAGTGATAACCCTGGAGGCAAACAAGCAAAACAAAAAGGGGTTAGGGTTCTAAGGTCTGGGTTTAAGGCACAGTCTGAGAGCCAGTGACTAGACTTGAATCCTTACTGTGGCTTCCTTTTCTGGGTCTTTCTTTAAGTGTGTGTGTGGGGGGGGGGGGGGAATTCCAGGCTCAAAATCACAGGATTTCCTCTTGCAACTTCTCTAGGGCCTCCGAGGTCCTATTCAAGGTCAGGCATTGAACTTCCTCTCTTTCACAAGAGGTGTATGGTGTGGGAGAAATAAAAAATGCCTGCAGGATCACAGTGTTCTCAGGCAGGAAGCCGTGGCTTGTCAGCACAAGGTCCTGTCCAGCTCCCTGCAAAGGGCAGCTGGAATGCCCATCTCTGCTCAATCTCACCGGCCTCAGGGCAGAGAGCTGGCTAGATGGCACGAGGCCCCGAATCCATCCTGGGCTCTGCTCAGCCCCTCCAGCTTCTAACTGGCTTCCTTGGACTTTGGCCTAAATCTGATTACAGGGACCAAAGGTGGGTCGGTGGGTGGGTGGGTGGGGATGCAGGCTGAATCATGACAGGTCCAGTACGCCTTGCTCAAGAGCCTTCTGTTCCTTGCCCTCCACACAGGCCCTCACGTTCCAGGCTGTCTCCACTATGCGCACTACCTAGTCCCCAAGAGGCACAGTGCTCTTCTACCCCCTGGGTATTTCCTGCTGGGGCACAGTTCTCCCCAGGGACCAAACCCTAGCACCCTTCCATGAGCTCTGCTGCCTGAGGAATTCTCATCATGCTTGGTAGTGAGGAGAGGGTAGGATTCAGTGGTATAGAAGAAGAAGCTGCAAACAAACTCCAAGTTAGGGAGCCACTGAACATTGGAGGTGGGGTTTGGAGTGGGAGGTAGGAGTTGGCTAACCCAAGGCGGAGCCAGGATGGCAACTTGGAGGCAGCTGCTGGCTTGAGCTCCGACAACAATGGCTGGATAGGGTAGGATACTGGGCCTTCAGCAGGACGGTGAATAAAGGGTCCTAAGTGTGACACCAAGGAGGGGTCTTATAGCTCAATTTTAGGTTAGAAAACAGAGGAAAAGAAAGAAAATCTTTTTATTATTTCTGAAGTGCACCTTTCCCCCACACCCCATAACCAGACCCTAGGGGCTGGAGAGCTGCTACTAGCAGGCTCCCCTCTGAGCTTTTTTTCTTTACCAACATTTCTGGCTCACCAGGGGTGTCATTCCAATCCTTTTCCTTTTTGATTTCCTTCTTTTTTTTTTAAGTGGATGGAGCTTTATTTGAGGAACAAAATATATGACCAATCAGAGCCTCAACCCTGCCTGGGAAAGACTACCTGGAGTTTTTTGTTGTTGTTGTTTGCTTGTTTTTTAATAATTGACTGTCTTTGCTCAGGCTGTCTGAGCCAATCTGGAGCCATCCAAGCTGCAGACTGACTATTAGAGTTTTTTACTCTATTCTATTTTATCATTACTATTATATATACTATATACACGTATCCCTTTCATCCCCTCCTTCTTCAAGTTGACCAAAATTAACTGTTATTGTTTTTTTTTTCATTGCTAGGTGACTGGGTGTCCTATCCATTGTGAGAGGAACTTGTTTCACTCTACCTCTTCCATCTACTCTCCCTTTTTCCCCTCCTCCTAGCTAATTAAAAAAAATTTACGTTCAATGCTCTTTTTTTTTCTCTTCTCATTCTTGTCTTCTTTTCTTCCTTCCTCCTTCTTCTGCTTTCTTAATTCACTGATACTCATTTTTGAATTAGTTTGGGAAGAAATCTGACTCAGAGTGGACTGTGTGTGTGTGTGTGTGTGTGTGTGTGTGTGTGTGTGTGTGTGTGTGTGTTTGTGTCTTCTCTACTTCCCTTTATCCTCTTGATCTCCCTAGAATTTACAGTGGACAGTAGATTTGCATAATTGTGTATTCTTGCTTTCCCTTTTTCCTTTATATTTTTTTCATTTGGATTTGGTTGCTATTTTTTCTTGGACTGGAGGCATTGTTCGGCTAACTGGTATTGATTAAATTGCATCAATTCTTGCTTCAGTTACTATTGTTGTAATTTCTGAGGTTGGGGACTGCATTTGTCATAAAGGTATTTAGTATAGCATGGCTTGTACTCAAAGCACAACAACTGAAAACAATAGAATAGAAAAATAAAAAACACCTCAATTATTTTTTAAAAATGGTTAAATCAAGAGCAAATAAAACTTCCACTACAATGAATCAAGACAGGAGCCCAGAAGAAACTCCAAATCAGTCAGAAGTAACCATTTTTAGATAAGAAAAGTATGCAAGCAATAGTAAACCTAATAATCACAGAAATGAAGAAAACTATGGAGGAAAGGGCTAGCAGAATTAGGGAAACAACATATGAGACCATCAAGGAAAATACTAGCTACCTCAAGGTAATTAGAGAACTGAAAGCTGAAATAGATGAACTAAAAGATCAGTTAGCAGAACAAGCTAATACTATAACTGAACTGAAGAAAGAAGCTGAGGGAAGGGGAAGCAGACTCACAGAAGCAAAAAACAGAATTAGCCAGACAGAGGATGAGCTAAAGAAAACTAAAGAAGAGGTAAAAGAGCTCAAAAAGAGATTGAGAGACATTGAAAACAACAACAGAGACATATGGGATGATCTCAAAAGAAGTAACATTTGTATAATTGGCCTGCCAGAGGAAGAAAGAGAGGAAGGGGAAGCAAACATTCTAGAGGACATTATAGAAGAAAACTTCTAAGACCTGAACAACAGAAAAGACATTAAGATTCAAGAGTCCCAAAGAGTCCCAAACAGAATCAACCCAGACCTGAAGACACCAAGACACATCATAGTTACAATGAAAAGAAGTAAGAATAAAGAAAGGATCCTAAAGGCTGCAAGAGAAAAACAAAAAGTCAAATACAGGGGAAAACCCATAAGACTATCAGCAGACTTCTCCACTCAAACTCTGAAAGCCAGAAGAGAATGGCAAGATATCTATTGAGCCCTGAATGAAAAAGGGTTTCAACCAAGGATAATGTATCCTGCTAGACTTTCATTCAAATTAGATAGAGATGTCAGAACCTTCTCAGACAGACAACAATTAAAGGAGGCAACCATCACCAAGCGTACCCTGAAAGAGGTTCTAAAAGACCTCTTATAAACAAGAACATCACCATAATACTTGCCATGTATCAGAGCAAATAAAAAATTGTTGAATAATGGCACTACAATACATTAAATCCATAATATCAATAAATGTCAATGGCTTAAACTCACCCAACAAAAGGCACAGAGTAGGAGGATGGATCAGGAGTTGGCTGACCCAGCAGTGCTGGGCTCTGTGTGTCTACAAACAGACTCTGCCAGCTGGCACGTCCACCCTCACTGAGCCTGGCCAGGATGTCCCCAGGTCGACAGCACAAATTCACTGGGATTGACACTTGAGGAAAAAAAATCTGTTTAGGGCTGGGGAGACTGCTCCATAGTTATGCATAAAAACATTTTCTTTTTTTAACTATTTTATTGGGGAGGTTAACTGTTTACAGTAGACAGTAAATACAGTTATTGGTACATGTATAAAATTTCTTTCTGTTTTTTTATCCACCTGGAAGTCTTTTTTTTTTTTTTAATCACTTCCTTCACCAAAGGTCTGTGTTCCATCCCCACCCTATAGATAACCATTATCATTCTCCCACAGTCTTGGATATAGGTTGACATTTGGCTTTTTTTTTTTTCACATTTGTGTATTCAGTGTCTATATTCTGCATATGAGTGAAACCATTCTGGAGCTGTCCTTCACCTCCTGACTTGCTTCACTGTGTGCTGGCTCACTCTGGGTCTGCCCATCTCCCCACCCATTGGAAGACAGAGGTCAAAAGCGGCCCCTGAAGGTCCTGGGGTAGCTCAGCATGCTGAGGGCAAAGTGCACAGAGAGACAGGACAGTCAGCTTGGGGAAAGCCTTGGAGGACAATTCATTTATTGAAAGAAAAATCAGGTATAAAAGGTATAAAAGATATAGTCCATAACTCAGGGGGATGGTTTGAGGTATCCATTAACCCAAACACAGCAAGACAATGCCTAGTCACATTTTTACCAACAGACTGTTTGATCATAAGCTTTACAATGTACATTTTTCCGGAGGTAAACTGCAGGCACTTTAGGGCAGCAGGAGAGAGGAAAAGCTGAGCAAAGTTTGCTGGGGTTTTAAAGTTAACATAGTAATTAATGGCTTTTAATCAAAGAAGGAAAGGGGGGAGGTGGCATGTGTAGAAAGGCACCCATGTCCCAGGGTCCAGCTGTCATAAATTCCAGAGACCAGGGGAAGCAGCCCTTCTCTCAACCTGAAGGGAGAGTTGGAGGTCAACCTACTCAGATCTCATGGAAACAATGGCCTAGACTTTCTGGGACAGTGGGCCCATTCTCCAACAACTGTGCTTCATCTTCTACATTTCTTTTTTCTTTTCTTTTCTTTTATTTTATTTCCTCCTCCAGGGTTATTGTTGGGCTCGGTGCCTGCACCATGAATCCACCGCTCCTGGAGGCCATTTTTCCCCCTTTTGTTGCCCTTGTTGTAGCTTCGTTGTGGTTATTATTATTGCCCTTGTTGACGCAATTCGTTGTTGGATAGGACAGAGAGAAATGGAGAGAGGAGGGGAAGACAGAGAAGGAGAGAGAAAGATAGACACCTGCAGACCTGCTTCACCGCCTGTGAAGCGACTCCCCTGCAGGTGGGGAGCCGGGGGCTCGAACCGGGATCCTTACGCCGGTCCCTGCGCTTTGCGCCACATGCGCTTAACCCACTGCGCCACTGCCCGACCCCCATCTTCTACATTTCTATCCATGTTATCCCAAAGGGCACAATGTCATCCCTTTTTAGTGCTGCATAATACTCTGTTGAGTATATGTCCCATGACTTTTTTATCTAGCCATCTGTCAAAGGGCATGTTGGTTGTTTCCAAGTTTTTGCTATTGTGAATATAGCTGCTATGAACATGGGGGTGCATAGATCCCTTCAAATAAGTGTTATTATATCCTTAGCAGTGGAATTACTGAGCCATAAGGTATTTCCATATGTGTTTGTTTAAGGATTCTTCATACTGTTCTCCATAGTGGATCTACCAAAAAAGTTGTTTTTCTAAGCCTGAGACTCCAGAAGTCCTTGATTCTATCACCAGCATTAGCATAAGCCAAACCTGTTGACCACCCTTGTAGCAAAAGGCCCAAATATCTGGGCATCAGAAGATGGGAGAGGAAGCCATGCTCAACATGGCTCCTGGCAGCCATACCCTGAGGCTTCTGGGCTGCAGAGTGCGTAGCCCTGGCTACATTCAGTTCCCACTCCTCCGGAAGACTGTTCCCACTTAGGGCCTAACTGTTGCCCAGCATGCATGAGAAAATGTGTTCTCTACTTTGCCCCCAGCCCAAAGAGTCGTAAGCTCACCTTCTCCACAGTGGAGCAGGCATATGCTCTGAGGGGGTGGCAGGCAGGGGAGTGGCTGATGGATGATTTGAAAGAACTCATAGGACAAGGGGAAAAGCCACTGAGGCCAGACCAGTCTGAGTTGGAACCTGGACTTTCACTGCTGCAAGGCTTGAGCCAGCAGCTAACAACTCAGGGCTTGGGCCTCTTGTCTGGAAGATAAGGCCATGCTTACCTGTGCTTCAGCAATGCTCAGGACCCGAGACATGCTGGTGTCCTGAGAAGGGGTGAAGGGAAGTCTAAGAGAGAGCTCAGGTGACCACTGACATCCCAGCAGATGGCCCTCACGATAAAGATTAAACAACTCAGGGTGGTACCTGGAGGGAGCTGATAGATAGTTGTTATGCAAAAGACTTTCATGCCAATACCTGTACCACCATGAGCAAATAATAATAGCAACAATAGTAGTATTAATAGTGAAATAAATTAAATTGTTCAGGCCCTGGAACATGATGAACATGATGGCAGAGGAGGACCTAGGTGGAAGTCAAAGTGTTATGTGGAAACCAGAGAAATTTCAACACACGGACCAACTACTGTATTTTACTGTTGATTGTAAACCATTAATTCCCCCAGTAAAAAAAAAAAAAAAGATACAATTTTTAAAAAATGGTGCTCACCATCTTCACCTCATCTTGGATGGAGCTTGAAGAAATCCTATGAAGTGAGATCAGTCAGAAAGAGAAGGATGAATATGGGATGATCCTATTCAGAAAGAAGTTGAGAAATAAGAACAGAAGGAAAAACACAACACAGAACTTGGACTGGAGTTGGGGTATTTCACCAAAGAAAAGGACTCTGGGGTTGGGGATGGGGGTAGTGTTCAGGTCCTGGAACATGATGGCAGAGGAGGACCTAGGTGGAGGTTAGAGTGTGATATAGAAAACTGAGAAATGTTACACATGAACCAGCTACTGTATTTTACTGTCCACTGTAAACCATTAGTAAAAATAAAGAAAAAAATAAAAATAAATTATTTAATTAACTGCCTAGGACTAAGTCAGTGACATTGGCAACCAAAAGACTGCCCTTTTGGGGGATTGCAGGGGGAATATGTGTCAAGTGCCTATGTGTATCTGCTGTCTTGCTGGCTTGTGATATGTCATCCTTCCACAGCTGGACAGACACCCAGACCTGAGGACTCTCAGGGTGCTAAGTGTCAAATGCTACTCACTGGCTCAGGCTCTCAGGGTTCTAGCCAGTGTGTGCCAGGCAAGCATCTGATCCTACCTGAGTGCCCACTCCATAAAATAATGTGACCTTTGTGGTCAAGAGGACTCATTTCTGACATGGGCTCTTCCCACTGGAACCCTGTTTGGGGAAGGCCACACAACCTCTGCAGGCCTTTCTTTATCCACTGACCTTACAAGGGTGTCATCCCTTTTGCAGCCCTCAGCATAGACTGGTACTCAACCTGTCTTCACCATGTTTGTTGGGGTGGTGGGGGAGGTGGAGCAGTGCCAGATATTTTAAACTGGATCCCCATAGTGTCAAGTTGGTCCCAGGGTGAGAAGAGAGACATTCCCTACCCAGTAAACCTTTTTTTTTTTTTTGCCTCCAGAGTTATCACTGGGGCTTGATACCTGCACTATGAATCTTCTGCTCTTGGTGGCCATTTTTTCCATTTTATTGAATAGGACACAGAGAAACTGAGAAAAGAGGGGAGGTAGAGAGGAAGAGAGAAAGAGATACACCTGAAGCCCTTCTTCACCACTTGTGAAGCACCCCCCCCCACACTGCAGGTGGGGAGCCAGGGCACGAACCTGGTCCTCGTGTGGGTCCTTGCACTTAGAACTATGTGCACTTAAGCAGATGCACCATCACTGCCCACCACTCCCCCCCCCCCACAGTAATGCCTTTTAACTTCATGGAGGTGTCTCTATCCATTAGAGTGCATGCAGCATGTCTGGCTAGGCTTGCTGAAGCACCCTGTGGCCCTTGCCCCATCCATCCCTGTCCCCAAGCAGAGCAGAGAGGGAGTCCTGCCTGCTCAAAAAGGGAGTTCATTCTGCTCAGTCCTGACCTTTTTGTTTTGTTTTATTTTCTCCTGTCTTTCCCCAGCAACATGTCCAATGCCTTGGCCAATGCGGCATGCCAGCGCTGCCAGACCCGCTTTGCCCCTGCGGAAAGAATCGTCAACAGCAATGGAGAGTTATTCCATGAGCACTGCTTTGTGTGTGCGCAGTGCTTCCGGCCATTCCCCGAGGGGCTCTTTTATGAGGTGAGGATGTGCCGGGTCTGTCTGCAACTGCCTTCCGGGAGCCTGAGCTCCTCACCTGGCTCAGACATGTCCCCTAATGAGCTGGCCTTCCCATGTCAAAGCTGAGCTTGCTTCTGCTGGCACAGAAGGTTGCTCACCACACCCTGGCCTGTGCCTCACCAAGGACATGTGCACACCCAGAAGCTGTGGGTGCTGAGGGGACCCACTATGCACCCAGCCCCTCTGAGCAGACCCTGGGATGTCCTGTGGTGCAAAGCCACTGGCACTTACCTGCCTGGGGACAGGACAGTGAGCACAGGAAGTACAAGATAGGCCAGATGGTGCTCTGAGCTCTCAGGGAGGCACTGACTGAAAGAGATCAAGGGACTTCCATCTGCAGGAAGAGCACTCAGCTAAAAGCCCAGCAAGCATGAAGGACATGTGCAGGCCCACAAGGGCTCCTGCAGGATCAGATGTGCTTGAGGGAGAGAGAAGGAGAGGAAGCAATAAAAGATGAGAGATCTGGTTTGGTCCTATGAGTCTCCATGTAGTGTTAGGGGTACTGGGAGCCACCACAGAGGCCTGGAGCAAGTGTAATATCTGTCTGACATTTGAATGAGACCACTTCTGGTTGCTTTGCCAGGGAGACTGGCTATTGGGGTGTCAGGGACAGAAATTAGACCACAGGTGGAACCAAGAGCTGGGCAACTACAATAATCCCCAAGAATGGGGAGGGGGCTCGGTGGGTCCACCCACCTCTGCTCACACAGAAAGCCTGCTACACATGCAACACTCAGGCTGGCTGGTTGCTAAAAGTCATCATTAAAAATTGAATGAAGGGGGGTCGGGCAGTAGCGCAGCGGGTTAAGTGCACGTGGCGCAAAGCGCAAGGACCTATTTAAAGATGCCGGTTTGAGCCCCCAGCTCCCCACCTGCAAGGGAGTCGCTTCATAGGCAGTGAAGCAGGTCTGCAGGTATCTATCTTTCTCTCCCTCTCTCTGTTTCCCCCTCCTGTCTCCATTTCTCTCTGTCCTATCCAACAATGATGACTTCAATAGCAACAATAATAACTACAACAACAACAAAAAAAACAAGGGCAACAAAAGGGGAAATAAATAAATATTTAAAAAATTGAATGAGGGCAAGGTTAGATAGCATAATGGTTATGCAAAGAGACTCTCATGAGTGAGGTTACAAAGTCCCAGGTTCAATCCTCCACACAACCATAAACTAGAACTGAGCAGTGCTCTGGTAAAAAATAAATAAATATTTAAATAAATATTAAAAAATAAAAATTAAATGACACAAACATCATGAGAGAAAACTTTATTAGAAACAAAAGTAACTAATACTCACAACTCATCATAGCCTGATGGTTCTTGTTACATTTTAATACCATCTCTGGGTCTCTAGTTAATTTATCTAGTGATCCTGTGTCGTAGCATATACAATATGGCTTCCGAGAGTCTCTGTTCAGCTCTGCAAGGAGCGCCTCTGGCAGGCGTCTGCCCACCTCGGGGATATGTTCACCACAGAGCTCAACAGACCTGCAAAGCAGCCCATTGCATACCCAGGACCAACCGTGAACGCTTCTCACCATGATGCTCTCGGTACACTGGAGGTGGGGGCCAGTGGTTAGAGACTGGACTGATTGATTTCAGAGGCAGATGTGTTGCGATTGGCTGATGGAGCGGGCCTTCAGGTGACCCTCATGTCACCTCTGGGGAAAGACACCCAGAGTAGAGAGAGTGGGAGGGCTGGGAAAGAGTTGGCTTCTGGGCTCTGAAGACAGAAGTCAAACCTAGAGAGGGCTCAGGGGACACTCCCTGTGGGATTAATGTGCATCTCTGGGTAGAGCTGCAGACAGCAGCAGGCCACTCAGACTGCATTTTGGATTAGAAACACACCGCTTGAACATAAGAAAATTGTCAAAGCAGAAGAGAGCATGGGCAGATTTGGGCTTCACGTGGGACATCTCAGGTTCTCCTCAGTAAGTGCTGCCATTCCTGGTGCCTTGTGTCTCCTTTCCACCTCCTCCATACTTGGGACACTATGACCAGGCACCCCGGTGGCCCCGCTGGGACAGAGTTCACACTGGCTGCTGTGGACTCCAGGGCTCAGTGGTCTGCACTGGACTCACCTCCATGCTTTTTCTGAGTCCTTCCCTCCCCGTCCTCCCTCCCTGGGTCTTTTGTGGCCTCAAGGGAAATGTACTTCTCCTAGAGGGACAAGACTCCGGAAGTAGGGCAAAGTGGCACATACAACTCAATCTTCATCCAGCCCTACCAAGCCCAGAACCCACTCACTCCTACCCCATCTGGCTTGAAGCACTAACAGTGCCAAGACCCTCAGCAGTCAGCAGCAGCCCTTGGAGGTGACCAGCTTACCTCAAACCTCATCTACTCTTTAATTTATTTGGCAATGCGCTTATTGCTGTGGCTCAGTTCCAGGCTAGGAATCTCCTGCTTCCAGTGGCCACTTTTCTCCTTTTATTTTTCCTTTCGATTTTTTGGTAGAACAGAAAGAAATTGACAGGGGAGGAAGAGAGAGAAAGAAAGACACCCGCAGCCCTGCTTCACTGCTTGTGAAGTGCCCCACCACCACTACCCCAAAGTGAGAAGTAGAGGCTTGAACCCAGATCTGATAATGTGTGCACTGAACCAGGTGTGCAACCACTCAGCCCCCAAGACCTCACGGCTACTCTCTCCTCATTTCAGACAGGCCAGCTCCTTCCCATTCCCAGTCTTATGTCTGCTGGGCCTTATAAGGGGCATCCTGGAGCCCTTTGCTCTGGTGCCTTGCATCTCCTTCCCGCCTCCTCCAGGAGGTCCCCTTTGCAAGGGAGTTTGGATGCCCCTCCTGCAGCCGTGAGCGGGGTGCCATTCTAGCCTCCTCAAGGGCAGGATCTGACCACCACCACCACCCCCAGTGACCAAATGTGCCTCTCCTGAGGGCTACAAGCCATGAGTAACCTTTCTTTCTTCTGGTACCACTTGCAGTTCGAAGGCCGGAAGTACTGTGAGCATGACTTCCAAATGCTGTTTGCTCCGTGCTGCGGATCCTGCGGTAAGAACTGATAATGGGGCTGGGGACACAGCAGGATGGTTCTGCAAAAGGACTCTTATGCTTGAGGCTCTGAAGTACCAGGTTTAGTCCCCAGTTCCACCATCAGCCAGAGCTGAGCAGGGCTCTGGTTTCTTTCTGTGTCTTTCTTTCTCATTAAAATAAATAAAATGTTTAAAAAGAAGAACTGACACCTCCAGCTTGGGAAAGATAATAGTGTGGTTCTGCATAAAGGCATTCTCAGCTGAGAATCTGAAATCCCAGACTCAATCCCCTGTCCCACCATAAGCCAGAACTGAGCAGGACTTGGGATGGGGGGGGGGGGCTAACACAGAACAGACTCTGTGCCTGGAAAGTGACCTCTTATGTGTCCCTCTGAGGACCAAGCTTAGGCCTCTGCAGGCATCACCTCCTACTCCAGCGCTGAGAAAGCTGCTGGGGGCTGGGTGTTGGCATACTTGGTTGAGCACACATGTTACCATGTGCAAGGATGCAGGTTCAAGTCCCTGGTCCCTACCTACAGGAGGAAAGCTTTGTGGGTAATGAACAGGTCTGCAAGTGTCTCTCTGTCTCTCTCCCTCTCTATCCCCCCTCCTTTCTCCATTTCTGCCTTTCTCTATCCAAGAAATAAAGATAATTTTAAAATATTTAAAAATAAAAGGGGAGAAAAATGCTGGGACCAGGAGAAGGGTGCTGGGGCCAGGGCAGCACCAGTGTGGCCAGGACTGGAGGAGTCCTAGACAGGGAGGGCAGGTGTCCATCCTGGGCAAGCAGAGTTCTCTCTGCAGGTGAGTTCATCATTGGCCGCGTCATCAAGGCCATGAACAACAACTGGCATCCAGGCTGCTTCCGCTGTGAGCTGTGTGATGCTGAGCTGGCTGACCTGGGCTTCGTGAAGAACTCGGGCAGGTGAGTGGGCCCCTGTCATGTAGGGAGAGGACCCATCACAGACACTCAGGCTCGGTGGCCTGCATCAGCTGGCTACCTGGCAGGAAGCAGACCCTAACTGAGTTCTTGGTATAGAGTGAAGCCCAGCCCAAGCCAGATGGGCATGAGGGCCTCTTCCCAGAGAAGGCTGACAGTCAGGGGTGTATGTGTATGAGGAGGAGGCAGCTACTGGGTGCTAGAGGTGCACCAGGAGTCTGGAGTCCCATTGCTATCCACTAAACATCCTGCCTACTGACACAACCCTCCTCACCCACATCCCTCCTCAGCCCCCAGCTGAATGAGGCAGGAGAGAAATCACTTAGCCAGGGAACCCAATTTATCCTTCAGCTCAGGGTCCTCACCCCCTTCTCCCCCCCCCCCCACCCCACACCAGTGCTGTGGGTCAGTTTTCTAGAGTGAATCTCCAAATTCAGAGAAAACCTGTCTTCTTCTCCTCCCTCCTCCCCCTCAGTCTTTAACCCATCCCCCAATGGTGACCTCACCTCACATTTCTTTCTATTGATCTATATTTTTTAAATATTTATCTATTCACTTTTGTTGCCCTTTTTGTTTAATTGTTGTAGTTATTATTGTTGTTGTTGATGATGTCATTGTTGTTAGATAGGACAGAGAAATGGAGAGAGGACAGGAAGACAGAGAGGGAGAGAGAAAGATAGACCTGCTTCCCTGCTTGTGAAGTGACTCCCCTGCAGGTGGGAGGTCAGGGGCTTGAACCCAGGTCCTCAGGCCGGTCCTTGTACTTTGTGCCACTTGCACTTAACCCGCTGCACTACCGCCCAATTCCCTATTTATTTATTTATTATTGGATGGAAAGAGAGAGAGAAATTGAGAGAAGAGAGTGAGAGAAAGGAGAGTGACACCTGCAGTCCTGCTTCACCACTTGTGAAGCTTTCCCCCCTGCAGGTGGGGGCCAGGCACTTGAACCTGAGTCCTTGTGCACTATGATATGAGTATTTAACTAAGTTCACCACCTCCTGGCCCTAAAGATTGTCTTTATTTATCAGTGAGAAATATGGAAGGAGAGAGAGAAAGAACCAGACATCACTCAGGTGTATGTGCTGCCAGGGATTGGACTCATCACCTCATGTTTGAGAGTCCAGTGCTCTACCCATTGCACCATCCCTGGACCCCCTCTCCTCACACTTCTCTCTGGGCTCAGGATCTGGACGTACACCTGCACCCCAGCATCTGCCCCACACTGCTGCCTTGAATCCCTGCCAAGCTACCACCTTCTTGAGCCCAGGACAACCCCATCATGATTGAGAGCACCTGTGTCCCCATCCACCATGGTTCTTCATAGACTCTTTCCCCCTGCTCCCCACAGCCTGCTTTGGTCAGGGTCCCTGGGACAGCCCAGAGCCAGACACAGGGTTCACTGCTGCAAAGCGGCCTGGACTTGCCAATAACTCTCACTATAGTGCCCTTCCTCTTGCTGAACTGCATCTCTGAGCAGTGAAGACCCTGTGGTTCCCTGTCTCCTGGCTGCACCTGTCACTCTCCTTGCCCAACTCCCCTTCCTCTCCCAGCTGAGCAAGCTGTATGCATTGGTGCTCTCTGCTCTGCCCTATGTCGGCCAGTACCCAGAGCAGAAATAGCATGTATGTGCTGGCCTATTCAGGTGCACCCCTGCACCTAGACCTCTCCCTCAGCACCATGCCACTGCCCTTGGGTGTGTGCTGGGCATCCTGAAGGTAGCAGGTCCAGCAATTCCACATCTCCCTCCACTAAATGCCAAGCCTACCATGCCATGAGCAGAGCCACCTACCAACTCCGCTGTCTGACCCCTGCCTCACCATGCCTTTTTTCTTGCCTCCAGAGTTATCTCTGGGGCTCGGTGCAGGCACTGCAAGTCCACCGCTCTGGAAGCCATCCTTCCGCTTTATTGGATAGGACAGAAAGGAATTAAGAGAGGAGAGAGAGGGAGAAAGAGAGAGAGAGACCAAAACCTGCAGACCTGCTTCACCACTTGTGAAGTACCCCCTTGCAGGTGAGGAGCAGGGGCTTGAACTGGGATCCTTGTGTGGTCCTTGCACTTAATACTATGTGAGCAGTGTGAGCCACTGCCTGGCCCCTCACTTCTTCCTGAGGCCCTTGGGTGAGCACCTGTGTCTGACTGGCCCACACTTCTTCCTGCCTCTGATTTTGCTTGCATTAGGGAACTCACTCAGTGGGGGACTCACAGGGTGTGACTGAAATGTGAGGCTGTGGGGGACAGACAGCACAGTCCAGAGCCCCAGGCAGGTTCTCTCCTCCCTACTGAGCCTGAGTTCAAACTGCACTGACCTGGGCCCTCCATCCCCCTGAACTGCAGGAGATCTCTGGAAGAATTCCAGAAACAAAGCAAAAGTGATCAAAAGCAAATGGTTGCAGGGTGAGACAGAGAGTACATAGTGGTTATGCAAAGGAACTCTTCTGCCTGAGGCTTCAAAGTCTGGGGCTCAGCCCCCTGCACCACCATCAGCCAGAGCTGAGAAGCGTCTGGGGGAGCAAAGCAAATGGAGGTTGTGGTGGAAGACCAGGCTATGGCTCCCAGCCCTGCTGCACTCTGCAGTCTTCAGGTCAGCCTGCAGCAGGGTTGGCAGGAGCAGAGGGCAGGGCACACTCACCTTGTTGGGTCCCTCTCCTCCCTGTTGTTCTTAAGTAGAAGGGAGAAGTACTGGAAAGGGCCTTGTGTTTACCAAGCACAATAGATAACAAAGTTCAGTCTCAAAATCCAGTTATGTCTGGGTGGGAGAGACAGCACAATGGTTATGCAAAGAGTCTTTCATACCTGAGGCTCCAAAGTCTCAGTCTCAACCCCCTGAAACACCATCAGCCAGAGGTGAGCAGTGCTCTAGAGGAGGAGAAAGTCCAATTCCATCTTTAAGATCAATATAACCAAGTTCAAAGAAGGGCCAGCTCCCAGCCTGGCCAGAAAGGCTAACAGAGGCCGCTTGGGAGGGAGCAGGCTAAGAACTTTTCCTTTCAGAGCTGGGTTAGTGGGACACAAGCCCTCACGCCAGCTTAAGCTGGCCACGACCTGCTGCCCATACTAGCTGCCAGACCAAGACTCAAGGCAGCCGGCAGTTTCCCAGGTCCAGGAACTGTGGGGTCAGTCAGACCTAGGTGGACTGACAGCAGGAGGGCCGGAGAAGCCAACTCCCAGCTGGCTTGCCTCTCCTGGCCCTGTTTGCTGCTGGCTATCACTTGGTGATGAACTTAAAATAGAGTGCTCAGCTATAATCTAGAGCCCATGTCCTCTAAATGCAGAGATCATCAAACAGAGACATCACTGAGAACTTGAAATGCCTTGTCTTTCAAAGGAGATGTTTAGACCCTCTTCCCTCCCCTTCCACTAAGCTTCCTGTATCCTTTCTGCTCAAGGGGGGTGGTCTTTTGGGGGTTCTTTCTACAGCATTTCACTGGTGTGTGTTTCTGGAGTAGGGAAGAAGCTGGGAGCCTGCAGGCAGGGCCACTCAGGGAAGAAAGACACTCACTGTTCAGGAATTGTTCCTCTACCCCCTCCCCCCTCCAGGGTGAAGTCATTGAATATCTCCAGGCAGTAAGTGAGCAAAACATCACAGTCTGCAGAGGGGCCAGCTGACTAGCTAGTGAGTCTCCCTTTTTAGGTTATGTGTCCAGCTGATGAAACAGAGCCCAAGACCAGACAGGCAGCAAGTCCCAGTCTCTCAGAGAGAGAATTTGTTCAGGAGTTGCTACAGGGAGGGAACATGGACATCTCCTTGGACAATCTGTCTGGGTGGCACAGGGGCATCATTCTGAGAATGCCCACAGCAGGTCTGGGTGGGCTCCCAGGCTCACAGCTCTGACCTGGCACTTAGAGAGCTCTCGTTGGTCTTCCCTTCAAAGCTGGGTGGCAGGCCCAAGAGCCTCTTGCGATGACAGAGCAGGTTACACAGGGCGTCTCGGAATTTCTCAGCCACGAAGAAATACATGATGGGGTCAAGCGCCCCATTGAGGCTGGTGAGGCAGGCAGTGATGCGGTTCCCCAGGGCCAGCAGGTGCTGTGCCGAGCACGAGGTGCCCCCGCTGTGGTAGTGCAGCACATAGACAGAACGGTGCACATGGTAGGGCACAAAGCAGACCAGGAAGATGCCCAGCACCAGTGCAATCATACGTACAGCCTTGTTCTTGAGCCGCTTTTCCATGCGAGGGCCCTGCCTCAGAGCACGGATGATCAGCAGGTAGCAAGTAACCGTGGTGACAAACGGGAAGGTGAAGGCTATGGCCAGGGACACTAAGGCATGCCGGGAGGCCTTCTCCCTGTACAGCTGCAGGCAGACCACCGTGTGGTTGTTCTGCACCGTCTGTGGGCTCACCAGCAGAGGGGCCATAGCCACAGCCACCACCACCCACAGGAAGGCGCAGGCCAGGTGGGCGTACAAGGGTCTGCGGAGCTTCAGGGACTTGACTGGATGCACGATGGCCAGGAAGCGGTCAGCACTGATGCAGGTGAGGAAGTAGATGCTGGCATACATGTTGAGATAGAAGAGGAAGCCGGTGAGGCGGCAGGGGATCTCGCCAAAAGGCCAATGGTTCCCGGAGAAGTGGTAGACAAGGCGCATGGGCAGGACAAGCACGCAGGACAGGTCGGCCACTGCCAAGTGCATCAGGAACACATTAGCAGGTGTGCTGGATTTGTGGTCCCGGATGAAAAGCCACAAGGCCAGGGCGTTGCCAACGAATGCCAGGATGAAATCCACGAGGTAGAAGGAGGCGAAAAGCACATTCTCCAGTGGTGTCTCCTGGCCGCACTGCTCAGCTGAGGCCAGGGAGGAGTTGGTGCTGGGGGAGCTGGCAGCCCAGCTCAGCCCTGGGGAGGCCACCTCGAGGTCACTCATGCTTCAGCTGTGGGCAGGACTCAGAGAGGAACCTGGAGGGAACAAGCAGACATGTCCCAGAGAGCCAGGGACCAGTGCTGAGTTTCTCTCTGCACAAATCCAGAGATGAGCCCCCCAGCCCAAGGAGGGCCCAGCATTGTCCCACATTCTATTGAGGGAACCCTCATGTCCATGTGGGGACAGGTGTATGCCCAAGTCTGCTCAGTTTCAGGAAGAAACAGAAAATGGGATGTGGGACTTGCCAGAGGTGCCAGGACCAGTCCCTCACTGTACCTGTGCCCTTGCTAAAGGGAGGACTGGGGCTGGGTATCCAAAGTGCACTGTCTTCTCTGCAAGGGATAGATCCAGCACCAAGGAAAGAGAGGTAGAGAACCTCATCTAGGCTTCTGGGGGGTCAGAGGATAGCAGGGAGGGGTCTAGCACCTTCTGCCCTGCTTCCAAAGATTATTATCTGAACGAGGGGGGGAGGTTGGGGAGGATTGTTTCCGAGTGCCTGATGCCTGGAGTCCAGCCAACTCTTCTTCGACCTGTGTCTTGCTTGGTGATCTCTGACCATCCCGCATCCCATCCTTACCTTGGTGGCATTTCTCCCAATGGCAATGACATGTTTGTCACTGTTACTCCTTTGTCTCCTGCCATCCTCTGGCCACAGCTTCCTGGCAGCTGCCACACAGAAGGGCCCGTCCAGAATTCCAGTGACATATAATGTCCTGAGACTTCAGGAGCAGGGCCAGGTGGTGATGCGCACACATTACAATGTGCAAGGGCCCAGGTTCAAGACCCCACTCCCCACCTGAAGAGGGAAAGCTTCACAACTAGTGAAACAGGACTGCAGGTGTCTCTATCTCTCTCCCTCTCCCCTCTCAATTTCTCTCTGTCTCTTTCATATAAATAAATGAAATATTTTTTAAAATACTAAAAAGTACTTTAAAAAAAAAAAGACTCCATAAGTCAGTTCTGTCTGCTGGGATCAGGATACTGCCCAGGTTCAAAGACCCAGTTCTCTCAGAATTTCTGGGTCCACCAGACCAGTTCCACACTGCACATCCCAGTGGATGGAAACCTGTGTGTCAGGAAGCCCTGAGCTTAGTGAAGAAAAGCCCTGGGCAGTGAAGATAGGCAGCCTCCTGGGAGTTAAGTTCTGTTGAACTGAGGCCTAAGCTCAGGGCTTTTTTTTTTTTCCAAGGTTTTTGCTGGGGCTCAGTGCTACCACTGGGATTCTACTGAGCCCATTAACCCTTTTTTAATTTTTTTATTGCATAAGACAGAAAGAAATTGAGAGGGGCAGGGGAAACCTGCAGACCTGCTTCACTGCTCATAAAGCTTTCCCCCTGCAGCTGAGAACAGGGACTTGAACCTGTGTCCTTGTGCACAGTAGCATGTGCACTCAACCAGGTGCATCACCACCCAGCCCCTATGTACGATGTCACACACACACACACACACACACACACACATACACACACACTCAACAGCATGCATGCATATGCATATACAATGTTACACACATCCAGCAACATATATGCATGTGTGTGCAGAGTTCTATTACCAGAGGTTTCAGTCCTGGTTACAGTCTCGCAGTCTTCTAAGCAGCACTGTGGACACTTGCTGCTGTGGCTACTCACTCCACAGTGCCCCCTTCAGCCCCACATGGGGCTTTCCACAGAGAGCTCAGGAAAAGCCTCAGTCTGAGTGTCACATTCCTGGATGACTGGCTCTCAGGACTAAGCCATCTGGGCGTGGCCAGCATGGGTGCCCAACCTGTGGGTCAGTGAACCAATGTCAGGGGGCAGGTCTGGAGCCCTCATCGAAGGCACAGGGGAGTAGTGCCCTCCCTGTACCATGGTGACCAACAGTTAAGGACCAGGGTGCTGATTCAAGCTGTCACTCAGCACTGAAACTCTAGGCAAAGCACTCACACCCCTTGTACGCTTCCAGCAGCCAGATAAGAATACCACAGGGCCAGCCCGTACTCAGAGAGGCTCCTGGGGACATGCCCAGCCCAGCCTCACACTGGACTGCCGCTTCCTGGCCCCTAGACGCCCTGATGCTCCCCACCCAGCCCTGCTCTTACCTCTCACCGTGGCTCCAGGTGAGTGGCAGGTGGGCTGCAGCCAGTGGGAGGTGGCACAGGCAGAGGCTCTGTGCAGGCTGTGCTGCAGGGCTGGCTATTTAAGGAGAAAGAGGGGTGGCTACAGCCCCTCTGGCCCTGAAAGGCGGCTTCATTCCCAAGGGGTCCCTTGTGTTCCCTTGTGTGGCTTGGCTGCCCCCAGGCTGTGAATATTCCTGTGTGCCCCCGTCTGTGTGCCCACTCCCAGCCAGCTTGGCTACTGAGCACCACAGAAGCTGAGTGTGTGAGTGTGTTAGAAGCTGCGGGGTGGGCGCCGGCTGGGTAGGGAGGCTAGCCGAGACTGACACAAGAGGACATTTGAGACCGAGGTGACTTCCTACCAGTGGTGTGGGGGGAGATAAGGAGGGGCTGGCTGCCAGGGCAACAGGCCTGGACCCTCAAGACTGTACACCACCCGCAGCAGAACTGGGGAGGGCAGGGACAAGGGGGCTTGTGAATGGGACAGGGGGTGGGGGGTGGCTGAGGAGTCTTGGTCAAATGAGAGGGAGCTCTTTCAAGACACTTGCTGTAGGGTCCTTGTGTCCTGCCCCGTATAATTAGGCTCCACTTGGGCACGCAGAATAAATCATGGCCTTTCTCTTGCACGGCACACAGCTGCAGGCCCTCATAATGGGCCGCTGTCTGGGCCTGTGGGGTTGCTGTGCGACCCAGGAGGCCCAGCCCCGGCTAGTGCAGACCCCCTCCTCCAGGCAGGAGGCCTAAGAAAAGGGCTGCACTGTCCACTGACCCCTGGGCCCCCAAGACCTCGCCTGAGGTTGGCTCCAGGATGGGAGGATGAGACATGTGACACATGTTCCAGTGACTACATTTTACCATCAACTATAAGCCATTAATCCCCCAATAAAGGGAAAAAAATGTAAAAAAAAAAAAAAAAAAAGAAGAAGAAGAAAGAAAGAAAGAAAGAAAGAAAGAAAGAAAGAAAGAAAAGAAAGAAAGGAAAAGAAAAGAAAGAAAAAAGAGAGCCACCACCAGTTTGGGCCCAACTAGGGCCCCCCTGTAATTGTTGTAGTCCCGGAGGAGAGGTGCCTATCCCCTAGCTCAGGGAAGGGGTGCCACAGGCCCAGGGAGTATGGACAAACCCTACCCATGAGACCCTGATGGAAAACACAAAGGATCTGCTTTTCGGGTTCATACTTAAGGATTCATAGCTTTCTTCTGAAGAACTGAAGACACACTATGTGAATTATTTTATACGTCATTCCTGTGTGACTGAACACTCTTCACAAAACAGAAGGAAAAGAAGAGACTCATCAGGATGTTTGACAGTTATGATAGCTGCAATGTGGATACAAGTAGCAGCTCAAGCTCTGAAGAGAGTGAAGAAGAAGTTGCTCCTTTATTTTCTTTTTTTTCCTTTTTTTTATTTAAGAAAGAATTAATTAACAAAACCATAGGGTAGGAGGGGTACAATTCCACACAATTCCCACCACCCAGTCTCCATTTCCCACCCCCTCCCCTGATAGCTTTCCCATTCTCTATCCCTCTGGGAGCATGGACCCAGGGTCATTGTGGGTTGCAGAAGGTAGAAGGTCTGGCATCTATAATTGCTTCCCCGCTGAACATGGGCATTGACTGGTTGGTCCATACTCCCAGTCTGCCTCTCTCTTTGCCTAGTAGGGTGGGTCTCTGGGGAAGCAGAGCTCCAGGACACATTGGTGGGGTCTTCAGTCCAGGGAAGCCTGGCCGGCATCCTGATGACATCTGGAACCTGGTGACTGAAAAGAGAGTTAACATACAAAGCCAAACAAATTGTTGAGCAGTCATGGACCCAAAGGTTGGAATACTGGAGAGGAAGTGTTGGGGGGGGTACTCACTGCAAACTCTAGTGTACTTCTGCTTTCAGGTGTATATTTTGCAGTAGTTTACGGATAAGTGTGAACATATGCTCTCTCTCACAGAAACTGGTGTATATCTAGGTTTTGGGACTTTGTTAGAAAGTGAACCAACTGAGATGAAATTAGAGTATACTATGAAAGGAAAGGTCTCACCTGAGTAATGAAGTTGAAGGGTTGTCATTCCACACGTGAAGTCTCTGGACACAGTCTGAAGTGAAGCATGTTGAGGTGGCAATCGTTGTGTTGGTTAGGCTGTGATTGGCAGATGCAATATTATTTGATACGGATTGGGAGAGGCATACGGGAAAGTGAGCCCTATCCAATGATTCCAGGACTGGGGGAAGTAGAGACTCTATAGTGGAGATGTGAGGTTCCTGCTGTCTTAGGGTTCAAAAAGACAATCGATAGTTAATATTATCATCACATTATTTGGTAATTGGGTTAAGTTTGAAAAGTCCTTTTGTTAGGGTTTGCTGTACAGTACCCAGTATCTTGTATATAGCTGTGCTATTGGTTGCTTCTAATCTACTTGGTCTAGGCTTTTGAGAGAGTCTGCATATCAATTACACAGCCTATATATTTAAAAGATTCAGTTTGTGTTTTGAAAAACTTCGAGACATACAATTAATTTTCCCCCTTTCATATTAATTAACTAGTGATTTATATGACTACATTTTACTAGGAGTGTACATAAACACCATTCCCACCACCAAAAGACTGTGACCCATCCCTCCCACCCACTCCCACTGGCTGCATGTCTACCCCTCACCACAGGGTTTTTACTTTGGTGCCCTACTTACAATTTGGTCAGGTCCTGCTTTTAGTTTACCTTTCAGATCTTCTTACTCAACTTCTGTTGATGAGTGGGATCATCCCATACTCATCTTTATCTTTCTGACTTAGCTCACTTAACATAATTCCTTCTAGCTCTGTCCAAGATGGGTCAGAGAAGGTGGGTTCACTGTTCTTGATAGCTGCATAGTATTCCATTGTGTATATATACCACAGCTTTCTCAGCCACTTATCTGTTGTTGGGCACCTGGGTTGCTTCCAGGTTTTAGCTATTATGAATTGTGCTGCTATGAACATAGGAGTACACACCTCTTTTTGGTTGGGTGTTATGGAGTCCTTGGGGTATAACCCCAGGAGAGGAATTACTGCATCATATGGAAGGTCCATATCTAGCCTTCTGAGAGTTTTCCAGACTGCTCTCCACAGAGGCTGTACCAATTTACATTCCCACCAGCAATGTAAAAGGGTTCCTCTGTCCCCACTACCTCTCCAGCATTTGTTGCTACTGTCCTTTTTGATGTATGCCATACTTACAGGAGTGAGGTGGTATCTTAGTGTTGTCTTAATTTGCATTTCTCTGACAATCAGTGACCTAGAGCAGTTTTTCATATGTTTGTTAGCCTTTTGGATCTCCTCTGAGGTGAATGTTTTGTTCATATCCTCTGCCCATTTTTGGATGGGGTCATTTGCTTTTTTGGTGCTAAGTTTGCTGAGCTCTTCATATATTTTGGTGATCAGTTTCTTGTCTGATGTATGGCGTGTGAAGATCTTCTCCCATTCTGTGAGGGGTCTCTTTATTTGTTTAATAGTTTCTTTGAATGTGCAGAAGCTTTTCAATTTGATGTAGTCCCATTGGTTTGTTTCTGCTTTAGTCTTCCTTGCAATTGGGTTTGATTCATCAAAGATGTCCTTGAGGTGTAGGTGGGAAAGTGTTTTAACAATGTTTTCCTCTAAGTATTTGATTGTTTCTGGTCTGACATCTAGGTCTTTGATCCAATTGGAGTTGATTTTTGTTTCTGGTGAGATAAAGTGGTTCAGTTTCATTCTTCTGCATGTTACAGCCGAGCACCATTTATTGAAGAGAGCCTCCTTTTTCCATTTAATCCTTTGGGCCCCCTTATCAAAGATTAGATGTCCATAGGTGTGGGGATTTATTTCTGGGCTTTCAATTCTGTTCCACTGGTCTGTGTGCCTATTTTTGTTCCAGTACCATGCTGTTTTGATGATGATGGCTTTATAATATAGTTTAAGGTCTGGGAGTGAGATGCCTTCATTTCTGTTTCTTTTCCTCAAGATGGTTTTGGCAATTATAGGTGTTTTCAGGTTCCAGATAAATGATTGTAGTGTTTGTTCTATTCTCTTAAAGAAGCTTGGTGGAACTTTGATGGGTATTGCATTAAATTTGTATATGGCTCTGGGGAGAATATTCGTTTTGATGATATTTATTCTTCCAATCCATGAGCATGGGATATCTTTCCATTTCTTGCTATCAGTTTCTGTTTCCTTGAGTAGCGACTCATAGTTTTTAGAATATAAGTCTTTCACTTCTTTGGTCAACTTTATTCCTAGGTATTTGATTGATTTTGCTGAAACAGTAAATGGGAGTGATTACTGGATGTCTTCTTCTTCAGATTTAGTGTTTGCATAAAGAAATGCCACTGATTTTTGTACATTGATTTTGTAGCCTGATACCTTGCTATATTGCCTAATAACTTCCAGTAGTTTTCTGCTGGATCCTTTAGGTCTTTCTATGTATACTATCATATCATCTGCAAATAGTGAGAGCTTGACTTCTTCCCTTCCAATCTGTATTCCTTTGATTTCTTTCTCTTGCCTGATTGCTATGGCAAGAACTTCTAATACTATGTTGAAGAGTAACGGTGACAGTGGACAGCCCTGTCTAGTCCCCAATCTGAGGGGGAATGCTTTCAGCTTCTGTCCATTGAGTATGATGTTGGCTGTAGGTTTGCTATATATAGACTCCACTATCTTGAGTAATTCCCATCTATTCCCATTTTTTGTAGAGTTTTGAGCATGAAAGGGTGTTGGATTTTTTCAAAGGCTTTCTCTGCATCTATTGAAATAATCATGTGGTTTTTGGCTTTGCTTTATTGATGTGGTGAATGACATTGATTGACTTACGGATGTTGAACCAGCCTTGCATTCCTGGGATGAATCCCACTTGGTCATGATGAACAATCTTTTTGATATGTTGCTGTATCCGGTTGGCCAAGATCTTGTTTAATATTTTGGCATCTATGTTCATCAGAGATATTGGTCTGTAGTTTTCCTTTTTTGTTCTGTCCCTATCAGCTTTTGGTATCAGGGTGATGTTGGCTTCATAGAAGGTGGAAGGGAGTATTCCTGTTTTTTTCAATCTTATGGAAAATCTTAAGAAGTATGGGTATTGTTTCCTGAAAGTTTTTTAGAATTCATTTGTGAAACCATCTGGTCCAGGACTTTTTTTGTTGGGGAGGTTCTTAATAATGGTTTCAATTTCTTTGTCTGTGACTGGTGCATTTAGATTTTGTAGTTCTTCTTGGTTCAGATTTGGAAGGGCATATGCTTCTAGGAATTGTTCCATTTCTTCCACATTCTCTAGCTTGGTGGCGTATAGTTCTTCATAGAAGTTTCGCAGGATTCTCTGGATTTATGTGGTGTCAGTTGTGATATCTCCTGTATCGTTTACAATTCTATTAATTTGAGTCTTCTCTCTTTTTTGTTTGGTGAGTCTGGCTAGGGATTTGTCAATTTTGTTTAATTTTTCAAAGAACCAACATTTGGCTTCACTGATCTTTTGTATGGTTCTTTTATTTTTGATGTTGTTTATTTCTGCTCTAACTTTAGTGATTTCTGTCCTTCTGGATGCTTTAGGGTTCCTTTGTTCCTCTTCCTCTAAGTCCTTGAGGTGTGCAGTAAGGTCGTTCATTTGGGCTTCTTCTTGGTGTTTAATATGTGATTGTATGGCTATGAGTTTCCCTCCCAGTACTGCTTTAGCTGTGTCCCAAAAATTTTGATAGGTTGTTTCTTCATTTTCATTTGTTTCCAGGAACATTTGAATTTCCTGCTTGAGTGAATCTCTGACCCAGTGGTTCTTAAGGAGTATGTTGTTTAGTTTCCTAATTCTGTGACTTTTAATAATTGTCTGTTTGTTGTTAAATGTTAGTTTACTCCACTGTGATCTGAGAAGATACTTGGGATGATTTCAATGTTCTTGAATTATAGATGTTGTTTTTGTGGCCTAACGTGGTCTATCCTTGAGTATGTGTTTTGTGGATTTGAAAAGAAGGTGCATTCCAGTTTTTTGGGGTGAAGGACTCTGAAAATGTCCAAGAGGTCTAGTCTGTCAATCTCTTCATTCAATTCTGTTGTATCTTTGTTGGTTCTCTACTTTGTTGATCTGTCTAAGTGTGAGAGTGAGGTATTGAAGTCTCCCACTATTATTGTATTACTATTGATGTATTTTTGAAATTCTTTCAGTAAGTGCTTAACGTATTTAGATGGTCCCTCATTGGGTGCATAAATGTTAATGATTGTTAAGTCTTCTTGGCTGATTGATCCTCTAATCATTATGTAATGTCCTTGCCTATCTTTTATTACTTTATTTAATTTAAAATCTATCGTGTCTGAGATGAGAATGGCTGTTCCTGCCCTTTTTTGTGGTCCGTTAGCCTGTATGATAGTTTTCCATCCTTTCACTTTAAGTCTGTGTTTATCTTGTTGTGACAGATGGGATTCTTGCAAGCAGCATATGGTTGGATTATGTTTTCTGATCCATCCCCCCACCCTCTGCCTTTTGATGGGTGAGTTTAAGCCATTGACATTTATTGATATTATGGATTTAATGTATTGTAGTGCCATTGTTCAAAAAAAAATTTTTTTTTTGCTTTCTCTGATATATTGCCAGTATTATAGTGATGTTCTTGTTTATAAGAGGTCTTTTAGAACCTCTTTCAGGGCCAGTTTGGTGATGGTTGCCTCCTTTAACTGTTGTTTTTCTAAGAAGGTTTTGATCTAGTTTGAATGAAAATCTAGCAGGATATATTATCCTTGGTTGAAACCCTTTTTCATTCAGGGCTTGATAGATATCTTGCCATTCTCTTCTGGCTTTTAGAGTTTGAATGGAGAAATCTGTAGATAATATTATGGGTTTTCCCTTATATGTGACTTTTTGTTTCTCTCTTGCAGCCTTTAGGATCCTTTCTTTATCCTTACTTCTTCTCATTGTGACTATGATGTGTCTTGTTGTTTTCAGGTCTGGGTTGATTCTGTTTGGTACTCTCTGGGCCTCTTGAATCTTGATGTCCTTTCCATTATTCGGGAGTGCAAAGTTTTCTTCTATTATTTCCTCTAGAATGTTTGCTTCCCCTTCCTCTCTTCCTCTGGCAGGCCAATTATGTGAATGTCACTTTTTTTGAGATCATCCCATATGTCTCTGTTGTTGTTTTCAGTGTCTCTCAATCTCTTTTTAAGCTCTTTCCCCTCTTCCTTAGTTTTCTCTAACTCATCCTCTGTCTGACTAATTCTGTTTTCTGCTTCTCTTAGTCTGTTTTCCCTTGCCTCAGCTTCTTTCTTCATTACAGCTATTTCAGCTTTCAGTTCTCTAATTGCCTCAAGATAATCAGTATTTTCCTTGGGGGTCTCAACTGTTGTTTCCCTAATACTGCCATTCCTTTCTTCCAATGTTGTTTTCATTTCTGTGATTAATAAGTTTATTATTGCTTGCATACTTTTCTTATCTATGGTTACCTCTGGCTGATTTGTAGTTTATTTGTTTTTTATCTACCCATTTTTTTTTATTCATGTGTTTCTTTTTTATGCTCTGTTGTTCCTCAGTTGTTGTGTCTTGAGCACAAGCAACACTGTACTAAATACCTTTATGACAATTGCACTCACCAATCTCAGGAATTACAGTAGCAAGTATTGAAGCAAGTATTGAAGCAGTTTAATAACTACCAGTTAGCCAAACAATGTCTCCAGTCCGTGAAAAAATAGTAACCAAATCCCAGTGAAAAAGAAAGAGAAAAGAAAGAAGGGATAGCAAGAATAAACAGTTATGCAAATCTACTATCCACTGTATATTCTAGGGGTAACAAGAGGGGAAAGGGAAGTAGAGCAGAGACACACACATAGAGAGTCCACTCTGAGTCAGATTTCTTCCCCAAAATAATTCACAAATTCAGAAAGGCAAAGAAGAAGGAAGAAGTGTATGACAAGATAAAAAAGAAAAAGAAAAAAAAGAAAAAAGAGACAAGTGAGAGAAAAGGGAAACAATAAGAAAAAGAGCTGTAATTAAAGAGCAGTGAAAGGAAGGGTTTTTTTATTACTTTATTTTTAATTTAATTTAATTTGATTTTTTTAATTAGCTAGGAGGAGAAGGGTGGAGAGAGTCTGTAAAGGAGGTAGGAGTAAGGAGACAAGTTCCTCCCACAATAGATAAGATGCCCACTACCCTAGCAATGAAAGGTACCCTAGGAGTTAATTCTGATCAACGTAAAGGGGGGGAAGATATATGTCTTTATATAATATTAATAATAAAATAGAGCAGGGTAAAAAAAAAAAAAAAAAAACCTGTCCCAGATTACCTCAAACCTCATGATCAGAGGCAGCTGATTGTTAAGAATGAGGAAAAAAAAAAAAAAAAAAACTCAGGACTAGACAAGGATAGCTGAAATAGACAGTTATGCAAATCTACTATCCACTGTATATTCTAGGGGTGGCTAAAGGAGGAAGGGAAGTTGAGCAGAGACACTCGCAGTGAGAGTCCACACTGAGTCAGAATTCTCCCCCCAAATAATTCCCAAATGTGTATCAGTGAATTCAAAAAAGCATACTGTTTGGTGGTGTGGGGGCTGGGGCCTATGGCTTTGGAAGCTGTAGGATTCAGGAAGAAAGGGTGACAAGAATGAGAAAAAGAAAAAAAAGAGAGAGAGAGAGAGAGAAAAGAAAAAGAGAAGAAAAAGAACAGTCATAAAAGAGTGGTGAAAGGAAAGAGTTATTTATTTATTTATTTTTAATTATTTAATTAGCTATGCGGGGTAGGGGGGTTGGCTACTTAGAAAGAAAAAAGGCTAGAGGTTTCAGAAGGGTATAGACTTAGAATGAATGATACTCCCTGGTGGGACAGGAATTTGGTAAAGACAGAAGCTCAGCAGGGGAGCCTGCTAGGAGCTGGTCCCCAGGGACTGGTTATGGGGGGGGAAGGGGAGGGGGTGTGCTTAATAATTAAAAGGAAAGAATTTTTTCCCCTTTTGTTCTACTTTATTTCTTAACCCAAATTAAGTTATAGTCACCTCCTTGGTGTCACCGCTAGGACCCCTTATTGACTGGCCTACTAAAGGCAGAAAATCCTACCGTTTCCAGAAGATGTGGTCAGAGTTCAAGCCACTAGCAGCTTCTCAGTCCGCCATCTTCCGGGAACCCCCTCGTTCCTTTACTTTCTAACCTCCCAATTATCAAAACCAATGGACAAGCTTACACATACCCAGACAGTAAATCTGGCATGGCTACCTGTGAAATGTGTGGAATGGTTGGTGTACGAGATGCTTTTTACTCTAAAACAAAGCGTTTCTGCAGTGTTTCATGTTCAAGAAGTTATTCGTCAAATTCCAAGAAGGCAAGCATTTTGGCCAGACTTCAGGGTAAGCCTCCAACAAAGAAAGCAAAAGTTCTTCAGAAACAACCTTTAGTTTCTAAAGTAGCTGCATATGCTCAGTATCAAGCTACCTTGCAAAATTAAGCAAAGACAAAAGCTGTCTCTGTGGAAGGCTTCAGCTGGGGTAACTATATCTATATCAATAGCTATACAGCAGCTCCAGCTACCTGCTTTAAACATGCACCAATGGGGGCCTGCTAGGGTGATATCTCAGAAAATGTGAGAGTAGAAGTTCCTAATACAGGGAGTCGGCGGTAGCGCAGCAGGTTAAGCATACGTGCACGCAAAGCGCAATGACTCGCGTAAGGATCCCAGTTCTTCTAGCGTTTGCCCTTCTTCCATAGCCAGTCAACAGCGTCAGGTTGAGCCTGATGTCTGCTTGTTGCTGGCTTTGAAAGTGACTGGGATCCATGTGGCTAGGAAGGATCGTCAGTTTCCCCAATAAATGGGTACTCACAGGATGCACCATGAGAAGGTCGATCCAATGCATCCCAGTTTGAGCCCCCAGCTCCCCACCTGCAGGGGAGTTGCTTCACAAGTAGTGAAGCAGATCTGCAGGTGTCTATCTTTCTCTCCCCTCTCTGTCTTCCCCTCCTCTCTCCATTTCTCTCTGTCCTATCCAACAACAATGACATCAATAACAACAACAATAACTACAGGGAGTTGGGCTATAGTGCAGCAGGTTAAGCTCGGGTGGCACAATAATAACTACAACAATAAAAAAAATAAAACAAGGGCAACAAAAGGGAAAATAAATAAATATTAAAAAATATTTTTTTAAAAGTTCCAAATACAGTTCCTGCAAAAAAGTTCCAAAAAAGTTCCTGCAGCCTACCTACCAAAGTCTTCTGGATTGCTGGAATTATAAAATTAGCAGGTTACAATGCCCTTTTAAGATATGAAGGATTTGAAAATGACTCTGGTCTGGACTTCTGGTGCAATATATGTAGTTCTGATATCTATCCAGTTGGTTGGTGTGCAGCCAGTGGAAAATCTCTTGTCCCTCCTAGAACTATTCAGCATAAATATATAAACTTGAAAGCTTTTCCAGTGAAATAACTAACTGGTGCCAAAACACTTCCTCCTGATTTCTCACAAAAGGTTTCAGAGAGTATGCAACATCCTTTCAAACCTTGCATGACAGTGGAAGTGGTTACATGAGTGGCAGTGGTGGAAAGTATACTTGGAGGAAGACTAAGGTTAGTGTATGAAGTCAGTGAAGATAGGACAGATGACTTCTGGTGTCATATGCACAGCCCATTAATCCATCATACTGGTTGATCTTGAAGAATAGGTCATCGATTCAAAAGATCTGATATTACAAAGAAACAGGATGGACATATTGATACACCACCACATTTATTTGCTAAGGTAAAAGAAATAGACCAGAGTGGGGAATGGTTCAAAGAAGGAATGAAATTGGAAGCTATAGACCCATTAACTCTTTCTATATATGTGTTGCAACCATTAGAAAGGTGCTGGCTAATGGATTCCTGATGATTGGGATCAGTGGCTCAGAAGCAGCAGATGGACCTGACTGGCTCTGTTATCATTCGACCTCCCCTTCTATTTTCCCAGTTGGTTTCTATGAAATTAACATGATTGAACTTACTCCACCCAGAGATTATACAAAACTTCCTTTTAAATGGTTTGACTACCTCAGGGAAATTGGCTCCATTGCAGCACCAGTAAAACTATTTAATAAGGATGTTCCAAATCATGGATTTCGTGTAGGAATGAAATTAGAAGCAGTAGATCTCATGGAGCCACAATCAATATGTGTAGCCACAGTAACTTGAATTATTCATCGTCTCTTGAGGATACACTTCGATGGATGGGAAGAAGAGTATGATCAGTGGGTAGATTGGGGCTCAGTGCCAGCACTATGAATCCACTGCCCCTGGCAGATATATATTTTTTTATTTAAGAAAGGATTAATTAACAAAACCATAGGGTAGGAGGGATACAATTCCACACAATTCCCACCACCCAATCTCCATTTCCCACCCCCTCCCCTGATAGCTTTCCCATTCTCTATCCCTCTGGGAGCATGGACCCAGGGTCATTGTGGGTTGCAGAAGGTAGAAGGTCTGGCTTCTGTAATTGCTTCCCCACTGAACATGGGCGTTGACTGGTCGGTCCATACTCCCAGTCTGCCTCTCTCCTTCCCTAGTAGGGTGGGCCTCTGGGGAAGCGGAGCTCCAGGACACATTGGTGGGGTCTTCAGTCCAGGGAAGCCTGGCCGGCATCCTGATGACATCTGGAACCTGGTGACTGAAAGAGAGTTAACATACAAAGCCAAACAAATTGTTGAGCAGTCATGGACCCAAAGGTTGGAATAGTGGAGAGGAAGTGTTGGGAGGGTACTCACTGCAAACTCTAGTGTACTTCTGCTTTTAGGTATATATTTTGCAGTAGTTTATGGATACGTGTGAACATATGCTCTCTCTCACAGAAACCCTGGCAGATATTTTTTCCATTTTATTGGATAAGATAGAGAGAAATTGAGAGAGGAGGGGGAGATAGAAAGGGAGAGAGACAGAGAGAGCCCTGTCAACCTGTTTCACCGCTTGTGAAGTGATCCCCTGCAGGTAGGGAGCTGGGGCTCGAACCTGGATCCTTGTGCAGGTCCTTGTGCTTAGTACTGTGTGCACTTAACTGGGTGTGCTACTGCCCAGCCCCTGCACGTGTACATTCTTAAAGTTGTTTTTTCACACAACCTTGTATGGTTGGGATTTCTTCCCATTTCCCCATTTTCACAGACAAGGAAAGGAGCTCAGAGAAGTGAGAGGCCTGAGGCACACAAGGAAAAGGCAGGGAGAGGCCAGGGGAGATGGCATAATGGCTGTGCAAAGAGACATTCTCATCTGAGGCTCTGGGGTCCCTAATTCAGTCCCAGCACCACCACAAGCCTGAACTGAAAAATGCTCTTGTTTAAAAATAATAATACTATTTTAAAGGTTATAACAGAGACAGAATTTCAGTCCCAACATTTGTCATTCTACCTGCTTGTATCTTGGAGAAAGCCCATCCGTGGAGAAGATCTGAAGGACTTAGGTCTGAAAGGGGCAACATCTCACCAGGAAATTGAAGACAGAGCTAGACAGAGCCCACGGTGGCTAGAGAGAGTCAGGAATCCCAAGCCAATAGACCGGCTCCCTGCTTCTGTCTGGGCAGCTCACCTCCTCTTTCAGCCATTCACTTATTTGTGTATCACTGACTCACCCTGGACTGCTCTTTCAGGATCTAGCAGAACATAAGTGGGCACTGATGGTTTAGCAGGTAGAGACTGGGCACTCGTTTGGATACATTAGCTGCTTTGCCCTCCATACCCACTGGGGAGATAAGAGGCAGCCAGCAAAGCTTAGAGAAATGCTAAGCAACTTGGGGCCCAGGCCCACACAGGGCTGGCAGGTGATAGGCTCAAGAGCATGGGCACCAAACTGGCTGCCCTGGGATATGAAGTCTTTCCAGGATACCTGGTTGGGAGTACTGAATCTGAGGGTTAATCTCACTCCCTCATGTCCCTTTGAAAGGAACCAATACATGGCCCAGGCAGTAGCACAATTGCACTCTCAAGCATGAGGTCCTGAGTTCAATCCCTGGCATCACATGTACCAGAGTGATGTCTTGGTCGCTCTCTCTCTCTCTCTCTCTCTCTCTCTCTCTCTCTCTTTCACACACACACACACACACACACACACACACACACACACACTTTATTATTGATTTAATAATGATTAAAATGACTGTAAGGTAACAGAGGTACAATTCCACACAGTTCCCACCACCAGAGTTCTGTGTCCCATCCCCTCCATTGGAAGCTTCCCTATTCTTTATCCTGCTGGGAGCAAGGACCAAAATTCTTTATGGGGTGCAGAAGGTGGGAGTTCTGGCTTCTGTAATTGCTTCTCTGCAGAACACGGATGTTGGCAGGTGGATCCATACCTCTAGCCTGTTTCTGTCTTTCCCTAGTGGGGCAGGGCTCTGGGGAGGGGAGGCTTCAGGACACATTGGTAAGGTCGTCTGCCCAGGGAAGTCAGGATGGCGTCATGGTAGCATCTGCAACTTGGTGGCACTCGGCTCTCCTTTGTCACACTTCTACCAACTCATAGATGGCTTATAATTTTCCACTTCGTTTCTCTTTGTCCCCACCTCTGTAGTTTCTGTCCTGCTGTCCTGGAAATTCTGCCTCCATTTAGACTTTCCAGGGTTTGAAGAAAATTTTTGAGGAGAGTCAGCCTAGGTGCTGTCTTCATGCAGCCATCTCAGCTCTGCCTCTCTCTCTCTCTCTCTCTCTCTCTCTCTCTCTCTCTCTCTCTCATGAAATAAAACAGCTTAAATAAGTAAAATGGACTAACACTGGTATAAGGTGCCACAGAGATCACAGGGAGGTAGAGTGGTCCCCTTGGGGATGGGGAAGGGTGGAAGCTCCAGATTCATCGGGGCTACAGATACAGGTGGGAGGAGTGGGGAGCAGTGGACTGAGATATTTGTGCATCTTTGCCTGGAGACTCAATTCCCACCACCTCTGAGGCCCACAGGGACAGAAACATTGTTGACTGCTCTCATCAGAGACCACAGCTGTTGCAGGGTGCAGGCAGAGGCATTGCATGCCACTCTGAGGTCTTCACAAAAAAGACTCTGTGTTGACAGTTCCTGACTTGGGGCCTCTGTGTGACACAGCTGTGCTTGTTTTGGGAGAGAGAAAGAGCCTGTGGGTGTTCAGGCCCCTCTTCATCTGGCAGGGTCAGAGATGAGTAAGTGGGCCCAATGGACCTGGCAGTCCCTGGCCTGTGTTGGGCATGGTGGAATCTTCAGGTTGCTCTCCACTGTGCACATTGTAATGTGTGCAGTGACTTATGTGTGTTAAAAGGATTTTGAAAAATAAACCATTTGGGGGGCTGGGAAGTGGTGCATCTGGTTAAATGCACAAAGAACTAAGCACAAGGACCTGAGTGAGCAAGGACCCAGATTTGAGACCCTGCTCCCCATCTGTAGGGAGGAAGCTTCACAAGTGGTGAAGCAGGTCTGCAGGTCTCTCTCTTTATCTCTCCCTCTCTATCTCCCCTCCTCTCTCAATTTCTCTCTGTCCTACCCAATAAAATGGAAAAACTGGCCAACAGGAGCAGTGGATTTGCAGTGCCTGCACTGAACCCCAGCAATAACCCTGGAGGCAAAAAATAAAATAAAATAATACAAATAAATTATTTTCTTTGAAAATGTAAGTGAAATCTATATTCTATTCTGTATGATATCCTAGACTCATAAGGAATGGGAGAAGATGATAGGGGTGGGATGCTAGCAATAAGAGGCTTGTCCTGCAGGTATAAAGCCCTGGGTTCCAGTCCTGACATCCACAAGATGGCAGTGCTCTGTGTCTATCCAATTCCAACTCTAGCTCTCTTTCTCCGCCCCCCACACTCTCTCATTCTATCACAACAAAAATGTCTTCAAAAATAAGTGAAATGCTATAGCATCATGGGCTTCCCTCCCTCTATTTTGGGGAGGAAGTAGTGGACCCAGATGTAGTGAAGTGAGAGGCCAGGTGGTTGAGTGCACACATTACAATGTGCAAGGATCTGGGTTCAGGTCCCCAGTCCCCACCTGCAGGGGAAGCTGCACGCGTGGTGAAGCCAGTCATAGGAGTCTTTCTTTCCTTCTTTCTCTTTTTTTCTTCCTCTCTGCCTCTCCCTTCTCTCTCAATTTCTTTCCCTCTCTCCTATCAAACAAATTTTTTTTAATTTAAGGAAAAAAATCACCTCCAGGAGTAGAAGACTTATTGTGTAGGCACTGAGCCCCAGCTATAACCCTGGGGGTTTATAAAAAATAAATAAATAGAAATAAAAAAGATTTTTAAAAGTAGTGAAATGAGACATGCAAGGCCCTGACTTCACTAAGGGAGTGGGGGGAAGTAAGAGGAGAAGCACAATTAGCTGTCCCATAAACTCTCTCCCCCCAGTATCCAGAGGTGGTCACCACCAACATTCTGGTGCATTTTCTTCAGTCCCTTCCCTGTGCAAAGGGTCCTCTCTAAATGGCAGTCTGTCACCTTCCTACTTGTCTGGCTGTCCTGACCTCTATGCCAGGCCCCTGGACACTTTTGGCTATTCCCTAAAGCTACATGGGGGGGGGGGTCCTGGGGAGGGTGGTCTGGCTCCCTGGGAGTGGGGAGGCAAGGAAGAATGAGCACCATGAAGCTAATGCCCCACCTCACTTCCCACAGGCACTTGTGCCGGCCCTGCCACAACCGTGAGAAGGCCAAGGGGCTGGGCAAATCCATCTGCCAGCGCTGCCACATGGTCATGGATGAGCAGCCCCTCATGTTCAAGAGTGATGCCTACCACCCAGATCACTTCAACTGCACACACTGCGGGTATGTGCTCAGACGGGTACTGCCAGGGGGCAGGTGGAGATGGACTGGCCGCCAGAGCTGTGAGAGAGGATGCCAACGTGGGGGCTTGGGGGCCAGGTAGTGGTGCATCTGGTTGAATGCACACATTAGAGACAGGGACATAGCTTCAATTCCCCAGTCCCTCTGCCACCTGCAGGGGGAAAGCTTCACAAGGGGTGAAGCAGGGCTGCAGGTATCTCTCTGTCTCTCTCTTCTCTATCTGTCCCTCCCCTCTCAATTTTTCTCTGTCTCTAATAATAATTTAAAAAGTTAAACAAAAGTTTTTTAAAAAAAGGTTGTGGGTCATGGGGCCAGGTGGTAGCACACCTGGTTAAGTGCACACAGATTACAATACACAAGGAGCCGGGTTCAAGCCCCTAGTCTCCACCTGCAGGGGAGAGCTTCATGAGTGGTGAAGCAGGGCTGCAGGTGTTTCTCTGTCTCTCTCCCTCTCTATCTCTCCTTCCCTTCTCAGTCTCTATCCAATAAATAAATAAAAATAATAAAAAAACAAGTTCAAGTGTGGGGTCCAGGGCAGAGGGAGAGTAAGGGTCAGGAAATGCAGCTCTCCAGGGGCTTGGCAAACAAGCCCATGCATGAGGCCTATTTGGAGACTTGGGGTGAAGAGTGACTGGGTAACAGGGCAAGAGGAAGGCAAGGAGGGTCAGGGAGAAAAAGAAGGGGTTGTTGCTGGCATTGGAGAAGGAGAAGGGAGAAGAGGAGCAGGGCTGTAGGTCCCCCTCCCCACTCTGTGCTTGCCCAAGATGCCAGCCTGGCTTGGAGGGGGAGCCCTAAGAACAGGCCTGCTTCTCAGAAGGCCTGATGGCACAGAACAAGGGTGCCTTCTGCAACAACCATGCAGGAATCCCATGCCCTGGGGCCTGTCTGGGACACAGAAAGTTCCCCAGAGAGACCAGAGATCAGAGAGCTTCCTGGCCTGGACTGGGACAGAGGGGGCTCTCAGCTGCTCCCTGGGGGCCAGAGGGACTGGAGTGACCTCTGCTGGTGTGTCACTGAACATCTTCCAGGAAGGAGCTGACCGCTGAGGCCCGAGAGCTCAAAGGGGAGCTGTACTGTCTGCCCTGTCACGACAAGATGGGTGTCCCCATCTGTGGAGCCTGCCGCCGGCCCATCGAGGGCCGTGTGGTCAACGCACTGGGCAAGCAGTGGCATGTGGAGGTGAGTGAGGAGACACAGACATGCCTCGGTCTGGGGACCTGCCCAAGAGATGAGCATGCCTACTGCACTGTGGTCTCAGCCTAGCTGCACACTCCCAGCACCAGGCCACATGTTGGACCTTCCCCTTGGGCACTGCCTTTCCTCACCTCTGCAGGGCTAGGCCACCCTCAGGAGCCATGGGCCATGACTGGCCACCTTCCTCCAACACTTGACCTTGTGGATGATTCTAAAACTATCATGAGGCTGGGTGGTGGTGCATCTGGTTGAGAGTGCACATATTACAATGCACAAGGACTCAGGTTCAAGCCCCCAGCCCCCAACTGCAGGAGGAAAGCTTTGCAAGTGATAAAGCAGGACTGCCATGTCTCTCTCCCTCTCTATCTCCCCTTCCCTCCCCTCTCAATTTCTCTCCAAAAAAAAAAAAATCAAACAAATGGTTGCAGGAGCAGTGGATTCATAGTGCAGACACTGAGCCCCAGTGATAGCCCTGGAGGTAGGGGAAAAAAGAAAGAGAAAAAAAGAGAGAGAGGGAGAGACTAGAGTACTGCTCAGCTCTGGTGGTCCTGGGGATCCCATTGGGGGCTCTAGCATACAAGTCCTATACTCCAATGTGCTGAACCATCTCCCCTGTCACACACACACACACACACACACACACACACACACACATTTATTTAATTGAGATCTAGATCCCACGCAGGCATCTGTGGCACCAAGAAGCTACTGCAGGACCTCACCCTGGATCCTCAGGGGCCAGGCAGTGGGGCATCTGGTTAAGTGCAAACACTACAGTGCACAAGGACCCGGGTTCAAGTCCCCTGTCCCTACCTGCAGGAGGAAAGCTTTGCAAGTGATGAAGCAGGGCTACAGGTGTCTTTCTTTCTCCCTCGATTTTTCCCCTTCCCTCTTGATATCTGACTATCTATCCAATAAACAAAGATTAAAATTTTTTTAATTTTTAAAAAGGGGGGAAGATGGATCCTCACACACTAAATCTGCACCAAAATCCAGCTCACAGAGGTGCACCCAGGAGATGCACATGCAACCTCTGAAGAGGGGTTAGTATGACTGTGTGCTGACCAAGGGGGGGTTCACAGAGCTGCTGGCCCACTGCCCACTGTGAGCCCAGCAGGGGTACTCCCCCACACACACACATATGCACAGTCTCCATGTCTCAGGGTCACTGCTCAGTCCTGACGACACCTGCCTGGCCCCTCTCTCTCCCCAGCACTTCGTCTGCGCCAAGTGTGAGAAGCCATTCCTGGGACACCGGCATTATGAGAAAAAGGGTCTGGCTTACTGTGAGACCCACTACAACCAGGTACTATCCATGGCTGGCGTCCAGGGCCCTGCCCCTGCAGAGGGATGAGGTCATCGCTGCGGGAGGCATCCTCGGGTCTGGACAGGAAGGGTGTGGCCCAGTCCCTGGGGACCCTGCAGACAGCAGAAGAGCAGGCCTGTACATTGGGGCCCAGCTTTCCAGTTCAGCACCTTGGGGCCAGGACAACCATCCCGGCCTCAGTGTCCTCACTGGCACAGGCTTCATTGGGTGCCTCTCTCTCCCCACTGGTGGATATGGTATAGCTCAGACCCAGGACAGATGAGTGTGGATGTCCTAGGCTCCTCATCAGGACAGATGAGTGTGGAGGTCCTGGAGAGAGGGGTCTGTACCACCCTCTGTCCCCTTCCCAGCTGCTCGAGCAGAAGAAAGGGGTCCTACCCTGACCCACATCTTCTCAAAAGCAAAGGGGACTTTGGAGGGAGGAGGCTGGGGAGAGCAGAGCCATTCTGATGGATCAGGGGTGCTCTCACTTCACCCTGAGACTGGGGCCTGGCTTCAACCACCTGGCAGATGCCCAGAAGCATCTGTGAGGGAGGGGCTGGGGCCTGACTGCACGGCTGGCCCCAGGCTGGAGGACCCAGAGCCTAGGGCCCCTTCTGCACCCTGCTCTGCCCACAGCTCTTTGGGGATGTCTGCTACAACTGCAGCCATGTGATCGAGGGTGATGGTAAGAAACCCCTTTGGATCCTGTGCCCCCCAGCCCCCACTCAGTCCCCCTGCTCCCTCTGGGCACTAGGTGCTGCAGCTGCAGGCCAGCTGCCTCTCCCTCCACACAGCTGCCACCCCCCTCCCCTCACAGTGGTGTCAGCCCTCAACAAGGCCTGGTGTGTGAACTGCTTCTCCTGCTCCACTTGCAACAGCAAGCTCACCCTGAAGTAAGTGGGCCCCGGTCCCCGGGGGGTGCCCGCACCAGGCAGAGCAGGGTCTGCTTAGCACCCTCTCCCCTCTCCCCTCTCTTTGCCCCCTTTAGAGTGTCAGGGGAGTGGTCAGAGCTCAGTGGTCTGCCCTGGCCATCAGAGGCAATTTCAGGGAACCCCCAGACACGACAAGATCAGCCTGGTCCCCCAGGAGACCTGCAAAGGCATTGGGCTCTGGGCTATTCCAGGCCAGGAAGTAGCTCAGTGAGAAGCTAAGAACTCTGGGTGGGGTGGCCAGCTCCAGAGAGGGGTGCAGAACAGCTAGAGCTGGGGGGCGGGGGCGGGGGCGGGGTAGCCCTAGGTTTCCAAAGACAGCAGAGACACAGAGGGCTCTGAGAAACACCAGAAACCCAAAGAAGCCTATCAGAGGGCAGTGAGGCCTGGAAACCATCCTCCATCTGCCATGAGCTTTGGGAGGCCTGGAAACTGTCCCCTGTCTTCCATGAGCTCTGGGAGCAGCTTGAGAGGAGGCCATGAGCAACAGGGTGGCAGGCCAAGGGCTGCCCCGAGCCTCCACCTCTACAGGTCACTGGAAATCAGGTTCAGGGGGCAGGCTGGGGGGCCCTCTGATGTCCACATGCCCTCCCAGGAACAAGTTTGTGGAGTTTGACATGAAGCCCGTGTGTAAGAAGTGTTACGAGAAGTTCCCTCTGGAGCTGAAGAAGCGGCTGAAGAAGCTGTCGGAAATGGCCTCCCGCAAGGCCCAGCCCAAGTCCGTGGGCCTCAACTCAGCCTGAGGTGCTGTCTGGGGCTTGCCACCCCAGGGTCTTGCTGGCTTCCTCCTCCTGCTGCCGGTTTCTGTCTGCCACCCCTGCTCCTTCTCTTCTCCCCAGACCCGTCTGCTCTCCCATCTCTACCCTCTCTCCTCTGTTCATCCTTCCTCATTCAACTCTGCCTTCCTCCCGTCTCTCCACTCTCCTGCCTCCTCTCTGTTCCTTCTATGGGGGTACATAAAAGAGGGGCTGTCAGAGCTGGTGAGCCCATGATGGGTCTGTGCCTACAAATTGCAGCCAAAAATTATTTAGGAACAAGAATAAACCATGGCCTAGGCTCACCTGGACATGGGCCACAGTGCCCAGCCCAGACACCCCCAACCTGTGCCATCCCCACAGGGAGCCCAGTACCTCACATTCTTCCACAGATGAGCAGTCTCTATCCCAGAGACTGTGTACCCCTAAGACAGCCTCAGCCACGTTGACCTCCAGCCTCCAATCCTTGGCCACATGCTCACTCAACCACATGCAGACTCCCTGTGCCCAGACAGGAACGGCAAGTCTTGCCATCACATCTCACAAATCAGCACAAGAGACAAGTTCCCAAGACCCAAAGCCCTGTGGCCCCTGAAGCTCCTGCAGGGCATTTGCTGGGGGACAGGGGGCTATGAGGGACAGGAGTAGTGATGATCAGGCTGGTGGCCATCTCTCCCTCCAGATCTCACAGGACATGGTGCTGGGAATCACTCAATATTTGCATATTGAATGAACACTTACTGACATGACGATGCTGTCTTTGTGGTTTGTGGCACCAGAGCATGGGTCCCCACAAACAGTCTACTGAAGGATTGTTGAACACTTAGAGAGGTAGACACCAGTCAGGGCATGTTGGAGTTGTTCAAACATCCCCTGTCCTCTGCTGCCAGGGCTCTGTCCCCAGCCTCTCTGCCTCTGTTTAGAGATGAGACCAAACAGAAGCTACATGCTAAGGACAGGGGACAGACTCCCACAAGGCCTGCCAGTAGATGTGGAGGGGATCAACCCAGATCTCAAGGGCTACAAGTGCAACAGAAGGTGAGCCCAGGTCATCAGGACCCTACATCCTGCTGCATTTGTCAGAGGCTGCCTTTGCAAACATCAGAGGCCAAGAGTAGACACATGGCCATGTATGGGTCTGAGTGCCTGTAAGGGAAGGAAGGAATTTCTCAGAGGATCTCCTGGGGAGAATCTCTTCTTTGAGAAGCAGAGGAAGAAGCACTGAGCAAAGAGAAGTGATCCAAACCATTCCCTGTGAATGATGGTGTCCTGTTCCCTAGAGAAGAAAGGCTTTTGCTCTTCCTAGAAGAATCCTGCTGCTGGCCAGTCCCTCCAAGGCCTTCTGGCCACCTAAGCCCCCACCATCTTCTCTCATCAATGCTTTTCACAGCTCCATCATATATACAGATATATATGATCCATCATATATACAGATATATATGGTGTATAGATATAGACATAGATATATGGAGAGACAGGGAGAGAGAGATAGAGAATGAGGGAGAGACAGGAGAGATACCACAGTACCACAGTACTGAAGTGCTTCACAGTACTTCAATGCCCTGGGATCCAGGCTTGAAGGTGGGTCACAGCATGGTAAAGCAACACACTATCCATTTAGTTATATCCCCAGCCCTCTGTGGATTTTTATTGAATGTCCTTGGACTGGGTGCTCACAGATACCCACCTGCCAACCTTAAGGCCTGATGCTCCTCGCCCCACCCTAGCTAGCCTCCCTCCTTTGGCCTCCCTGGTCAGCATGCAGAGAAGATGCCCACTATGGTGCTGAAGAACATTGGGGGAAGGCTTCTCCGAGAGGGCAGCAGGAAAGGCTGCCTGCAGCTGGTTGCTTTGGGCCAAGAAGCCCAGACTGGGGATGGTTTAGCCATAGTGGAGATAGCCTTGCTGCTAGGACTCAGCCAGGGCTACAGCCCGTGAGCCCCGCTGCTTATTCAAGGTGTTCAGAAGCTGCTGCACGTAGGAGGTCAGCAGGTCATCCATCTTGTAGCCCTGGACAGAGGAACGATGGGGGTCAGAGTAGAAGAGGGGCTTGGCCTAGGGGCCTGTGGGGGCTTCACACTGGACAGGAACATGAGGAAGGAGGCAGGGCTCCTACTTCTTGGCCCCAGTTTCCCTTTGTCCTATGTGAGCCAGGCCACAGAGCCTCCTCTGGGCCTCCCCAAGCCTCCATCTAGGCCTCCACCACTGGGCCAGCCTTGCCTTACCCACCCTTGGACATGTGTGTCCAGACCCTTGGTGTGAGGGCTGGGCTGGTCGGGAGGGGTCAGGATGGCTTGAAGTCCTGTGAATCTGGACCAAGAGAAGAGACCCTGGGACTCACCAGAGAAGTCTCACATAGCAAACGGCTGCCATGGCCCAGGCTGCCCAGAGCCATGTGGAAGTAGGTGCTGCCACTGCTCCAGCTGGCAATCTTGGTGAAGGGGTAGGTGGTGAGCAGCTCCTGGAGGCAGAGTAAGTGCGGTGTGGTGGGTAGGAACCAGCCAGAGAACCCAGAGGCCCTGTCACTCAGCTGGGGACCTGGGCGCCCCCAGAGCCTGAGGGTGTGTATGTGTGTGTGTGTGTGTGTGTGTGTGTGTGTGTGTGTGTGTGTGTGTGTGTGTATCAGAGCAGGGGAACCAGAAGGCAGGGGACTGCAGCTCCACCTGCACAGGGGGTTCTGGGACCTTAGTGGTCTCCCCAGCCCTGTGGGACCCTGCTGTTACCTTGGTCTTGGGATGGATGAGCAGAACTCCATGTCTGTTGATGGCTATGATGATGATGTCTGGATAGGAGGGCTCAGAGCTTTGCTGGGGAGAGGGGGACACAGTGGTCACAGCCCAGCCTAGAGAGGTGGCAGCTCCCTGGGACACACAGAAACCCGCATCCTCATCCGCACCCACATATGCTCCTCTCAAACCTGTATCAAGCCCACCCAGAGATGGGTGTCTAGGGGGAAATCTCAAGCTGTAGCAATTAGAATGGGGTCAGGCCTGCTTGGGGAACACCCACCTTCACTTCAAAGAAGGCAGACCCAAAAGTAGGCCACCTGCAGATCCACTTCAATAAGTCCACTTTGGCCTCCTCTGATGTCTTGTCTTTGTGCTTCTCACAGGCCAGAAGGATGCTCTAGAGGAGGTGAAGACCAGCCCATGAAGGCCTAGGGTGGGGGCATTACTCTGGTCTACCACCCCCACTCCCAGAGCTCTGAGACTGCATTCCAAGGCAGCATCTGCCTAAAGAACAGCCTTGGTATGGGAGGTGGCCCATGGAGCCAAGTGTGTCCTGCAGTGTCCTACACACCCTGGGTGGGGGTGGGATGGCCTCTCTGAGTTACTGTGGACAGGGTAGGAAAGGCGTGATCTGCATACTAGGTGATGCCCCCTCCCTATACTCTCCATGCCCTGCGTGTGCTCCTGGGTACTTGTATTGGACCACCTCCCTGACCCCACATCAAGAACCTTTCTCCACTCCTCCGAGGACATCAGGCGTGTGAGGTTCTCAGGCACCAGTTCCCTCAGGATCTTAGGAAGACTAGCAAGCTGGGCCCGGTCATTGCCATACTGAGCCTTGTAGATGAGGCCTGCCAGGTGGACCACATCCTCCCGTGTACACTTGTGGAATCCTCGCAGATACTTGGGCAACTCCTGGGTAACAGACACACAAGGTCTTGGGCAACTGATGCTCAGAGCACAGGAGGCCACACAAGCTAAGGGCCTCAGAGGATGGTGGTGGGGCTGGCAGCTGAGCAGAACAGGGTTTGCTGCTCTGCCCTGTATGCAGCAGACAGCCACTCAGGTCCCCCTTCCAGTGGCAGTACTGCAGGTGCTGATATAGTCACTGTCCCCAAACACTGCTGCCCCTCTGTTCAGGTGCCAGAACCCTCAGGGTTGGACTTTTCCAGCACAGGGAACCTCCAAGAACCTCCATCCAGGAGCTCCAGATGGACACAGGCCAAGTGCTGTGGGAAAGGCTTCCCAGCTGGCCTGCTGCCTCCCCCACCTCTCATGCCAGATGCTAGGCAGACACCCATGGGGTAGGGGCACCCAGGTACCTGGTGGTAATGGAGGGTGATGTCTGCATTCACATCCTTCCCGGGAGTCACATTGAGCCACAGTTTCCTCATAAAGTACACCTGGTAGGGGAGTGTCATGGGGCCCCCTGACAGGGCCAGATATGAGCACCAAGCCTTCCCCCACCAGGCCCATCCAGCTCTGTAGCCAGGCTCCCACCCACCACACTGGCTGCCCACCAACCTGCACCCTGCCAGCAGCCCTTGGAGCCATTTACATGGGTGCTGTACTGTGCCGGTGGCCTTCCTTGCTCGGAAGCCTTTGCCCCATCTTCCTTCATGCCCCCAGAACCTCCTCATCCTCCAAGACTACTAGAGAGGCTGCTTTCTCTGAGAATGTTCTGGGACATCCCAATGGAGGCTAGGTCCCTCAACTTCCATGCATTCTGCACCATCCTGAAGTCATGTCATTTGTCTAGTCATGTCATTTGTCTTGCTTTGGGGCAGGGCATAGTGATGCTCCCAGAGCCTGGCCCTCACCTCCTGGCCCCTGGTCTGGCTAAATTCTTGACCCAGGGGACAGAAGCAGGAATAGGTGCATGGATGGATGAATACATGAATGAGTAGATGGAGGGGTAGAAGGGTAGATGGGTAGATGGGTAGATGGGGTTGTACTGGGAGAATCTTCTTATCCTGGCCCCGCAGGCAACCAATCTTACACTCATAACCCTCTACCTAGCTACATGCCCCTGGCCTGCACACACACACACATACACACACACACACACACACACACACACACACACACACACACACACACACACACACACCTCCCTACCTTCTTTCTGGGGTTTGTTTTTCTTCACCCAGTCAGACACCTCTCTTAGGGAGTCAAAGAAAAAATCTCCCTCCTTCTGGCTGATGACCTAGGTGGAGGGCAAAGGGAAGCAGGTAGATGGAGAGGTTTCTGGGGGAGTACCCTCCAAAAGTTCCCAGGGTCACGTTCAGCCTAGGACAAGGAGGCTAAGTGCTTAATGCAATGGCCTCTTCCACCAGATAAAGATGGTCTCCAGATGAAGCTCCCACCCCCCACTTCATCATGAGTGCCTGTGTGCAGTGGGCTTTCCCCACCCAGCACACGTTTGTTCCCAGCTACAGAGCCTGCTCTCCTGCCCACCTGCCCACTCACTGGTCCACTCAACTCACCTTGTCGGCAATCTTGATGAAGAGGCTGCAACCTTCCCAGGAGGCCAGCTGCAGCTTGGCTGAGATGCTCTCACACACATCCCGCACCCGAGTGCTGCTGCTCACCTCCAGCATCTGACAGAGAGCCAGGGTGTTGGTTCTTTGGCACAAGGTAGCCTTCCAACCGGGCACTGTGCCCTATCATCAGTTGGGCGCTGGACTTGTCTTGCCCTGAGAAGGGCTTGCTTTCCCTCTTGGAAAGCTGGACACACATTTATGTCATCACCACATTCACTGTGTCCAAGTGGTTCACCCTTTTGAACTTATCTCACAGGCTCTGTAGTCAGACTGTGGGAACTCTCTGCTATGGGACTCTGCTGTTTCTCAGGAGAACTAGGATAGGCACCCCCATCAGGAAAGGCCACAGTCTGGCCCCAAAAGAGACCTCCACTCCCCTCTGTTAACAGTCATGGCAGTCCGGTTAGGGAACTGAGGCAGGAGGGACCTTGCTCTGGGCCTTATAGCTTGAACTTTGGCCAAGAAAGCTGAGGCCTAGGCCACTGCAGACTCACCTCACTGGTGTCGTTGGGAAAGAAGACCTTGTGGTTGATCCGGAAGACATTCTTCCCAATGGCCTCCACCTCCACCTGGTGTGGGGGCTGCTTCCGGGGCCCTATCCTAGAGTGGTGCAGTACATGTTATGTGTACCAACTCTGCCCTCCCACTCTGGCCTCTGAGTGGACCCTAAGCCCACTTCCAGACACAAAGCAAGAGATAACTCAAGTGACCATTGCTGTGTAAGGAGAGGAGGGAGCTTCCAGGGGCTGGAATGCTCAGCAGAGTCCAGTCTGGACTCAGCCCTGAGAAGGTCCAAAAGGCCTGAGGCACACCTGGCAGGGGCCCTAGGCTGGGCAAGGCGCCACTGAAAAGGGCAAGTTGTGTTCCTGTTCTCACACCACAGGGACTTTGAGAGGGCCAGGAGAGGTATTCCTTTTTGGAGAGGTATTCCTGTAGGGCATCTCTAAGGAGGCCTAATTCCTGGAGCCTGTGGGCCAGGGCTCCCCCTCACTGTGTAATATATTAAAAATAGGCATGGCCTTCAAAACCGTGGAAGTCAGCTGTAGAAACTGTGAGAAATGTTGCCAGAACATATACTGGTTTTACTGAAACTCCCTTTCTTTCTCTTCCACATCGAGTAGGTTAGTCCTGACTAGCCTCCGCCATCTTCCAGCTTTGGCTGGAGCCCTCTGGCATGAGCTAGTAAACACCTTACAGCTGCAAGGACTCCACCACTCACAGTCAATTCTCCCACAGACACACCCTAAAGGGGCAGGGGTGGGGTGGGGAGACTTCGGGTGATGCAGCCCACATGGAAGTCAACCAAGACAGAGCCAGGAAAAAAACCACCAGGCCATGGGAGGGCTTGGGTTGAGAGACAGCACCTGGGGTCCAGGTATTAGGCTTCTGGTTAAGCTCACACATTACAGAGCACAATGACCTGGGTTCAAGCCCCTAGTCCCCACCTATAAGGTGAAACCTTCAAGAGTGGTAAAGCAGAGCTTCAGGTATCTCTCTCTTTACCTCCCTCTCCCTCTCAATTTCTCTGTCTCTATCCAATAATAAGTGAATAAAAATAAGAAAAATTAAAATTAAAAAAAAAGAGGCAGCACCTGGATTGGCAGGGACTCAGGACTGGGTCACAGATAGGTGGCCTGGGGCACTGAAGTCCCCCTCTGTGCCCTGGACAGGTAGCCACAGGGGTGGGGGTGGGGGTGCAGAGGGCAGGTGACTATCACTGAGCCTCTCAGAGGCCTCCCGTGATCCTCCTGGGCCTCCACCTCCTCCTTTTTCTCCCGGTGTTGAGAGCCTGGTGTTGACTCCCCAGACTGGCAGCAGCTTCAGAAGAAGCCACAGTCTGGCCCTACTGGTTTGTGACCCCAAGGGGGCATGAGCTCCTGGAAAGCCAGCTAGCCCTTCTAGTGTCCCTGGCACTGCCAACCTGTATGACCTACCCCTGGAGCAAGGGCAGACACACACCCACCTCAGGACCCGCTGGATTCGACGACTGCAGTCAGGGGCCAGGGGCTTCTTCCTCCGAGTGTCTATGAACTTCTGGACATGGGGTAGTAGTGCCTTGCCCGGTGGGAAGAGACCAGTGCAAAGCCACAACAACTGCCAGCCTCGCTCCTCACTGTACCTAGGGAGACAGTTCCCATCAGTCTACTAAGGACACCTCTTGGGTGCCGATGCCAGCTAGACAGCTAAGGGAAACATAACAGCAGGCCTGCTTATGACTGAGCAAGGAGGCACACAGCCCAGCTGCTCATATCCACAACACGGAGAGCAGAGATGCTACACCCCACTTGCAGAGGCAGTTTAGAGAGACCACATAAGACCTCCCTGGTAAGACAACCGCACCAATGTGTCCTAGAACCACACCTCCCCAGAGCCCTGCTCCACTAGGGAAAGACAGAAACAGCTGGGGTATGGACCCACTTGCCAACACCCATGTCCAGCAGAGAAGCAAGTACAGATGCCAGACCTCCCACCTTATACACCCAAAAAAAGAATTTTGGTCCATACTCCCAAAGGGCAAGAAATGATAGGGGGAAGATGACTAGAGGGCTCTGAACTCCAACTCCATCAGGACCCAGAGAGAGAAGAGGAAAAAGGGAGGGACATTTGGATGTAATAGTAGGTGTATGTGTGACTTGGAAAGGAAGAGAAGATGGGATCTTAAAAAAAAAAATGGGCAAGGGGCCAGGTGGTGGTGCACCTGGTTGAGCGCACATGTTGCAATGGGCAAGGACCTGGGTTCGAGCCCCCGATCCCCACGTGCAGGGGTAAAGCTTTGTGAGTGGTGAAGCAGGGTTGCAGGTGCCTTTCTGTCTCTTTCCCTCTCTGTTTCCCCCTTCCTCTTGATTTCTGAATGTCTCTATCCAATAAATAAAGATTTTAAAAAGTTTTTAAATGGGCAAATATAGACAGATAGTTGTAGAGATATAGTTAACCCATATCTGCAGCCTTAAGAGAATTGTTGTAGCTTCCAATGGAGGGACTGGGGATCCAGAACTCTGGTGGCGGGAACAGTGTGGAGTTATACCTCTGTTGTCTTGTAATTTTATAAATCAATATTAAATCACTAATGAGAGAGGATCCACATATGACAAAACAGAGAGTGTGTGCAGGTGGGGGCCCTTCCCTGCCCACCCCCAGCATGAGAGGTCTCTAGCTCCAGCCCTGTGCAGGGCCAGAAGGGAGTGGGGAGAGGGTGGTGGAAGGCCAGTGCAGGCTCCTGCACCCCTCTGCACTGCCAGCAGACCTGGTGGTATTGTTGGTGAGCTGCTTCAGGATCTGGCAGTAGACCTCATCCTGCAGGGCCGGGTCCTGGAGGGCCAGTGTGAAGATCTGGTCACTGAGCTGCAGGGAGGTCCAGGCCTGCCGGGCCGGGTAGTCACCCATGTACCTGAGGATGGGTGTGGCTGCTAAGGAGAAGGTGCCACCAGGTATGACTGCCTGTCTGCAGAGTGCCCGGCCCACCTAAGCTGCACAGGTCCCACCATGAGCTGGGCGCCAACCTGCCCTGTGAGACCTGGCGCCTTGTGGGGACGTGTTGGGGACCTGGGCCCCCGGGGACCAGCGTGCCGCTGGGGCAAACTGACTGAAAAAGGATATCAATGAAGATCTGGCAGGCAATGTCTCGAAACTCGCAGTTGGCGTGAACACACTTGAGCAGAGGCTGTCGCAACGGCTCAGCAGAGTGAGCCCAGAGATGGCCTCGGGTTCGAGCAAGGGGAAGCATGGCTCTGCTCACTGTCTCCTTCTCTGGGGCCCTGTCAGGGACAGGGACAGAGACTGCTGGAACCAGCCCTCCAACCTCCCTCCACTTTTTCTCTGTTCCCTCTCCACTCACCCAGGATGGAAGGACCCAGGTCACTCCCCACCCCATCTAAAGGATGAACAGAGGAGGGTCAGAGTGTCCCCATTCTGGCTGGAGGCTGGGGGAGAGATGGCTTCCGCACAGCCTCCATGGCCTCCTCAGCCATCAGAAGACACAAAGGGGGTGACTAAAGCTGGGTCTGGGGACAGGAGGGTGAGCACCTGAAGAACTCATAAGAGAATTCCTCCAGGGTGTGAGACTTCTCTTGGGGCTGCTCCTCAGGCAGCGGCTCTGCAGGACGCCCCTCCTGGACCACCAGTTTCCGCTTCTCTGGTGACATGGCCAGCAGGTTCTACGAGGACACAGGCCTGTGAGGCTCCAGAAGACACCATGCAAGAGGCGCCTCCCACCGGCTCCTCCTGTCTGTAGCCTCTGCCATGGGAGAGCTCAGATGCCCCTAGGGGCCAGGCAGATGCGAGCTGAACTCCTCCGCAGGACCTGCTCTGAGCCTCAGCCTCTGAGCCAAGTCCTTTCCCTCAGGATGGTCTCTCAGACCCAGCATGAGGTCTTTCCATCCTTTCTCAGGAACATTTCTCTCCCTGACCTTATCTGCTGAGCTCCCCCACCTCCTGCTGGGCCCAAAGCAGATGTCAGATCCTCAGGGACATGTCCCCAGACTAGTCAAGTCTCTGCCCTAGGATATGTCACCTTAACCACTGCATCTGGGGGGCCGGGTAGTGGCACACTTGATTGAGCACACATGCTACAATGCATAATGACAGGGGTTCAAGCCCCCAGCCCCCACCTGCAGGGGGAAAGCTTTACAAGTGGTGAAGCAGTGCTGCAGGTGTTTCCCTTCCTCCCTCTCTATCTCTCCACTCCCCTCTTGATTTCTCTCTGTCTCTACCCAAAAAAAGAAAGGAAGGAAGGAAGGAAGGAAGGAAGGAAGGAAGGAAGGAAGGAAGGAAGGAAGGGAGAAAATATGCTAGGGGGCTGACAATGGCACATCAGGTTAAGCACACATAGTACTAAGTGCAAGATCCCTCTCAAGGATCTGAGTTCGAGCCACCAGCTCCCCATCTGCAGAGGAGATGCTTCATAAGTAGTGAAGCAGGTCTGCAGGTGTCTCTCTTACTCTCTCCCTTTCTTTCTCCCATCCTCTCTCAATTTCTCTCTGTCCTATCCACTAATATGGAAACAATGGCCACTGGGAGCAATAGATTCATAGTACCAGCACCAAGCCCCAGCAATATCCATGGAGGTAAATAAAATAAAATCAAACAAGACAAAATAAAATATTGCTAAAGTGTTGTGTCTTCTTGGAGGTACTGTGTGTGGTTGCCACCAACTCAGCACCCAGCCAAACAGATGAGGCTGGGTTTGGGGGAAAGGCAGAATCTGTTCTCACGGTTCACTCAAGGTGAGGGAATACCTGCTCTTTGGTCATCTACCAAGTTCCCAGTGCCCAGTAAGGGCACCAAACAATGTCACTCTTGGTCTAGACAGACATCTGGACAAGCAAAACTGACCTGATGACTAGGTGCTCCCCTGGCTCTCTGTGAGTTGGTGGGCAGGCCCCTGAGCCAACACCCCAGGTGAGGAGTCCTGGGAATGCCCCATGTGTATGCAGTAGCCTTTGCTGAGGGCAAGAGGGCAGGACTTACCAGCAGCCATGGTGAGGGCTTGGTGACTGTGGGAATGGTATAGAGGCTGGCCATGGGCACCAGCCCAGTTTTGCCTGTCTTATCATTCTGGGCCAGGGTCCACTTCTCAGAGGCCAGCAGCCCCTGCTTCTTTGTCAAAATCAGCAAGTCCCCATTCCTGAAGGGCAGGAGGGTAGCATCATCTGCAATTGAAGGTCACAAACACCATTTACCAGGGACTCCACAGAGGCCAGAGGCCATGCTGGAAGCAGGCACAGCACAGTGGGCTGATGGAAGCAGGCACAGCACAGGGGGCCCAAGGTCTCTCCAAGAGTGAGCAATGGTAAGATACCCCAGCTTGGGGCCTTATGGGCCCTGAAGAGGCACAGAATCCAAGTTGGCTAGGGCTTGGGAGCTCTGAGCATGGCCATTGTCTCAGGAGGACAGTTTAGATACCTGACCAGGAGCCAAGGCCTGTGAGGTAAGAGGCTGGTGGATGAGGAGGCCAGCAGCCAAGCCTGTAAGGAGCCAGGGGTTCTCTCTTCAGCAGAATCATAAGAACCCCTCCACCGGGATAGTGGGCAAGAGAGGTGGAGACCTGCAGTAACTATCTCCCTGCTGTAGGCCCAGCCACAGCCTGTCTCTATGCCCCCAGCAAGCCTCCCGCCACACTCATGTAGAGAGAAGCAGCTATAGCCTGGTGCCACCAACCTGCTGGGAGTGCTCAGCTCTTACTGCAGTGCTGACTCCTGGGGTAGTTGTGGCAGAAAACTGGACTGCTAGGCTTCAACCCTGCATCCCCACCAAAGTGTCTAGAGGGCCACTAGACAAACTCCTCCCCTTCTCTGAGCCTCCAATTCTTTGACTGTAAACGAGGTGACAGGCTGACAGTGGTGCTGATGTGTGCAAAGAGTGTTCTCAGCAGGAGAGGGCCTGGGCCCCTCTCAGTGCTTCCCCTGCAGCATGGTCCTGAGAGTACAGGTAGAAGGGCTTGCAGTCACCTGCCTGAGCTCTCATTCTGCAGCTACACACACATGCACACGATGAATTGGGGCTCTCCCTGTTCTCTGTGGAGTCCTTGCCCTGCTCTGCATTCCCTGGAGATGAGCCCCTTCCCATGCTACCCTTGACTCGCCCGCCAAGCACCTGTGGCCTTCCTGTCCTGCATGGCCATGGTGAAAACAGACCTCTCCTTCAAGCCCTCCAGAAACAGGGCCACCAGCTCAGCAATGGCCACGCTGCTGGGGGACAGGAACTCGTACTCCTCTTCATGCAAGGTAGACAGCATCAGTCTCTGCCCGCCACGGGCTTCCCTAAGAGGAAGGGCACTGTGTGACCAGGGGCCTCCTCAGCTCCCCTCCAACTCAGGCCCAAGCCCCTGACCCCTGCAGAAGTGATGGGGTCCACCCTCTTGAGTTCCTGAGGAGAAAACATGGAGGCTTTTCCTGGAGTACGAGTCAGGTGGGAATCTGAGCTCAGGAAGGCCCACATCCTGGGCACCCCTGCAAGATGGCAAGTAGCAGCTATTCCTCAGAACCCTCAAGCACTGAAGGCAGTGAGGGTCAACTCCCCCTGGGAAGGTCAGCTCTAAATGAGAACTGAGCAGGTCAGGGCTCAGAGTCCCTGCAGAGGCCCTACAGGAAACAGTAGCGCTGAGAAAAGACACAGGCTGAGGCTGGGTGAGCTGTCCAGCTCACACATCTCAGCTTACTCAGCCACAGGCTGGAGAAGCTGGGAGGACTTGTGGCTTCCAGGAAAGTGCCAAGCACAGCCAGGCCCACTGACAGCTACACTCATCATGATCACTAATCCCTAGGCAAGTGAATTGCCTTTACTGCTGGGGGGTGGGGGAGGATGGTGGCACAGGGCGGAGACAAGACTCTGCAGCACCTGCATAGACTTTCCCAGAGGACCTGGAGATACTCCCAGCTGCCCTGGGATTGAAGGAGGGAGCTGGAAGGCTGACCTCACACACCAGGTCCAGTCCCTCACTTCCTCTTCCTCACAGCTTGTCCCTTCTATGTGACCATTTTTGCCTAGCAGCAGGGAAGATGTGTGAACGCGCTCAGACCTCCAGAGCTCATATACCCATTTTCCTGGTGGGCCTATCTTGAAAAGAGAAGACCACAGAGCATGGTGAAATGTGCAGGTCTGGCACTAAAGGGACAGGGCAGCCCAGGACAGCAGAAAGTGAGGCCCCAAGGCCAGCGGCCACCACAGTGACTGAGTGCAGCCCTCGCCCAGCCGGGCACCTGGGCAGCCCTGCCTTCGTGTCATTCCCAGAGTCCCTGGTGAGGTCAGAGAGGTTCCAGGCATCACCTCTCAGGGCACCTACCTGTGGGTGACTAGACTCATGACCTCTACGAAAGACAGTTCTAAAAGCAGCTTTTCCTTCTTGTCCAGGAAATAAAGCCCCTTCCAGTTCACAGCCAAGATCAGCTGGGTCTTGGGTAGTCGGGGGCCTGGCCAGAGGAGACAGATGTACAGTCGGGGCTGACTCTAGGGAGGAGTACCCCCAACACACACACACATGCTCTCACCCCATCAGATGTGCGTACCTGAGACAGTACTGACTTCAAAGAGTCGGGAGAAGAGCATGGGCCACTGCAGCAAGGCCGCATCTACCACCTGCTCCCGGACGGCCTGAGGTTTTGCCTGCTGCTGGGTATATGGTGCCTGGGTGGGGGCACAGGTATAACCAGCCCTGTTCACCTCTCAGTCCATCCCAGTCTCCCCCAAGCTGAGCATTCATCCAGTGCCTGGGAGGCTCGTCTGTGAGACCATTTTGTGAAGTCTCTGCCTCCATGAGGCCCGTGCTAGGTAACACCTGGGAGTAGGTGGGGGTGAAGCTCCATTCTGCCCACCTTGTGCAGAGAACCTTCCAGAAGGTGCTACTGGGAAGCAGGCTTTCTACATCTCCAGTCTTGGGCCACCTGTATACCTAATGGGTATTGACCTGCCTTCCGGGTTGGTCTACCTCCTACTGTCATGGTGTGTGTGTGTGTGTGTGTGTGTCCCCTAACTCAGGCCACATTTCTGTCTCTCTCCTTATCTGGAGCTCCACTATAGGAGGGAAAGACATCTCCCAAGGACTTTCATCTCCACCCTTCCCTCAAGGTCCCTTCTTCCACTTCCTCCCTCCCTTTCCCCCGCCTCTCTTCCCACTTCACACTTTCCTCTCCCCACATGAGCTGCTCTGTGTCCAGAATGTCTTTATCACCCCACTGTGCTTGTATATTTTGTACTGTTTGTTGAATAAACCATTCTTTCCCCTGTTCCCTCTCTAAAAAGCATTCTTACCCTGAATCCGAAGATGTGCATTGTCTCCTGTTTAAAAGATGTTTTGGCAGAAGGCAACATGAATAAAATATTTTAGTGCATTTCTATGCTATGAAATCCTATTTCTAGAAATTTCTTTCTGATGAGGTAACTGCCACATGTACAAAATTATAGCAATAAAGTGATTCACCTCTTTTTTTGACAGTAAAAAAATGGGGCTGACCTGAACACTCATAAATAGAAATTAAAAATCAACAGCACAAAGCCATACTATGTAACACAGAACAAACAAAGAAGTCAGCATGTAAGTGACAGGGAAATATAGCCCCATGCTAGAATTATATTAGACATACTAAATGAAGAAACATATTGAAAATTGTTATGATATATAATGCTATTTTTATTTTGAAGGTGTATTTCTCTTTCTCTTATCTATCTTCATACCTGTCATGTACATATGAATAAAATAGTCTGGAAAGAGATAAGTTATAAAGCTAAGAGAGATTATCTCTTTGAGAGATGATATTTTTGGCAATTTTGCTTTTTTTCTTTGTATTTGTCTGTATTTTCTGATTTTTTTGGCAATGCACAAATGTTGAGTGTTTAAGTTTTTCCAAACCAGTGAAACTGTGGTCACTTTGGGGAAAATGGTGGGCTAGGCTTCCCTAATTTTCCTATCCCAGGTGCTGTGTCCTAAACTATGAAACCAGTTCTCTCACTCCTTTAAGCTCCCCAGTCCCCTCCCTCTCTCTGAGAAAGCTGAAGGCCCAAAAGCGCATGCATCAGACCGGGAAACACCAGAAAACAACCAAGAGGACTTAGCTTCCTCCCAAATGCTGGTTTCCCTGGAATAGTCCCAGGGTGCTAGGGAATGCCATGTTGACCCGAACTCTGTGGCTGAGTGTACTTAGGGAATGCTGGGACAGTCGGCCTCTAACCTTCTTCATCTGCACTGTGACTCACTGAGACACAGTGCCCAGCCAACAGGCCTCTGGGAGGTGTGTCTACTCTGAGCATTGCCCTTGGGGGCTATTGGGTGGAATCTGCATAGCGTGGTCACCCTCACTACCCTTCTCTGCAAGAGGAGATCCATTAGCCCCTGAACAACCCACCTGTTCCTTAGTGGTCCATACTATATCAGGGGTAAGTGTGTGACTGGGGCAGGTCATGAACCAGATGATTTTCTCCTCTGTGGTTTCTAGGCACACAGCTCGAGCCATGAAGCACATTAGAGCCACCTTTGAAGCTTCAAGGGGAACTCACTCCACTGTGGAAATGGAGGTTCAGACGAAGGCTCACTCCCCTCAGGGCAGAGGAGGACTTGGGAGGGGCTGCTATTTGTAGGGAGAGAGGGCAGGGGCAGAGGGACTGTGAGGCCCATGTTGTCTTTGCTGTCCCCTTTTTGGGAGCAAGTTCAGCAAGAATCAGAAATTTCCACTGGTGTGGGTGGTCATGAAAATAAGAGTGTTCACCAAGTTCAGGTGCTACCATGACACCATCCTGACTTTCCTGGACAGAGGACCCCACCAATGTGTCTTGGAGCTCCACTTCCCCAGAGCCCCACCCCACTAGGGAAAGAGAGAGACAGGCTGGGAGTATCGATTGACCTGCCAACACCCACGTTCAGCAGGGAAGCAATTACAGAAGGCAGACCTTCCACCTTCTACACCCATAATGACCCTAGGTCCATACTCTCAGAGGGATAAAGAATAGGAAAGCTATCAGGGGAGGGAATGGGAATACGGAGTTCTGGTGGTGGGAATTATCCTATGGTCTTGTCAATATTTCTATTTTATAAATAAAAATTTAAAAAAGACTGTGGAGACCCTGAGAATAGAGATGGGGCTTGATTGTGAGCCCTCTGAATGCGGTGCAGGCCCCCATGAGAGAGAGGAGCCCTGCCTCCTGCCCAAGGCCTGCACCAAGCATGCAGGGCCCAGTGAAAGGGGCCAGGAACCAAGGCAGAGCAGAAGCTGAGAGTAGTCGCCTTCTTATACTGAAGGCCAGGACCTAGACAGACACCATAAGCAGACACCAGTGTGGACAAGGGGGAGTGACCTGGCACACCCACAGGGCTAAACTTAAAAGGAGGAGGCATCACAGAATAGGTCTGTGCAAGTGAGTTAAGCTGCAGGAGACTGTTCAAACTCGCAGAGTTATGTCAAGTTTCCCATTCCCAGCGGTGGGGGGCCCAGACCACCACCCCAAAGCAGAGCTGTGGAGCCCAAGGCTCTGTCAAGGGCACCTGACCTTGGCATGGGCTTCAGTAACTAGGCTAGCCCACTTCTCTGGGAGCTTGGTCCTGTACAGCTTGGAGGGGATGCAGGTGGGCAGCAGCTCCTGGACAGCCTGGCTCTCCACAGAGGCACCAAGCTGCACGTAGCAGTGCCGAGCAAGCAGCTCTATCAGGTCTTCTTCCTGCATGATGAGGAACACACCCGGGGTGAGGGAAGACACTCCACACCCTCCCTACCCCCATGCTCCCGACTCACAGACAGCAAAGATGACCAGAGAGTCAGGCAAGGAGGGTGAGTAGTCACCTTGTCTGCCACCTCTACCAGGCTGAATACACCCCTCAACAGCTCAGGGGTGTCAACCACAATGCCCTGACCTGGTCCCCAAAGGAGATGCTCTCCCTGCTCTCCTCCCAGCACTCAGGGACCCTGTGTGTCGGAGGAAGGAGGCACTGGGGCTGCAAGTCCAACATGGTTGCTGGTCCGAGTAGGACAAACCTGACGTAGCCTATCTTCCCCAGATCTCACTAGTCAAGGGCAACCAGTGGCCAGCTGCCTCCAAGGGGCTTCTGCAAGGACTCCATTGGGCAGGACCCCATGTCAGGTATTCAGGGGCCAGCATGGGGCCCCACAAGTGCCAACCAGTCCTGTTCTCTCCAGAAGACCAAAGCCTCAGCAGTCCCCTCTGGCTTTCTGTCCTCTTGCCCTGCACAGTGTCCTGCTCCAGAGAGGCCACCAGCACTTCGGTGGCTGCTTCTGGTCTCTGGAGCCACACTGTCCCATCTCAGGCCTGAGAAGTTTCCATGGAGATGCTTCAGGACTCCAGGCCCATGATCTCCCCAGATCCTCACAGGCTCCCAGGGCTTTCTGGTGACTCTTGAACTTCCTATCTGGATGACTGAGTATGCCAAGGCCACAGCACTAAGAGGAGGCCTGGTCGGGCCTGCACTTGAGTGTTTTGTGGTCTTTAAGGTCTGTCTCCTTCATGATGGCCAGGCCCTCTTGCCCTGGACACAGCTCCCCTAGGAGGTCAGAAGAGCCTGAAACTTCTCTTGTTACCATGGAGCTGGGATGCTCCTGTGGCCCCAGAGAAGAGCCAATGAAAGCTGGGAGAGAGAGAGAGAGAGAGAGAGAGAGAGAGAGAGAGAAGCGCTACATCCTCAGCAGAGAAGCCTAGGGACCTGCATCATATACCTCCATCCTCTGCTCCTGCCCTACACGTTCTCTCTCCCTCTCCCTCGCTATCACTCTCTTTTAATTTTTATCTTTATTTCTTGTATAAAGGCAGTCAGGAATTGAGAGGGAAAGGGAGACAGAGAGGAAGAGAGAAAGAGAGACAGCTGCAGCCCTGCTTCACCACTCACAAAGCTTTTCCCTTGCAGGTGGAGACCTAGGGCCTGAACCTCAGTCCTTGTGCACTGTAACATGTTCGCACCACCCGACCTTCCCACCCATGTTCACCACAGCCTCCTCTGGGTGGCATTCCCCATGCCCCCCACATCCCTGCAGCCCACCCTGGAGTGTGGCTGTCTGACGGCTCCATCTTCAGGACCTCAGCAGTCCAACTGCCCCCTCACCTTCTCAAAGCTGTACTCGCCGGACCAGACTCCATGGAGCACTTGGCAGTAGATGAGCTTGGTGCTGACAGGGTCCTCCTGGGAGTTGTGCCAGGGTGTGAAGAACTCCTTCCGGAAGTACAAGCGCCATGGTGACTGACGCTCATTCTCGCCTCTCTCCCGGGTCAGCTGCTCACACTGGGCAATGGCATCCATCACGTGGTCACGCCCACTGCCCAGGGACCAGAACTGAGGGCAGAAACAGGTGATAGGTGGGTGGCAGGAGTGGGTTGAGGCTGGGCACCAAGGTCCATGAGGACATCTCTCCTCAGAATTCACCTGTGGGAGCTATGCTCTGGGGTCCTGGAGAATAAGATGCCTGAAGGGTACCTCCCCACGAGGGTGCATCCTCCTCTCACTGAGAAATACTGCTCCCTGTCAGCCCTTGTCACACATCCCCAGTAGCTTGTCATATACCCACCAGCACCTTGTCATGCACCCATAGTACCTTGTCATACACCCCAGTTCCTTGACCTACACCCCCAGTACCTTGTCATACACCCACCCAGCACCTTGTCATACACCCTCAGTACCTTGTCATACACCCCAGTTCCTTGACCTACACCCTCAGTACCTTGTCATACACCCCAGTTCCTTGACCTACACCCCCAGTACCTTGTCATACACCCACCCAGCACCTTGTCATACACCCTCAGTACCTTGTCATACACCCCAGTTCCTTGACCTACACCCCCAGTACCTTGTCATACACCCACCCAGCACCTTGTCATACACCCTCAGTACCTTGTCATACACCCCAGTTCCTTGACCTACACCCTCAGTACCTTGTCATACACCCCAGTTCCTTGACCTACACCCTCAGTACCTTGTCATACACCCCAGTTCCTTGACCTACACCCCCAGTACCTTGTCATACACCCACCCAGCACCTTGTAATACACCCCCAGTACCTTGTCATACATCCCCAGTTCCTTGTCATACAGCCCCATAACCACACCCCCAGCACCTTGTCATATACCCCCAGCACCTTGTCATACACCCCCAGTACCTTGTCATACACCCACCCAGTACCTTGTCATATACCCCCAGTACCTTGTCATATACCCACCCAGCACCTTGTCATCCACCCACCCAGCACCTTGTCATACATCCCCAGTACTTTGTCATATACCCACCCGCACCTTTCATACAACCATCAGTACCTTGTCAGACACCCATCCAGTACCTTGCCATATACCCCTAATACCACACCCCCAGTACTTTGTCATACACCCCCAGTACCTTGTCATACATCCCCAGTACCACACCCCCAATACCTTGTCATACACTGTAACCTGGAGGGAGAAGCCCAGGGGAACTCTGAGGCCTTGCTGGTGGGCAATGTGCATGCAGACTTCCCGAGATGTTGAAGCCGAGTCCACAGTCACAGTCAGGCTCTCTCCAGTCAGCAAGGTGACAGAGACAGGAATGTGCTTCTTAGACTTAACAGCCTGCAGACAGACACAGGCTAAGGCCCTCTGTCCTGGAAGCCCTGGAGCTTGGCTGTTGCCTAGAACCTTCTTAAAACTCCAGGGCCAGAGATAGGCCCACCACCCCCATCTTCCTGCAGCCTACAGTGCCCATGGGGTCCTGGGCTAGGACACAGGATGGAGAAAGCTCTCTGCTGAGCCTGAGCACAAGCAAGGCTGTCCACATGGGGTTCTCTGGCAATGTCTGTGTTTCTCCAAAGCCTCCACATTGCTTGTGGTTATCTTATAATCTTGTTAATCATTATTAAATCACTAATAAAAATTTTAAAGTATTGCACCAAAGTAGAAAACTCTGGGTAGAGGGTGAGGGTAGATTTTCAGCTCCACAATAGGGGGTGGGGGTAGGGACTTTGGTGGTGGGAATGGTGTTAATATATACTCTTATTAACTTAAAGTTTTATAAGTCACTAATCAATATGAGGGGGGAAAATAGATTGAAAGTCTCGGATTTTTTGATGCATAGACCCTAGTTCTGCGTATGTATTCCTTCAATCTAAGCACTTAAGGTTTCAAATAAGTAACCTGATTGAATTTTTTTCTGATTGAATTTTAACAGTATATTTTTTTTAAAAGTAGGCAATGTATGGGGGGGAACTGGCATCACCCACACTGCCCATCTCCCACTCGTTGGCCCCTACCTGTAGCTCTGGCCAGGTGGGGGGCTCTGTGCGCACCCCGTTGGCATAGGTGCGCCTCAGACGTTCAGCACAGAAGGGTCCATAGCCAGCCGGTCCATGATCAATGAAGTTGAGCAGATACTGGCAGGTGAGGAGTGGGGGGGAGACACATGCAATGAGGCCACTTTCTACTGACTGCAGATGGATTCTATGAAGTAGAACACTGACAGCAGCTCTGTGAGGTGATGACTGTCTCTGCTGCAGTCAATGTGTATGTTATACATGTATGCTTATATGACCACTGTGCTGGACATCTTCAGCAGAATGCCATCTGTCAGTTATATGTCAATAAATGTGGACAGTGGTCTAAATAAGCAGGATAATCCTCAGTGATGTTGTGGTGGACACTTTCACACAACACACAAATCATATTAACTGACACATTTCTAAGAAGCAATTGGACCATGTATTTTAATTATTTTATTTATTTATTTATTTATTATTTGGTAGAGACAGAGAGAAACTGACACAGGTGAAGGAGATAGAGAGGGAGAGAGACAGAGAGACATCTGAAGCCCTGCTTCACCACTCATGAAGCTTTCCCCCTACAGGTGGGGACCAGGGTTTTTGAGCCTGGGTCCTTGCGCACTGTAACGTGAGTGCTTAACTAGGTGTGTTACTGCCTGGCCCCCTGACCGTGTTTTAAATAGATGAGGTTTTTTTGGCTTTTTTTTATGTTCAAACTACTCTTTGATCCATTAATTCAAAAGTTGCATTCTGTGTTCTCATCACACTGCATGCAGTTAGTGGTGCCAGCAGCTAGCAGAAGAAGCCCAGGAGAGCTGGCACTGGGGGTTCTGGGAATATAGGCGTAGAATTAAGCAAGAAACACATAACACGATGTTCAAAATAGGCCAGACGAAATACACAGAGATTCTTTTTGTCTCACTAAGAGAGTTTACAAGGAGATTCCACCTTGCAGTCCTAGTATCCAGGGCAGGTAGCCAGGTGGCCAGGCCTACTACTGCCCCAAAGGGTCACCACAACAGAGGAGCAGAGATCATTCTCTCAATGGTCAAAGGTGTGGCACTAAAACACCAGAAAAGGCAAGAAATACTAAGGGAAGTCACTTCTGGCTGTGTGGACAGCCTTTTGTTCTCTGCACATGATCCCCACAAATCACTGGCACAGACACAGGCAGGAGGGACATTGAGGCAGGGAAGCCTAGGTCTTTGACTCTTTAAGGCCCTGTCAACACCACACCACCATTCTCAGTTCTCAGGATGAGAGAGGTGGTATTTCTGGTGGATACTCACTCCCAGATCACCTTTGCGCCCTCTCTCTCTCTCTCTCTCTTTCTCTCTCTCTCTCTCTCTCTCTCCTTCCCTCCCTCCCTCCCTTTCTCCCTTAGTTTCTTTATCCTTCATTTTCTTTCTTCTTTTTTACCTTTGCCTTCCAACACACATTTTGACCACCTTCTCTTCCTCTCAGAAGAGAGGTCCTGGTGCCTGGACTCTGTTGAAATGGCCCTGTAGACCCCAACTAGGGTCTAGAAGGAACCGGGTCCATAGTCCTCGTATGAGCCAGGGAAGCCCAGGCACTGCTGCCCACATGGGCCTGTGGGAGAACCAGGCCATGAATGGGACATGGACCTGCTCCAGGGCAGAGGGCAATCATGCTCCAGCTGTAACCTACCTGCTCCAGGCCCCCTCTGGTATACGCACCTTCATGAAGCGCTCAGAAGGCGGAAAGCAGCCCAGGCAGAGGCTGAGCAGGATCCAGCCGCGGGCCAGGCTGCTTGTCTTAAAGTTCTCTGACAGCTGCTTGCAGATCTGGCAGTAAACCTCATCCCTGAAAGACACAAGGCACTGGGAGGAGGCTGGGGCTGGCTCTGGAAAAGGCCCAGGAACCCAGATGGAGCCCTAGTACCCTCAGCCCTCAGCGTCTTTCCTGCCATGTCCTCCGCCCACAAGCAACCAGCCATCTCAGGGGATTGTGTCTCCCTGAGGCTCCACATCAGGATTCCCATCAGCCCCTGTCCCTCATCTCATCCAGACCTCAGCCTTAGGGGGCGGGCGAGGGCACATCTGGTTCAGCATACACATCACCGTGAACAAAGACCCCACTCAAGTTCAAGACTCTGCTCCCCACCTGCAGGGGGAATGCCTCACAAGCAGCGAAGTAGGTCTGCAAGTCTCTCTCTCTCTTTCTCTCCTTCCCTCCGTCTCTATTTCCCCTCTCAATTTCTCTCAGTCATATCAAATAAAACACAAAGAGACTTTTTAAAAAACTGGCCTCAGCCTTAGTTCCCCCATCAGTCATCTTGTTCCCTCACCCTCAGTCTTTAGTGCCGTAGGCCCCAAGTTGTATGGCACCCTGAGCCTCTAGCTGTGAGGAACCTAGCCTCCCTCCACTCCTACCCAACCTTCAGGAGACCAGCCATTAGCACAACTCAACCTCAGAATCATTTCACACTGTTTCCCTCTGACCTGTGTCCTTCTCCATCTCTCTGGTTGACTCCTTTACCCTCTTATAAACAAGAGTCCCATAAAAACAAGTGTAACTGGAGGTGATAGAACTCACTGAGGTAAGTAAGAAGGTGGAGGACAATTACCAGTAGTTTTGCTCATATGTGGAATACAGAGAAGGAAAACATGAACTTATTTATTGGGTAGAGACAGCCAGAAATGGAGAGGGGAAAGGGAAGTAGAGTGACTGAGAGACACATGCAGACCTGCTTCACCAGTTGCAAAGCTATCTCCCTGTAGGTGGGGACTGAACACTTGGGGGATGGGGAGAAGTAGCCTAACTGTCTCTGAGATGTTGTGAGAGCTCTGAGAGCAATCTGCAGGAGAGACAGTAAGGCACAGAACTTTGTTGGTGGCTGTGGTATGAAACTGCAACTCTGTGATTCTATTGTCTTGTAAACCATTATGTAATCACTATATTTTAAAGAGCCCCACAGCCCCTCAACCTCATAGATCCACAGACTTACATCTGCTCCCTGATCCACAGTGGGCAACTGATAAATGCTTGACACCCTGTTCTCCCTGAGATAAGAGAAGGCCTGACTCATAACCAGACACTTCCCGACTCAGTGTCCTCCAAGGGGGCGGGGCCAGGTGGGGCTCACCTGAGACTGGGCCGCAGGATGGCATAGGCCACGATGAAGTGCACCTTCTCCAAGTTGGACATGGGTCGGTCTGAGATGGGGCCATCTGGCTCAAAGGTGTCGTCTCCAACATTCAGCTTGCTGGTCACCTGAGACACAAAGACACCATCAGGACAGCAAAGGAGGAAGCAGATGTGAGGGAGTAGAGGCCTGGAACTGCAAGGCCTGTAGTCAGTGAAGTCAGTTTGCCAGATGCTCACCTGCCCCGTGATCTGAGAGGACCGCTTCAGTTTCATGGAAGAGATGTCCTTCGGCCCTCTGCCCCTGCGACTGGACTTCTGTGTGTGGAGACAGTCCCAGTGGAAGACAGGCCAGAAAACACTTCACTGATGCTGGCCTGACAGCCACTTGGGATGGACTGAGTGTCTGCCTTTCCCAGCCACTTCCTGCTTGGGGTTTACAAGGCGCCATGCAAGTTCTTGTGAGGAAGTGAAGCAAAAAGGGGGAAAGGCTAGACAAAGCTTCTCAGAAAGTAACCTATTCCCCAGGGGAAGGCTAGGATGTTCTAATTCCTCTCACAAATGTGACCCTCTGATATAGTGCTAGGACAGAGGTCGGGTGCCAGGGACCCCAAGACGTTTGTAGATGAAGTGAACTACACTGTTCACTATTAGGTAGGAGCCTATAACAGTCTAGGACATGAGGGCCTCGGTCTTGCCTTGGATAAGCCACCAGGTTTCAGATGCTACCATAATGCCAACTGGACTTCCCTGGACAGATGACCCCACCAATGTGTCCTGGAGCTCCACTTCCCCAGAGCCCTGCCCCACTAGGGAAAGAGAGAGACAGGCTGGGAGTATGGATCGACCTGCCAGCACCCATGTTCAACGGGAAAGCAATTACAGAAGCCAGACCTTCCACCTTCTGCACCTCATAGTGACCCTGGTTCCATACTCCAAGAGGGATAAAGAATAAAAAAGATATCAGGGGAGGGGAGGGGATACAGAGCTCTGGTAGAGGGAATTGTACCCCTCTTATCCTATGATCTTGTCAGTGTTTCCATTTTATAAATAAATATTTTTTTAAAAAAAGAATTTAGAGGGAGTCGGGCTGTAGCGCAGCAGGTTAAGCACAGGTGGCGCAAAGCACAAGGACCAGCATAAGGATCCCAGTTCGAACTCCAGCTCCCCACCTGCAGGGGAGTTGCTTCACAGGCAGTGAAGCAGGTCTGCAGGTGTCTATCTTTCTCTCCTCCTCTCTATCTTCCCCTCCTCTCTCCATTTCTCTCTGTCCTATCCAACAATGACAACAACAATAACTACAACAATAAAACAACAAGGGCAACAAAAGGGAATAAATAAATAAAATAAATATTTTTAAAAAAGAATCTAAAATGTGAAGAAAAAATGGGAAGATACATAGACAGGCAGACAGATAGTTATAGAAATAATAGTCAACCCATATCTGTGACCATATCTGTGAACCACTGCAGTTTCCAGTGGAGAGAATGAGGATGCAAAACTCTGGTGGTGAAAACAGTGTAGAATTGTACCCCTGTTGTTTCATAATTTTGTAAATCACTAATAAAAAAATTTTTAAAGAATCTAGGATGTGTAGGAAAAGGAACTAGCATAATGGCTATGCAAAGGGTTTTATGCCTGAGGTGCCAAAGTCAATTCCCTGCACCATCATAAGCCAGAACTGAGCAGTGCTCTAGTTTCCACCCACCCCCACCACTAAAATAATAATGATAACAAATATCTATTTTGAAAATAGACACCTGCAGACCTGCTGTGCCACTTGTGAAGTGACCCCCTGCAGGTGGGGAGTCATGGGCTCAAACATGGACCCTTAAGTGGGTCCTTGTGGCTAGTACTATGTGCACTTAACCAGGTGCACTACTCCCCCTTTCAGTTTCTTTAACTTAAATAAACACTGTAGTCCCTCCCCTACCACCCTCATGCTCACACCTGTGTAAGTCCACCTGGCTGTGGGGACTGGACACCATCCTCCCTGCCCAGGGCATTGTGGATGTGCTGCATCATGAAGCCGCCACTCAGGCTGTTCCTGGCAAACAGTACGGGCTCCGGCAGATCACCCATGAACCTCAAGATGATGTTCCAGATGGTCAGGGCAGCCTGGAGAAATGGAGACAGAGGCCTCGCTAGAGCCCAGCAGGTAGCACAGCTGTGGTGACCCCACTCCTTCCTTGTTCCCTCTGAACCGTAAGGGGATCCCAGACTGGGGCCAGGGGATGGGGAGCAAGAGAACCAGTGGGTACCGAGAAGTCAGCATCATCCTCGTGGTAGAGCAGTGGGTACCGCAGGGGCCTTCGGATGTGAGTGTGGCTGGCTGCTTTCTGGAAGTAGGTCGCAGCAAACTTGGGGAAGGTGTATTCAGCCAGGCCGTCCACCTCCTCCTCAGGCTCCTCCAGCTCCACCACCATGGGCACCGTGTCCAGGTCAATCTCGGGCAGTCTCTGGGTCTTTGTTTCCACATCCTGGACCCCAATGACAAGAGGCAAAGGTCAGCCTTACTTCTCTTCTCTCTTCTCTTCTCTTCTCTTCTCTTCTCTTCTCTTCTCTTCTCTTCTCTTCTCTTCTCTTCTCTTCTCTTTTCTTTTCTCCAAGGCAATTCTCAGCTCAAGTTTATGGGATTGAACTTAGGACCTCAGAACCTGAGACATGAAAGTCTTTTGCATTAAGCACTATACTATCTCCCCTCATGCTATTCACCCTTTCAGACACCGCCTGATGGGGTCTCAGGAGGCTACCTTGGGCGGGGAAGGCAGGCAGTGAGGCAGTGGTGCACCTGGTTAAGCACGCACACACTACAGTTCGCAAAGACTTGAGTTTAAACCCCTGGTCCCCACCTGCAGGGGGGAAGCTTCATAGGTAGTGAAGCAGGGCTGCAGGTGTTTTTCTCCCTCTCCCTCTCTCCCCTCTCAATTTCTCTGTCTCTATTCAATTATAAATTAATTTAATTTAATTTATAAAACAGGCTGCCTGGTCATCCCCTGGATGCACTGGACACCACCCTCTCCCTTTTGTATTCTAAACCTCCCCCCTGCACCCTCCCCCCCAGTAAGATCCTCATAGATCACCTTGTGATTGAAGGTCTCAGGATGAACGTCCTGGCCAGCAGACAGCAAAAGCCTTCAGAGCTCCCTACCTGCAGACATGGGACCTCGAGACCCACACCCCACCCCAGGGCCAGGGCTTCTCCTGCCAATGCCTGGTCCAGTGGCCTTCTTGAGGAAGTGACTCTTTCCCCCTCATGCCAAGCTGGTATATATTGGAGGGGTGTGTGTGTGTGTGTGTGTGTGTGTGTGTGTGTGTGTGTGCATGCCAGTGGCATGTGTACACTGAGAGAGGGCAGGATCAAGTTTAAGTAAGTGGGCCTCAAAGCCCTGGCTAGGGTTTGGGGAGAGTCAGCAGAAGACAGCCCTTGAGGGTCGGGCGGTGGCGCAGCGGGTTACATGCACGTGGTGCAAAACGCAAGGACCGGCATAAGGATCCCAGTTCAAGCCCCTGGCTCCCCACCTGCAGGGGAGTTGCTTCACAGGTGGTGAAATGGGTCTGCAGGTGTCTGTCTTTCTCTGCCCCTCTCTGTCTTCCCCTCCTCCTCTCCATTTCTCTCTGACCTATCCAGCGACGATGACAATGATAACTACAACAATGGAACAATGGGGGCAACAGAAGGGAATAAATAAATATTTAAAAAAGAAGACAGTCCTGAGCAGCAACTCCACCTCTCCTCTCACCTGTTGGCCCCACCCGTGCCCCCTTAGGCACCATGTACTCCTGCCATCTCAAAAAGTCTCTTTCTTTCTTTCTTTTTTTTTCCGATTGCCACCATGGTTAATATTGAGAATCAGCTCTTGGCAGCCATTTTTCCCTTTTTGTTTTTCTTTCTATTTTATTGGATAGGACAGAGAGAAATTGAGAAGGCAGAAGAAAATCAAGAGGGAGACAGAAAGATAGGCACCTACAGACCTGCTCCACCACTCATGAAGTGTACCCCCTACAGATGGGAAGCAAAGGCTCAAACCCAGGTCCCGATGCATGGTAATATGTGCACTTAACCAGGTGCACCACCGCCCAATCTTCCAGCTCAAAAGTTCTCTGCTTCAAGCCCCAAGTCCATTCTGCAGAACAGTTCTAAAGTGCTCTGAGACGAGTCTAGTACATGTGAGAAATACTGTATGATCAGAAGCCCAAGGGCAGCTATATGTGTTGGGGTCTGGGAAGCCTTACAGGTAAGATACCTGCTTAACTAGAAAGGGTCTGAATGTGTCCTGGAGCCTCCCCTTCCCAGATCCCTGCCCCACCAGGGAAAGATAGAGACAGGCTGGGGGATGGATCCACCTGCCAACACCCATGCCCAGCAGAGAAGCAATTACAGAAGCCAGAACTCCCACCTTCTGCACCTCAAAAAAGCATTTTGGTCCATACTCCCAAAGGGCAAGAAATGATAGGGTAAAGATGACCAGAGGGCTCTGAACTCCAACTCCATCAGGACCCAGAGAAAGAAGAGGAAAAAGAGAAAGACATTTGGATGTAGTAATAGGTGTAGGTGTGACTTAGAAAAATAGGACCATAGCAAAAAAAAAAGGGGGGGGGGAAATACATACAAATATAGACAGATAATTGTAGAAATAATAGTCAACCCATATCTGCAGCCTTAGGAGAACTGCTGTAGCTTCCAATGGAGAGGATGGGGATCCAGAACTTTGGTGGTACGAAAGGTATGGTGTTGTACCCCTGTTGTCTTGTTATTTTGTAAATCAATATTAAATCACTAATAAAATTAATAATAGTAATAATAATGTAGGAAGAGTCTGACCACGGAAGCCCAGACATCACTTCCTAGACATCACTTCCACATCTGCCTAGAACAACACCTACTCTGCCAGCAAGTCCTACGCCCTGGTTTGTTAGCGGTCAGTGACTTGAAGGAGGCCCCCAGCTCCACCCAGACCAAAGCTCAAAGAACAGAAGCCATCTTACCTGGAAGGTTGGTGAGGTCTGCCCCTCCTGCCCACTCAGCATAGAAGGGAGGAAGCCAAATACTTTCTCCACCATTTCGGTGTCACTGATGGTATCATAGATGGACTTGCGCTTCCAGGGAAGAGGAGCACTGGGGCTCTTCGGTTCTTTGTCAGGGACAATCACTGGTCCCTGCACACACAGCCCAAAAGGCAAAGGTCACTCACAGGTCCAGCTAGGGCAAGCCCACAAGAATCTATATATATCTTCTGCTCCTGATAGCATTTTTCCTAATAAATATATTCCTCCTGAGATCCCAGGTCTTAATAGCTAATGACCAGAGATCAAATTTACTTTTGCTGTGGGAAATCAGACATCCAGAAAAGGGGATGCAGGGGAACCTCAAGTCCCAAGGACCCCAAGAATCTACCTGCTAGACACAGCTCCAATGCTCCCAGTCCCTGCCTTCAAAGAGCAGCAGGCTCCACCGGAGAGCAGCTGAGCTGTGTCCATGTACAGGGGACCTGTTCTGGGGTCTGCCTGGAGCCCCGTAGTGAGAGGAGCATGCTGTGCACCTGCCTAGAGGTCTCGTCCCATATTCTCCCTGGCCAGTTACCACTGGTTAGCTCTATAAGTCTCATGTTCATCTATGGAGCAGAGGTGGTCATTTTCCTCATCTCTTCCTCATCACAGCTTCCAAGTGAGCCAACCCCAAGAAATGAAGTGGCATCTCGAGGGACCTCTAGAGGGAATGAATGATATCAAGCAAAGGTGAAATGAAATTTTCTTTTTCTCTGTTTTGCCTCCAGGGTTGTTGATGGGGCTCGGTGCCAGCACTATGAATCCACTGCTCCTGGAGCCCATTGTTTTTTGTTGTTTTTTTTTTTTTTTTCATTTTATTGGATAGGACAGAGAGAAATTGAGAGGGGAAGGGAAGGGAAAGCTAGACACCTACAGACCTGCTTTACCACTTGTGAGGCTCTCCCCCTGCAGGTGGGCTGCGGGGGCTCAAGCCCTGATCCTTGCACAGGTCCTTGCACTTTGTACTATGTGTGCTTAACTGGGTGCCCCACTGCCCAGGGGACCCCAAAGATGAAATTTCAAACAATAGTAATGTGCATCCTGCCACAGGTACCCTGCCCCTCAGTCTCTACAGAGACTGGAGAGTTTCCCTGCTCTGCTCCTAAATCCTAAGCTGTCATGCTGCAGTCCAGTGAGCAGGGGTCTTCACTCTCCCTTGTGGAACTTTGACCTCCATAGTCTACCCGGCCCTGGCCTCTTTACTTTCTGGGGGACCCCTAGGCCCTGCTGAGAAAATATCTTGGAAAGAGAGGAGGTCTTTAAGGAGTTCTCTTTCAGGGCTCTGGATTTAAGATGGCAGCTGGAAGGACACCTCTTGTGCTCCCAGGTGGCTCCTGGTGTGCCCTCAAATTATATCAGAGTCTGCTGCAGCAAGAGCTTTGGACAAATGCACAGGATAAGTGTCCCAGGAAGACCCCCGCCCCCACCTGCCCACCTTGATCTGGGCCCCTGCCAGCCCCCCCATGCCCAAGAACACTAAAAACCTACATTGACTTTGAGATGCTGGAGCTTCCTCCGAGCGGCCATGCCCCTGGCGTGTGCCTGAAGCAGCACCACTGCCCTCCTCTTCACCTGCATTTGCTGGCGCACCAAGTAGCCCCTGCAGAGGGCCTGCAGCTGAACTACCCTATGCCTCATCATCTGGTACTGCTTTGCCAGCAGGTGGCTCCTGGCGATGGCCTGCAGGCGCTCAAAGCCCAGAAGAATCTGTGGAGGGAAGAGGCAGGTGCACTCACAGATGGGCCAGGGTCAGCTGGCACCAAGACCCAGGAGAGAGGAGAGCCAGAGGCAAGCCATGATGTCCTGGGAGCCTCACAACCCAGCTCTCCCGTTCTCTGCTATTAGGCCAGAGACGACCTGAACTGCCCCTGCGGCTACAGACAGACTATGACCCACATAGTCAACGACTGCCACCTCTCCAGATTCAAAGGAGGTCTCGAAACTTGACATCAGGCTCAACCTGATGCTGTTGACTGGCTACAGAAGAAGGGCAAATGCTAGAAGAAGAAGGCAAGATGTGGGTGCTGAAAGGTTATGTCTCTGGGACCACAGCAGAGTAAGTGAGTAATCACCCCTGATGTTCCTAGAACATGGTCTGACACACACACAAGTGTTAAGCACATGTCTACTGCATGGCATAAGTGATGGATTGTCCAGTGATAGAAAATGAACATGCCTACCACGTGAGGGATGGGCTGCCAAACTGTCAGGCACTCATGGGCCTGTGTGGAGGCTGGCATCCAGGGCCAGCATGTTAACTTAGGAGGAGAGCCAAGGAGGTGCCTCAGAGACAGAGCACCCGCCTTGCATGCACAAGGCCCTGGGTTCAATACCAGCACCAAAAGGACAGCAACAAAGATAAAGTCCAGATGAACCCCAAGGATGACAGAGAATGCTTCTCTCTCCCTCCTCACCCCCCCACACAAATTTTTAATCTTTTTTATTTATTATTAATTATTATCTGGCTAGAGACAGAGAGAAATTGAGAGGGGAAGGGGAGATAGAGAGGGAAAGAGACAGACACTTGCAGCCAAAGCTTTCCCCCTGCAGGTGGAGAGTTGGGGCTCAAACCTGAGTCTTTGCATACTATAATGTATGGGCTTAACCAGGTGTGCTTCATACTATGTACACTTAACCAGGTGCACCACTTCCCGCTCCCCTCCAGGTGTATAATTCTACCACTCCCACATTTGCTTCCCCCCACACACACATCAGGGTGATCATGGCGGCTATGGCCTGCATGACTCCACTGCTCCCAGCAGTCTTTTTGTTTTCCTCCTCCTTCTTCTCCTCCTCCTTCTTCTCCCTCTCCCTCTCCTCCTCCTCCTCCTCCTTCTCCCTCTCTGTCTCTCCCTCTCCCTCTCCTCCTTCTTCTCCTTCTCCTCCTCCTCTCTCTCCTTCCCCTCCTCCTTCTTCCTCTTCTTCTTCTTTTTAGTATATTTTGAGAAGCAGAAAAAGTAGAGATACTGCAGCCTGCTCCACTAAGCATGAAGCTTCTCCCTGCAAACTCTCCTGTGAGGTGGCCAGGAGCTTTAACCTGGGTCCTAGCACCTAACTTGTCTTTCTATCTGGTGAACGAACACACACACACACACACACACACACACACACACACACACACACACACACTTGCTGTCCCTCCAAACCCCCAGCACTCTTACCAGCTTGAAGTTTTGTCTGTAGTGGTAACCTTTCCACCCAGCCTGGATTTTCACAGCTGCCCTCCTCTTCCTCAGAAAATCCTTCCTGGAAGAGAGACGAAAGTCAGGAGTGTGAGACACCCTCAGACACTGTAAAACTTTTGTGAGGGAAAAAATGGCTTTGAAGGGATAATGAAATGTCAGGGGACATTAATACATGCCTTCTTTTCTGGAAGCCTTCCTAAACCAAAGGTCGGCTTAGTAGGGACATGAAATCTACTGTCAGTATTCAAGTATGTAGGTGACAGCTGACTTTTAAAATAATCAGGGTTTGTTTGTGTGTTTTTTTCCTCATCTGTCCCCACTGCTTATGAAGCATAAAGCTCATTTCTCACTTGGAACTCATGCTAGATTCACCCCATCATTCTCTGGCCACTAGCTGAGGTATCTTCTAGAAACTAGGTCGGAGTCTCAGGGTCAGAGCATCTCCCTGGGGAAGGTCAGAGCAAGAGGGCATAGCCTCCAGGGGAGAGGGCAGCATGTCTCTCCCCTCTGCAGGACGATGGAAAACAGGCTGAAAATGAAGACTGTAGTCTGGAACTCAGTATCTGGTGACACCCAGGTAAGCCTGGTGAGCAGGACTATGTATTTGATTAGAGATTTAATAGTATTTTATAGAGTTATGAGATTACAGTGTGGAGTCCCACACCACACCCAAAGCCAAAGCTCCGTGTGACCCCCATAACCTCCACAGCTCTCACAATCCTAGAGCCAGTTTGAATACTTCTTCCTGTCTCTCTTTCTTTCTTTTCCTTTGTTTCTTTCATCTTTGTGCATGTTCGTGGTTTTCAGTTCTTTATATTCCACAGTTCCTTTCTTTCTTTCTTTCTTTCTGTAACTCTCCCTCTCTCCAATTAAAATAAGATAAATAAAATATTAAAAAATAAATTAAATCTTCTTACATGTATATAATACAATATCTAGAGAAAACATAAATAAATAAATAAATAAATAAATAAATAAATAAATAAATGGCTGAGATGCAACTGTGGCCTGGACTGCTAAGACACCCCTCCTATCTCATGGTCCTATTCAGAGAAAGCTACAAGCTCTGTCCCCATGAGCTGCCTGTGTCCTCCCCTGTTCTCTTGTTTGTGTCTCTGGTCTTTCCTGAAGTTGCTAAGCAGGCAGGACAGAGCAGAAGCAACACTTCGGTGCCAGCAGAGTCCTCTGGCCATGGCCAGGGCGAGAGAAACACCAGCGCTGCTGGTTGGCTGGGCCCAGACTGAACTATGAGGGGTCCCTTCTGCTGAACAGGAAGCTGATCCAGAAACATTCTCAAAGACTATTTAAGGAGCATAGCAAAGGCGTACCTTAACCATAGTTAAGGCTGGGGAGACAGTGTAATGGTTCTGCAAAGGACTTCCATGCCTGAGGTTCAATTCCCAACACTATAACACAAGCCAGAGCTGAGCAGGACTCTGGTATCTCTACCTCTCTCTCCCATTAAAAAAGTAAAATAATGGGCCACTTGGTGGTGCAAGAACACACACTATAGTGTTCAAAGACCTGGGTTCAAGCCCCTGGTCCCCACCTGCAGGGGAAAGCTTCACAATTGATGAAGCAGGGCTGCCAAGTGTCTCCCTCTCACTATGTTCCCTCTTCCCTCTCAATGTCTTTCTGTCTTTATCCAATAATAAATAAATAAAAAGAAAAATGTAAAATAAATAAAATAGTTTTGAAGCCAGAGCTGCCAAGTCATTTGGTTCTTTGCTGATATAGTTTTCTCTCCTTAACTTTCACCCCAGGTGCTACAATTCTCCAGTCAGCATAAACTGCATGGTTCCAAGGAGCTGGGAAACTATGTATCTCAGTTAGTGCCAGGGAAGGGCCAGGCAGAGGCGCCAGCCATCTCTGAGGGTGGCAGACACTCCTGGGGGACATGGTGGTGGGTGTGTGGGCTGGGGTGGGGGGCCTGGGGAAGGGCAGGCACCTGTATTTGTAGCCCCGCAGTACTCTCTGGATACTGACAGCCGCTTGGTTCAAGGCCTGACTCCTCTGAATCTCCAGCATGGTGTCCTGATTGTCCTGGCATGGGGAGATGGCATCATGCACTGCCCCCATCACCTGCACCCCCACATCCAGAGCTCTGGCCCAGAAACCAGAGTGATACCAGCCTTCCCTGTGGGGAGCAAACAGGGTCAGGAACCCTCAAATTAGCCCAAAGGTGGCCCAGAGACTAGAGCTGCAACCTGGCCCTTGCATCCCCAATCCAAGAAGTTGAGTTCACTCTTCTTGTCAGTTCAGTCTGGACACCCCAAGGTGGTGACAGGAAGAGACTCCCCAAGTGCATGTGAAATACCCATTCAACTGTATTCCACACTCAGGCTGGTTTCAGTGTGAATACATTTCCTTCTGTCTTGGAATCTATAACATGAGATGATGGTGTCTTCGTTCCGGACTGTGACTTGGGTGTCACTCTGGCCCGCTTGGGTGTCACTCCACCAACCTGTATGCTCCAGGCCTGCCTTAATCACCCCTAGAACATTGGAACCATACCATAGAACAGAATGCAGTCCTGCCCTTCAGAGAATGGTGGAAAGAGAGCAGGACCCAGGCCCTTCCTGTCCCCACCATGTGAGCATCAAGCAAGCACTAACTGAGCCTCCTTGTGCACAGGAGAGTGAGGGCCACTGGAGACAAGAAAGCTCATAAGGTGAGGGCACCTACCTAAATTTATATATATGTTTATTTTTGTTTACTTGTTTATTATATATATTTGTTTATTTTTGGTGTAGCTAGGACTTTGCTACTTCAGATAGAGAGAGAAGGGGACAGGTGGTGGCACACCTAGTTAAGCGCATATATCAACATGCACAAGGACCCAGGTTCGAGCCCTGCTCCCCACCTGCAGGGGTAAAGCTTCATAAGTGGTGAAGCAGGGCTACAGGTGTCTTTCTCCCAGTTTCCCCCTTCCCTCTCAATTTCTCCCTATCCTGTCAAAGAAAAACAGAAAGAAAATGTTTTTTAAAAGTCAAAAAATGTCCCCAAAGGAAGCAGTGGATTCCTAGTACAGACAGAGCCCTAGCAATAACCTTGGAGAGAAAAGAGAAGAGGAGAGGAGAGGAGAGGAGAGGAGAGGAGAGGAGAGGAGAGGAGAGGAGAGGAGAGGAGAGGAGAGAAGATAAAAGAAAGAAAAGAAAAAAGAGAGAGGAAAGAAAGCCTCAAGGAACACCCACAGAGCCATGAAGGAGTGGGCCCTCTCTCTACCCTGTGTGCCGCCCACATTAACCCTGCCCTTGACCTCCTGTTCCACCCTCCAAAGCAGGTATGGAGGACTCTAAGCCCACAAGCCAGGGCTGGAGGAAGCTTGGGTGCTGTGTTCGTGTGTTCGCTCTCTCTCTACCTGAAACTGAAACAGAAAGTCAGCCCTAAGCAGCAAGGTACTAGTACCTCAAATAAACAAATCTTTCATTCTTTTTTTTTGTTTAAAGAAGACACGCCCACTTCATATGCTTTCTTGTCTTCCCCAGACTGGGCAGTGTGTTTCTTTCTCTCTCTCTTTTTTCCTTTGTTTGCTTTTGCAATCTTTATTTCTTTATTGGATACAAAGAGAAATGGGACAGAGAGAGAGAGAAATAGAGACTCCTGTAACCCTGCTTCACCGCTCATAAAGCATTCCCCCTGCAGGTGAGGACCAAGGGCTTGAGCCCAGATCCTTGTATGCTGTGACATGCAGTCAACCAGATATTGAGTGCCACCTGGCCCCTAATTTTAATTTTTTTTACTGCTACCAGGGTTACTGCTGGACCTCACTGCCTGCTGCAACCTCATTGCCTGCTGCATGGAGAATCCTGGAGGCCTTCCGTGTGTTTGTGGATATAAGCTGAGAGAAATTGAGAGAGGAAGGGGGATAAAGAGGGAAGGATGAAGGGAAGGAACAAGAGAGGGAGAGAAAGAAAGAGGGACCTGCAGCAGTACTGCTCATAAAGCTTTCCCCCTGCAGGTGGAAGCTGAAGGCTTAAACCCAGGTCCTTATGCATTGTAGCATGTGCACTCAATCAGGTGTGCCACTGAAGGGGTGTGCTTTTCTCTGCTGTTTCCCTACACCACTCACACACACATGCACACCTCTAGTGACTTGCTGCAACAGGGGCATGTGGAGAATAGGGGTCATACTCACAGGCGGCCAGCAACAGAGGCTTGGGGTCAGTGAATAGATGCCAGATGGCAGGAGCACCCCAGCCCCATACTCAGGAGCCTGGGGACCAGGACATCCCTCAGAACTCACCTTCAGAAAAATCTTGGTCTTCCCCACCTTCCATTCCCTGTCTGTCCCCAGCCACATCTCAGCGACGCGCAGGGTCATCTGGTGAAACTTGTCCCGAAACTGCCGAGGAAACACAGGACTGGCTTGAAGGAGTGGAGGGGAGCCTGGAGGGGGAGGATGCTCAGAGAATCCAAGACATCCTCCTGCTCCAGCTTTCAGGGGCTGCTGGGCCAGAATACAGTCATAGGCCCCTCAAGTCCAAGGATGGGTCCATGCCAAAAAAGCCACCACATTTGGCAAGTCTGTATGGCCACAGAGTGACTGCTAAACATTTATCAAACTCAAACTTTAAGATGAGTAAATCTTTTTTCTTTTGCCTCCAGGGCTATTGCTGGGGCTCAGTGGTGGTACTAGGAATCCACTTCTCCTGTGGCCATTTTTTTCATTTTTTTCGACAGGACAGAGAAATTGAGAGGAGGGAGAGATAGAACAGGAGAGAGACAGAGAGACACCTGCAGACTTGCTTCATTACATGTGATGCTTCCCCCTTCAGGTGGGGAGCAAGGGCTCAAACCTGGATCCTTGTATGAGTCCTTGTGCTTCACATCATGTGCACTTAACTAGGTACACCACTGCCAACCCTTTAAGATAAGTAAAAATTAAAAGAACATCATCTGCAATATTCTTGCCTTTAGGTTAATGATTAGTCAACAATTTGCTCTGCTCTATATCTTAACTCCTTTTCAGCCACCAGGTTCCAGATGCTACCATGATGCCAACCTGACTTCCCTGTGCACATGACCCCACCAATGTGTCCTGGAGACCCACCTCCCCAGAGTTCTTCCCCACTAGTGAAAGAGAGAGAGAGGTTGGGAGTTTGGATCCACCTGCAAACACCCATGTTGGGTGAGGAAGCAATTACAGAAGCCAGACCTTCCACCTTCTGCACCCCATAATGACCCTGGTTCAATACTCCCAGAGAGATAAAGAATAGGAAAGCTATTGGGGGGGTACATAATTCTGGTTGTAGGAATTGTGTGGAATTGTACCCCTCTTATCCTATGGTCTTGTTAGTGTTTCCATTTTATAAATAAAAATTAATAGTGCAGCGGGTTAAGTGCACGTGGTGCAAAGTGTAAGGACTGGCGTAAGGATCCCAGTTCAAACCCCTGGCTCCCCACCTGCAGGGGAGCCGCTTCACAAGCAGTGAAGCAGGTCTGCAGGTGTCTCTCTTTCTCTCACCCCTCTCTGTCTTCCCCTCTCTCTCCATTGTTCTCTGTCCTATCCAACAATGATGACATCAATAACAACAATAATAACTACAACAATAAAACAAGGGCAACAAAAGGGAATAAATAAATAAATATTTTTTTTAAAAAATAACATCATCCTATCCAGGTTGCTCCCCATCAACCAAATATCACCCCCAGACATCTCCTGGGATGAGCCTAACAGCCCACTAGTTTGAACAGTTGCTAGTATGAGACCCTCCCTCACTGCCCAGACAACAAAGAAATGAAGAAGCAGGACATGGGAGAACAGCCATCATTCTAAAGCTTGGAGTCCAGGGAAGGACTGTAGGCATGAACAAGCCAGCAGCTGGAGCCCCCCCCCCCAAAACTGGGAGACACATCTTGAGGTGTTAAGAACGTGGCCATGAACTTGACCTTCCTCTGAGGTCAGCGTGGCCGGGCTGACGGAGACACACACCTGCATCCTCACGGCACTGGGTAGCAGGACGCCAAACCTCTTGGAAAACTCCTCAAACGTGTAGCGAATGGGGAATCCGGACTTGCGGATGTAAACAGTGTCCATCATGCCTGAGTACCGCAGCTGCCGGATGCACAGCTCCCTGTCAAAGAGCTGGGGACAGGGACAGATGACTTAAGGGGTGGGTCTCCAGCACAGCCCCAGGAAGCAGACATGGCCGTGAAGGACGCTCGTCCAGTCACCCACTGAACTCTCCACAAATGTCAGAGAAATAATCACACTAACACTTCCTGAAGGGGTCCGGTGGTTGTGCACCTAGTAGAGTGCACACATTATAGCACACAAGGACCCAGGTTCAAGCCCCAACCCCTACCTGCAGGGGGAAAGCTTCACATGCAGTGAAGGAGGGCTGCTGTATATGTGTCTCTCTCCCTTTCTTGTTTATTTGTTTTATTATATAATATTATATTATATTATTTATTTATTTATTGGATAGAGAGAGCCAGAAGTCAACAGGGAAGGGGGAGATAGAAAAGGAGAGAAACAGAGAGACACCTGCAGCACTGCTTCACCACTCACAAAACTTTTCCCTACAGATGGGGACTCTCACTCCCTTTCCATCTCCTTATTCTCTCTCAGTCTCTCTCTGTCTCTATCAAAAAGTAAAAAAAAAGAGGTGGACTGGGCAGTAGCACAGCAAGTTAAGTGCACATGGTAGGAAGCACAAGGACCAACATAAGGATTCTGGTTTGAGCCCCCAGCTCCCTACCTGCAGGAGAGTTGCTTCACAAGCAGTGAGGCAGGTCTGCAGGTGTCTATCTTTCTCTCCCCCTCTCTGTCTTCCCCCTCCTTTCTCCATTTCTCTCTGTCCTATCCAACAACATCAGCAATAACCATGGCAAGGGCAAGAAGAGCAACACAAATGGAAAAATGGCCTCCAGGAGCAGTGGATTCATAGTGCAGGCACCCAGCCCCAGCGATAACCCTGGAGGCAAAAACAAACAAAGTGAAAAGAAAACGAAAAAGAAAGAAGGGGAGAAAAATTCTACCTTGAGCAACCTTGGAGTTGTGTAGCACAGCAGATGAAGTGTTGGACTCTCAAGCATAAGCACCTGAGTTAGATTCCCAGTGTGTCAGAGTGATGCCCTGATTCTCTCTCTCTCTCTCTCTCTCTATCTATCTATCTCTCTTTCTCTCTTTCTTTCTCTCTCTCCCTTCCTCCCTCCCTCCCTCCTCTTATTAAATCCTTTGTTTAAGAAAAAAAAAGTCTACCTGTAGTGCCCAGGGATATTTCAGAGTGGCTAGAGTGCTGGACTTGCAAGCACCACGTCCCAAGTTCAATCCCCAGCCCTACATATGACAAAGTCATTTTCTGGTTCCCCAACCCCCTCCCATAAAAAAATCAATGTATTTTTTAAAATATTTATTCTACCTAGATGATGGAGGTCACAGTCAATCCCTCAAAGTGTTTCCGAGGAGATAAAAATTTCTGACTTAGAAGCCGGCATCTATAAAAATACTAAATATTTCTCTCAAACTCAATACCTACAGTCATCTAATGCTAAAAGCTGTTTGCATGCATGCTGCTGAAAAGTCTCTAAGCACTTCAGAATGGTGCTCCCAAGGAAGATAGCTTCCAGCAGGGATGGCTCCCTCACTACAGTAGTTTGAAGAGAAAACGCCTTTTACTTGGATTTAGAAATATTCTAGCCAACTGCAGTCTTTCCCCTCCCCAGAGATGGGAGTATCCAGCAGAGAAGGATTGGAGCGTGAAGCTTTGCAGAGAATCTTGGCAGCACCGATGTCAGCTGTGACCCTAGAAGCCCTCCTCCCCTACATCATCCCAGCCAGGAGTCTCTGGGAGCCAGGGGCAGCCCTCTACCCCACTAAATCCGCAGGCAGGTAAAGATCATCTAGAAACACGAAGGGCCACAGAGACAGCTACTCGTGGGGCCCAGAATAACCCGGCAGTCATATCTGGACAACATTGCTAGTCAGCTCCACGCTACTCTTAGAGACCCAGCATTTCTCCTATGGTCTTAACTGCACCCCTGAGTGGAGCTGCACTCAGCTTCCCAGTCAAGACAAAGTATCTGAAGGCTGTGTCAGGATTCAGACCCCAGATATGTCCAAGCCCTCAGCCTGGGCTCACTCTCCAGCCACACAGCTGTCACCCCCTCAGGGAGGCCTCCACCAGGGGAAACTGCAGAACCTGAGTTTCGCCTCAGGCCTGCTCCCTACCCCAGACCTAAGGAGAAGCATGTGGGTGTAGGCAGAGGGCCTCTGGGGATACAGTGGTTGACTCATACCCCTGCACTGAGCTGTAAACAAGATCCAACCTGGGTTTCCTTTAACACCTTCAAGATTATTATTATTATTATTATTATTATTTCCAAAAAGGCACTTTATGGACTGAGGAGATAGTATAATGGTTATGCAAAGCACTCTTAAGCCTGAGGCTCTGGGAACCTAGATTCAAACCTCAGTACCACTGAGGTTTATACCAGAGCTGAGCAGTGTTCTAGTGTGTCTGTGTGTATATATATTCCTATCACTTCCTCTCTCATTAAAATAAAATACATTTTTATTTTAATTGTCATTATTATTATTATTATCATTGGTATTCTCATTATTGGATAGAGACAGCCAGAAATCAAGGAAGGAAGGAAAGGGGTGATAGAAAGGGAAGAAGACAGAAAGACACCTGCAACACTGCTTCACCACTTCTGATGCTTTCCCCCTACAGGTAGAGACAGGAGGCTCAAACCTGGGTCTTTGCACATTGTAATATGTTCTCTCAACTAGACATGCCACCACCTGGCCCCCAAAATACATTTTAAAAGGCCTTTCTTTAATTTAATATTTAATTCCATGATATAATTTTTTAGTCATTTCATCTTTCTCTTTTTTTATATAGAAACAGAGCCATAGAATCAGAGAGAGAAAGAGAGAGAGAGAGAGAGAGAGAGAAACCACAGCACTGAAATTTGCTTCAGTGTGGTGGGGCCAGGCTCAAACCTAGGTCATGCTGATGTCAGAACAGCACACTATCTAAGTGAGTAATTTCACCAGCCCAAGTTATTTCATTTTCTTTCAAGTAATGTCTCACAGTTCTGGAGGTCCTGTATTTCAGCCTTTGTCCCGCACAAAGAGCCCATGGGGCCAGAGAGTCCTGTGTACAAGTCACAGTCTCCCATCCCACCACACAGAAGCAGATGAGGCCTCCAAAGGCTGCCTGGCCTCAGACCTTGGCCATCAGCTCCTTAACCTTTCTGTGCTGGCTGCTGCCTGTACGGAGTTGTGGTTTGCATGTATATGCAGGCAGATGTGGTGCAAAAGTGTACCAATCTTTGCTGCCCCTCAGGCAGGAGCAACTTTACCAAAGAGAAAGTGATAGGAAATTTCCAGATGTTAGCTCCTGGATATGCTTATAATATGTGCTTGTAATCTGATGGTGATGCATTTATAAGTAGGCCTCAGTACAGGACTGAAAGACTGAAATATAATAAAGTGTTAAGAATGTACAGAAAGTCCAAGATGGTGGAGGTGGCTAGTGCAGGCTGGCCTTCCCTGGGTGAGCAAGTGACAAGTTGAGACGATGAAGGGCAGACTGAACCCTTCTGAGAAGGAAGCTTCTGTAACCTGGCTAGCTTCTGCCCTCCTAAAAGGTATCCCCCTCTCCCAGTAGTGTATCTTTTTTTTAAATATTTATTTATTCCTTTTTGTTGACCTTGTTGTTTTATTGTTGTAGTTACTATTATTGTTGTTGATTATATAGTTGTTGTTGGATAAGACAGAGAGAAATGGAGAGAGGAAGGGGAGACCGAGAGGGGGAGAGAAATATAGACACCTGCAGACCGGCTTCACCTGTGAAGCAACTCCCCTGCAGGTGGGGAGCCAGGGGCTTGAACCGGGATCCTTAGGCTGGTCCTTGTGCTCTGCACCACCTGCGCTTAACCTGCTGCGCTACTGCCTGACACCCCCCCCCAAGTGGTGTATCTTACACTAAGGCTATGCAGGAAAGATAATAGTAACTAAGGCAACCAGACCCTGAGCAATGGGTACCAGTCCACCCCTCAGCCTTGCAGCCTCTGCTTCTGTAATGATGCTTTTGCTCTCAAGCCTGTACCTCCTATATAAGTCTGTACTGTCCTTTTGTTGGGGGGCAGAGTTATCAGAAAGATCTAAGCTCCTGACCCACATGTAAATAAAAGGCTCTTTTCTTCTCCACCAACCTTGGCTTCAGTCATCTTGATTATTAATAGAGTTTCTTAAAAAAAAAAAAAAAAAAAAACAGGCTCTGAAAACTCAATTCCTTTAGCCAGAGATGAGTGGCTGGTGACCGGCAGGCTAAGAGCCTGGGGGCCTTTTCAAGTGGTCTACATCAGTCCCCTTATCTCAGTGTCCCTGTCTGCAAAATGGGAAAGGCGAATCTAATGCCGGCCAGACCCAATAGGATTCGAGATTCCTCCAGACTCCTCTGGTAGATGCCCCCACACACACACACCGTGCGTGGCTCCCACCCCAGCTTCCCTCGTTACCAACGGCTTCTTGTACTCGTTGGGCTTGATGCAGCGGATGAAATAGGGCTGGCAGTTGGTCAGGATTTTCATCAGCTGGTCCAAGGATTGCTTGAACTGGCCTGCCAAGGTGGAGGGCTGTTTGCTGGACTCTGAAGACTATGGGAAGAAGCACAAGGAGGGGTCTGGAGTTGTGGGCTGTACCCCCAGAATACGAGGGAGGGTCTCTTCTTCATTCAGCCAGTCACTTGTTCACGCATCTATCACAGGTGCCCGAGTGTCCCTCCCAGGTGTGCAGATACTCAGCTGAACACTGGGGGCCTACCCAAAGGCAAGTCAGATGTACTAAGGTGAGCTTCCCCACATTGGGGGTGCAAGATGACACCCCAGGTGAGAAGAGGATGTTGGAACTGTCGGCACTCCCTCTTCTCCATTTCCTCTTAAAAGTTTATCCTATACTGAGTTTACTGTTTTTAAACAGATTTACTAAATTTGTGAAATCATGAGAGAAAAAAATAGGCCCAAATCTGCAGCAGTGAGAAATTCATATATGCCATACAAAACAAGCAGACACAGAACACACATAGACTAAGATGGAAATATTAAATGATTAACAAAAGCAGCTGTGCCCACCCACAAAAAAAAAAAACAACCCATAGTACTCAAAAGCAGGAACTTCCATGCCCTCATCCCATCACTACCCCCCAAGCAGCAACAGCAGCACTGAGCACCTGCTTTCAGCACCCTGAGCCAGCCACAGGGGGACAGGAAGGGCAATTACCCGGAGCTCACCTTGAAAAGCTGGCTCCCTGCCTTGGTCTTAAAAATGGTCCCACGGCCCAGTTTGATTTCTGTTGCCTCCAGCTTGAATATCTCCTGCAGGAACTTGTTTTTGGAGGAGTGAACCAGGGTGAGGATATCTGAGCTCAGCACATCCCGGTTCTTCTCCAGGAAGCCTGAGAGAAAGCAGAGTCAGCCCACCAGACCACCTGACCCACAGGGAGTTCCTGGCACAGAGCGCCCACAGAGGAGCCCCTCGGAAGCTGTCCTCTCGCCTCTCCCTCAGCTCCAGCATCCTCTCAGAGAAGCCACCTGCCCACAGACACAGCGCCCGCCACCTCCACCAATCCCAAGCCACACTCCTCTACACTGGAACTCCTTGTCCACTCTCACCTGAAGTGAGAAGCTCTGGCAACAAACAAACAAACAAACAAAATCATCCCGGAATTATCTCAACAACTATGAAATTTAACTCACAAAGGATGAAAGACCTAAATGTAAAAGTTAAGACTAAAAAACTTTGGGCTGCCCCACCAATGTGTCCTAGAGCCCTGCCTCCCCAGACCCCTGCCCCACTAGGGAAAGAGAGAGATAGGCCGGAAGTATGGATCGGCCTTTCAATGCCCATGTACAGCAGGGAAGCAATTACAGAAGCCAGACCTTCCATCTTCTGCACCCAATAATGATCCTGGGTTCATGTGCCCAGAGGGTTAAAGAATAGGGAAACTATCAGGGGAGGGGATGGGATACAGAGCTCTGATGGTGAGAATTGTACCCCTCTTATCCTATGGACTTGTCAGTGTTTCCATTTTATAAGTAAATAAATTTTAAAAAACCTTGGGGCTGGGCAGTGGCACACGTGGTTAAGTACACATATCACCATGCACAAAGACCTGGGTTCAAGCTCCCCTCCCCACATGCATGAGGAAAGCTTCATGAGCAGTGAACAGGTCTGTAGGTGCCTTTCTTTCACTCCCCCCTCTCTATCTCCCCTCCTCAATTTCTCTCTGTCCTATCAAGTAAAAAATTGAAAGAAAGAAAACGGAAATGACCACCAGGAGCAGTGGATTCATAGTGCAGGCACCAAGACCCAGCAATAACCCTGGGAGCAAAAAAAAAGGACTAAAAACTCTAAAAAAAAAAAAAAAATGTAGGTGCCTTCTTAGTACCTTGGACTAGACAATGTTTGGTTTTGTTGAGTTTTGTTTTGTTTTCAGTTTGACTCCTAAAGCACACGCAACAGAAGAAAAAGTAGGATTTAATCAAAATTTTAAAAAAGAAAACTTCAAATGACACTCTCAAGAAAGTGAAAAAGATAACCCACAGAATAGAAGAAAATAATTGCCGAGTATTGACTTGATAAGGATCTCATGTGCAGAATATCTTAAAACTCAACAATAAAAAGACAACCCAGTGAAGACATGAACAAAGGATTTAACTAGACAGTTCTCCTAAGATGATATACAACAGACTAAATAAGCACTTGAGAAAATGACATTGAACTACCAAGTTAAACCCAAAGTCAGCTAACACATACACACACACAAACACACACACCGGCCAATGACATGCATTGTCAAGAGAGTAGAAGAGCTGGAACACTTCTGTATGTTTAGTGGAAATATGAACATGGCTTAGCCACTTTGGGAAACTGGCAGCTAACTCAAAGGGTTGAGTACAGGGTTTGGCAAAATAGCTCACTTGAGCGGTGTGTTGACCTGCAGTGTGGGTGACCTACATTCTAGCCTGGCCCCCACTGTGTTGAAGGAAGTTCTGGTGCTGTGGTCTCTTTCAATAACTCTATCTTTCTCTGTGTCTCTCTGTTTCTATCTAAAAATAAAATAAAATAAAAGGAGCCTGGTGGTGGCATACCTGGTTGAGTGCTCCCAGAAATTGAGAGGGAAGGGGGATCTAGAGAGGGAGAGAGACAGAGAGACACCTGCAGCCCATTTGTGAAGCTTTCCCCCTTGCAGGTGGGGCCCAGGGGCTCAAACTCATGTCCTTATACATTGTAATGTGTGCACTTAATCAGATGCTCCACACCCCTTTGTTTTTGTTTTTATTTTTGTTTTTATTTTTCTTTTTAACCAAAGCACTGCTCAGCTCTGGATTGACTTTGGAGCCTCAGGCATGAGTCTCTTTGCATAACCATCATGCTATCTACCCCACCCTAGTCCATTTCCTGTCCTATTGCTAGCTCTGTAACTGACTGTGTGTCATAAGCTTCCCTTCTCAGCCTCCTTGGAATCCCATCCAGATTTGTTTTTTTAACATTTTTATTTATTTATTATTGGGTAAGCAGAGATAAATTAAGAAGTGGGGAGGATATTGAGGTAAAGAGGCAAAGAGACACCTACAGCCTTTTTTCACTACTCGTGAAGCTTTCCCCCTGCAGGTGGGGAGCAGGGGCTTGAGCCCAGGTCCTTGTGCACTGTGATGATGTGTGTGTTCAACCAGGTGTGCCACTGCCTGGCCCCTTCCAATCCAGATCCTGAAGGTAACCCAGATGCAGATTTTTAAGATCCACACCTCCCGATCTCCAGAGTATAGAGGAGACACACCTACCCTCTACGTGGTAGTGCACCTTGCCAGCAAAGTGGGCAATGCCAAATCGACCATCGTGGACGTTCTTGGGCTGCAGGAAGGCCTTGTTGTTGGCATGAACACTGTTCAGCTTTTGCAACATGGTGGCATCTGTCCCCTACAAGAACACATGTGCTGTGCCATGTACTATGAGGTCCCGGAGACAGAGAGGTGAGCTAGCACACCAGGGGTTCTGGGGCTCTCTCATGGGGGCAAGCCAAGTGGGCTCAGAAATGACTGAGGGCCTTTCTTCTGTGAGCAAGCCATTGCCCAGGCATCAGATGCATGAGGACAGAGCCTGGAGCAAAGACGGGGCCTGCCCATCCACACGGCCTGCTCTCCTGCTTTATCTGTGCAACACCTCAGTCCTGGCTTCACTCTTAGACTATCTCTCCAGGAACAAGTACAATGTACGGAGGGCAGCAGTGACCATGGTTTCTTCTCCTGAACCTCCTTCAGCTCCTGGCCCATGGGAGTTTAACTAGCATCCCCTTGTGCACATCCCTGACCTAGCTAAGTGGTGCCTGGAACACCATATGTTACAGAGTACAAATGAGGCTGGAGCCAACATTCCTCCTGGAGGAGTGGGCCTTGAAGGCAAAGAGGACCTAGCTGGCTGGGATTCAGCTATTATCTCCTGGCAAAAGTCTCAGTAGCCCTGGAAGCCAGTGAGGCAGCCCCGGGGGCTATCTGACTGTCAGGAAGAGGCCTGAGCAGGCTCAGGGCAGGCACACACCTGGGGGAAGCGACTCTCTTCATCCAGTAGTGAGATGATGCTCATGGGCTTGAGGGCCAGCAGGTCCAAGGTGGGCCGGTTGTCTGTGTACTGGATGTAGTCCCAGGTGATGTTCTCAGAGCGGTACTCCTCCTGCTCCATCGTGAACACATGCTGCACGAAGAACTGCTGCAAGTGCTCATTGGCCAAGTTGATGCAGAGCTGCTCAAAGCTGCAGAGCGATACCACCAGCCAGGGCTGAGGCGGCAGAACTAAGCAAAGACCTTTTGCACACAGCCTCACATGGACTGCCCATGGAAGTACTCCCCCATATATGTATGGAGCCCCGGGACACGCTGGCAAACCCTTCCTCTTTTCTCTGCCTCTCCACCACCCCTTTCTCCACTCTGTGGCAAACAGACAAAGAAAAAAAAGAGGCCTGGCATGGCAGCAAGTCTCTGCCTTTGACTCCTTACGGTTCCCTGCAGGGTTCTTTGCTGTGCCTGCCACTTGACTCAGAAACTATCCTTGGCAGTCTAGTAAGGCAATGACCATGGCATTGAGCAATTTCCTGAATGTGCCTAAGATAGACTTCCTCACTTCTTTCCACCCTAGGATCCCTATTCTCATCTGCTCTATTCCTACTTTTTGGCTCCTGTTTATTAAACATTATGTCCTGCTTTATATCTTACCACCTTTCAGCACCAAGTTGCAGACAGAACTATGACTCCATCCTGACTTCCCTGGGCAGATGACCACACCAGTGTGTCCTGGGACTTCACCTCCCCAGAGCCCTGCCCCATACTCCTGCTGGGAGTATGGATCCAACTGCCAACACCCATGTCCAGTGGAGAAGCAATTACAGAAGCCAGAACTCTCACCTTCTGCTCCCCAAAAATAATTTTGGTCCATACCCCCATAGGGGGAGAAATGATAAAAGATGACCAGAGTGCTCTAAACTCCAACTCTTTCAGGGAAAGGAGAGAGAGGAGGAAAGAGTAAGGATATTTGGATGTAGTAATAAGTGTAGGTGTGACTTGGAAAGGAAGAGAAAATGGGACCATGGGAAAAAATGTGCAAATATATATATAGAGAGAGAGAGACAGACAGACAGATAGTTGTAGAAATAATAGTTAATCCATATCTGCAACCTTGGGAGAACTGCTGTAGCTTCCAGTGAAGAGATAGAGAACTCTGGTGGTATCTTATAATTTTGTAATATTAAATCACTAATATTATTAAATATTAATAAGTATTATTAAATATTATTGATATTAAATTAATTATATATTAATTATAATTGTATGTTTTAGAATTGATTATATTAAATTATATATTAAATAAAACTGATATTATTGAATATCAATATTAAATCACTAATAAAATTAAAGTATTTTTTAAAAGAAAATCTTCTTTGAATGCTTAGGTCCCTTTATACCCTCTGAATATCCCAGGGACTCCACTTCTGTCCTCCAACCTGCCCCTGCTCCCCAGCCCCTGCCACAGGAAGTGGCCCTCCACTCATCATTCTTGGTGCAGGTCAGAAGCCAAATGCTATGCTGGACTCCTAGCTCTATTCCCCACCCCTTCTCCAGTTTCATTGGCAAAGGCAAGTCTGTAGAATCTTCAAGGCAGTATCCTGAGCTTCACCACTGCTAGCCTGCTCCGAGCCAGCTTCACTGCCCACCCCAGCACTGTCCTTGCCTCCAGCCCACTCCTCAGAGGGGTCTACCCTCACCACTAGGGGTGCTCTCTGAGCGTAGGTTCAAGCATGCCCTTACCCTGTTTCCTGTCCTCCTCAGTCTGGTGTTCTTAGGATGGGACAGGCCCTAATACAAGAAAGCCTGCCTGCCACCCTCCCTCCAGGTGTGGCCCCTGGTCTCTCTGGACTTCTCACATTTCTTACAGATTCCAGGGCCTTCACTCATATGTGCCCCCCCCCCTTTCCTCAATTACTGAGCTGCTGCTACTGAGCATGTGTCTCAGGATCTGTTGCCCAGCGGCCAGGTAGTGGCACAGCTGGTTGAGCACGTATGTTACAATGCTCAAGGACCCAGGCTCAAGCCCCTGGTTCCCACTTGTAGGGGGAAAGCTTTGCAAGTGGTGAAGCAGAGCTGCAGGTATCTCTCTTCCTCTCTACCTCTCCCTACCCTCTGGGTTTCTGTCTCTATCCAATAAATAAATATGACAAAAATTCTGAAAAAAATGTAATCTGTTGCCCATCCATGCACAGCATAGTCAGCCTTGAGCTGGTTGGTGGGTGTTTATTCACCTGAGGTGTCAGGGTGTGGGCTCAGTGTGCTCCCCAGTTTGCACATGTGAGCTAACACATGTCCCAGCCTCCCCAAACACCCCTGGAAGATGGGACCGTGTGGGTGACTAGGTGCTAAGAGGCACACTGCTCTTCCTTCACCAGGCTCTAGGACCCCCGGCCCCATCCTCTCACAAACCCAGCTCGACTCCAAAGCCAGCTGTGATCCAAAGCCGAGCTGGGTCTGTTCAAGGGCCAGAGAGTCATGATCAGAAAGCAAGAAATTTCCATCGAGTTCAGGATGTCTTAGTGCTCCCATTGTGCTGGGTTTCCTTCTGTGGGCCCTGCTCAGTACCCCCTGGTACAATAACAATCCTCAGAGCCCCCACCCATTGTGGTCACACTCAGAGTGGCCTTGTTAATCCTGACTTTCCAAGAGACTCTACTTGAGAGATAAGACCTGGGCATGCCAGGCTTAGGCCAGCCCCTCCACTTCCCAGGACCAGTCCTCGAGGCCATAGTGCCAAGCCCATCACTGAGTCAGTGTGAGCTAGAGTACTTTCTGCTAGCTTTCCCAAAGCTATCATTTTCCTCAGACATACACTAGCCCTGCTTGATAATGGCTCAGAGCATCCCTGATGAATCAGCTCCTCTCCATGTCCTTCACCACCCACATCCACCCCGAGCCTATGCAACACCACAGGGACATCTGGATAACCCCTTTCTGACCTGCCTCCTGGATACAAACCTTTAACCTCCAGACTGGGATAACAGGCCACTGGGTCAGAAGGTCAAGGGATGTGAGGCCCCCTTCTGGGTAACCCACCTTCTCCTGCCAGACTCAAAAGACAGGGATGGTTGACAACATCCCCATCACCCAAAAGGACAAGAACCTACAGCTCTCAAACCAAAGCCTTGGATCTCCACAGCACCCCAGCCTCATCTGACAATTCACACTGGCTTGAGAGAACAACAGATGACGTGAGAAAGATGACAAATGACAGGACAAATGCCTGGCTCTCAGGGAGCTTTGAGCTGTTTATGTGTGTGCAGTGGGCACCCAGGAGCACAAAAACCATCTCACTGCTGTGGGCACCCAGGAGCAAAGAGATCATCTCACTGCAGTGGGCACCCAGGACACAAAGACCATCTAACTGCAGTGGGAATCTGGGAGCACAGAGATCATCTCACTGCTGTGGACACTCAGGACACAGAAAGCATTTCACTGCTGTGGACAACTGGAAGCACAGAGACTGTCTCACTGTTGTAGGCACCAGAGAGCACAGAGCCTATCTCACTGCTGTGGGCAACCAGGACACAAAGACTGTGTCACTGCTGTGGGCACCCAGGAGCACAGAGGCCATCTCTCTGCTGTAGGCACCCAGGTCACAGAGACTGTGTCACTGCTATGGGTACCTAGGACCACAGAGACCATCTCACTTCTGTGGGCACCCAAGAGCACAGAGACCATCTCACTGCTGTGAGCATCTAGGACACAGAGACCGTCTCACTGCTATGGGCACCCAGGACACAGAGACCATCCCACTGCTGTGGGCACCCAGGACACAGAGACCATCCCACTGCTATGGGCACCCAGGACACAGAGACCATCCCACTGCTGTGGTCACCCAGGACACAGAGATCATCTCACTGCTATGGGCACCCAGGACACAGAGACCATCCCACTGCTGTGGCCACCCAGGACACAGAGACCATCCCACTGCTGTGGGCACCGAGGACACAGAGACTATCCCACTGCTGTGGGCACCCAGGACACAGAGACCATCTCACTGCTGTGAGCATCTAGGACACAGAGACTGTCTCACTGCTGTGGGCACCCAGGACACAGAGACCGTCTCACTGCTGTGGGCACCCAGGACACAGAGACCATCTCACTGCTGTGGGCACCCAGGACACAGAGACCATCTCAATTCAGAAAGCCTGGGACCTGCCTCAAGGGCTCCCCCCACCCCAGGCCTCCTCAAAATGCAGGGAGGCCTCTGTGCCCAACCTGGTGGGTAGAATGCTACCCTCCAGCCTGCTCAGTGAGAGAGTAGCAATGCTCGTCTTATATTCAAGGGAACTGAGGTCTCATACCTATTCTTCTGAAAATTTTCAAAGCCGAATATATCTAGGAGGCCGATGGCCCTTCGCACATGTTTGGGGTTGTCAGGAGGTGGAACAAAGATTGCAGCATTGATCTTCTTGACAATCCACAGGAAGAGATGCCCATAGATGCCCTGGGGAAACATACAGTGAAGTCACGGGCTTCAGCACACGGCCAGAAGGCTGCACCTCGATTCTCTGCATGCCCTGGAATGGCTGTGCACACACTGGGATCCCGCAGACCTACATAGATGGCAATAAAGCCCCCCAATCATGGGGGGGTACATTCACCTGCCAATGCCCATGGCCAGTGGAGAAGCAATTACAGAAAGCAGACCTCCCATCTTCTGCTCCCCATAAAGAATTTTAGTCCATTCTCCCAAAGGGGGAGAAATGTTAGTGGAAGGTGACCTTAGGGCTCTGAACTCCAACTCCATCAGGACCCAGAGAGAGGAGGAAAAGAGGAAGGACACTCAGAAGTAGTAACAAGTGTAGATGTGACTTAGGAAGAGAAAGTAGGGCCACAGGGAAAAAAAAAAAGGCAAATATGCGTAAGTATAGACAGCTATAGAAATAATAGTCAACCCCTATCTGTTGCCTTGGGAGAACCACTGTAGCTTCAAATGGGGACACAGGTCTCTGGTGGTGGGAAAAAGTGTGGAATTAGACCCCTGTTATCTTATAGTTTTGTAAATTAATATTAGGTAACTAATAAAATTTTTATAAATAAATAAAATTCTAAATACAGAAAATATTTTCCCATTGTAATCTTGGTCTCTCTCTTTCTTTGCCTCCAGGATTATCACTGGGGCTCAGTACCAGCACTACAAATCCACTGCTCCTAACAGCCATTTTTTCCCATTTTACTGTATAGGACAGAGATAAATTGAGAGAGGAGGTAGAGTGGAGAGAGAGAGAGAGAGAACGAGAGAGGGGAGAGGGAGTGCAGGAGAAGAGAGAGAGAGAGAGAGCCACCTGGAGCCCTGCTTCACCAGTTATGAAATTTCCCCCTGCAGATGGGGAGTGGGGACTCGAACCCAGATCCTTGGCAGGTCCTTGCACTTAGTACTAAGTGCGCTTACCCAGGTGTGCCACTGACCGACTGCTTGATGTTCATTTCTTTTTAAAATAAATGAAGTTTAAGACTTGTTCATAAAAAAAAAAAAAAAAAAAAAAAGCCCACAGTCATCAGACAGTGTGCTGAGTCCGAACAGGCCCAGCCATCTCTGTTCTTTCCCACCAGCTCTCCCAGGGCAAGGAGCCTGGTCAGCTAGACACACCCCCTTCTCTGCAGCTCCGCACCTTGACAAAGGCATCCCTCCTGTCTGCGGCCTGGCTGACACTGAGGGGTCTGGTGACAAACTCCCCACGGATGGCGATGGAATGCTTGACCAGGCAGTCGTACAGCTCCTCCTGCTTCACCTGGATAGTGGTGAGGGTCGTATCATGGTGGGTGATGGGGGCCTGGCTCCAGGGCTCTCACCCATGGAGGAGAGGGGCCAGTCAGGCTTCTGGGAGGGTCAGAGTGGTCAGGAAGTCAGCAAGGCTGGGTGTGTGCAAAGGGTGCTGACCCCTTGGTTGAGCAAACTTGCACTTCTCCCTCCTGAGGAACAGGGAAGGACTGGGACCACTAGGTTGACTTTGAGGAACACTAGGTAGGCTAGCTAGAGTGACAGCACAATGAGTGTGCCTGAGGCTTCAAGGCCAAGGGTTCAATCCCCGGCAACACCACTGCCTGGTGGGCTCTGTAACCACATAGAAAGCTCACAAGTTGGCATATGTCACTTCCCCCAGAATAGCACAACTCTGGGAAGCCCTGGGGACACCCACGACAGCCCTGTTACGAGGAAGCAAAGTGCACTGGGCAAGAAAGCCTGGTGAATAGAGCTTAGAGGGGCCATAGAAATGGGGCTGGGGGTGCTGAGAGATGGCCACTAAGGAACAGGAAGAACACAAGAGAAGAAGCCATTGTGTTTAAGTCAAACTGATCATATCTGCTACTCTGTTAAGGATGAACTCACACTGTCCCCCTCCAAACCCACCCCACCCCCTGGGCTTGCAAAGTTCAAGGACACAGAGATAATGTCAAGAGTTAAGTGAGAGGTAGACTCCGGTGTCTGGAAGATTGTCAGAACCAGCCTTGACAGACACAGGGGCAGGCTACCTCTAATAACTTCAGCACAATGGCAAAGCTGGGGGTCTCCATCACATCAGAGGAGTCCAGGTTTTCAAAGACTGCAGCTGTAGAAACAAATGATAACAAAATAGCAAAATGACCTAAAGTGAGGGAGGAGAGGGTCCCAGGAAGGTTCCCAGACCTGGGGCAACCCCACATGCACATGTGAGAGTCTAGAATCCCTGGGACAGGAGGTAATTCAATCTGTTACAGCCCCATATTGCATGCCTGAGGCCTCAGGTTCAAACCCCACCACTAACTACCACTACCAGCTTAGGTCAGAGCTGAGCAGTGCTCTGGTCTTTCTTCCTCTTCCTCTTTCTCATCCTCCTTCCTCAATTCCTTTAATTGAATAAACAAATCCCAAGATAGGTAGGCAGATAGATGAACAGACACTAGAACGCCAAAGCAGAAACTCTGGCCTTTTCAGATTCCTCTTAGGGAGCGTGTATCCCAGGGACTCTTACCACCTTATCTGTGGTCTGAAAACACAAAGGCCCATCTGAAGAGTTCAGTCCTGCTGCATCAGTCTCCAGACTGCTCTCCTAGCTCATGTTCCTCCTCCTAGGGTCAACCCCTACATTGATACCACCAGACTGTTGGGGGTGGAGGTAGATGGATGGGACGGTGGAAGCAGGTGCATTCTCTATGGTTTGATTGCTTTTTTTCTAACTTTCTTTTAAAAGTAAAGCTGGAGATATAGTGCAGCTGTAACACAGGGAATTTGCATGTGAGAGGTCCTAGGTTCCATCTCTGGTACCACCAATAGACAGAGCTGGGCAGGCCCCTGATAACTCTTCATCTGCTCTATTTCAGCTTTTAGGTTCATGATTAGTCAACAATTTGTTTGGCTCTATATGTTAACTCTTTTTTCAGCCACCAGGTTCCAGATGCTAACATGATGCCAACCTGATTCCTTGGGCAGACAACCCCACCAATGTGTTCTGGAGCACCGCTTCCCCAGAGCTCTGCCCCACTAGGGAAAGAGAAAGACAGACTGGGAGTATGGATGGACCTGTCAATGCCCATGTTCAGTGGGGAAGCAGTTACAGAAGCCAGACCTTCCACCTTCTGCACCCTATAATGACCCTGGTTCCATACTTCCAGAGGGATAAAGAATAGAAAAGCTGTCAGGGAAGGGGATGGAATAGAGTTCTGGTGGTGCGAATTATGTAGAGTTATACCCCTCTTATCCTATGGCTTTTGTCAGTGTTTCCTTTTTTATAAATAAAAATTTAAAAAAATAATGATGAGGCAATAATAATCATTCTAAAACTGCATATGACAAAAATATACATAAAACTCACAGGTATGTTATAATGAATAACTATCAAGTCCACACTGTGCACCCACTACTAACTTGGAAACACAAAACCTACCTCAAGCCCAAAGCCTTTCCTGCATCCCTTCTTGCTAAGATAGTGGCTCTGTCCACTAGAGGTCACCAAGCTCCCAACTCTTCTAGAAATGACTTGGTTTTTTTTTTTTCTTTTTGTTAACTGTGTATAACTCCGCTAAGGAGCATTTAATTGTGTCTGTTTACCTGTGTTGATCTAACCATGTGCATTCTTTTCTAGCACTTAACTTTACCATTTTTAAGTTGTGTGGATGTGTGACCTAATCATGTGCCTTCTTTTGTGCCTGGCTCTATTATGCCCTCAATGTCATGTTTATAATACTCGCCCAAGTCCTGATATCTGCATCTGCCCCTAGCAGAGATGCCCAGTTTAGCTGATGGATGAATGGCCGTCCTACCTACAGCCCACCTGGAGTTATTTCCTTCACACACAGTGAGCTAGTGGTCCACATCCACGCTGTCCATGAAGTGGAAAAATAGGTGAATATAAGCTTGTGCTTCCCTTGTGTCTGATGGGTCCTGTCTCCTCCCTCCACATTCCTAAGCAAGGCAGCTAGGAAGGAATCCAGCACACTGGAAGAGATAAGATCCCCATAACCAGGGAGCACCAGGGCTGAAGATGATGTGCCTGCACTGTGCCAGTGTCTGCAATCCCTTGGTAACTGAAATGCAACCATGATGTAAATCCTATAAAGCCGGGGTTGCTCCTCTGCTCAGGGCAGAGAACTTCCTAGAGCTATCTAGCTCTCTCACCAACTGGTGTAGTAAAACTCCTCTCTATTAAAAACTCACCACACCCAGCTCTGGTCTCATGTTTGGGGATAATTTCTGAAACATCATACAGACACACAACTGCTCCAGAAAAAACTTACAGGGCCAAACAGTGGCACACCTGGTTGAGCACATACATTACAGTGCACAAGGACCAGGTTCAATCACCTGGTCCCCATTTGCAGGGGGGAAGCTTCAAGAGTGGTAAAGCAGGGCTGCAGGTGTCTCTCTGTCTATCTCTCCCCTTCCCCTCTCAACTTCTCTCTCTCTATCCAATAATAAATACATAAAATTGTTAAAAGGAAAATTGCAAAGCCTGCTTTTCTTTTCTCCCACTGCTTAGTGTCTTCCATTAGTTCTAGAACCAGAAATGATATTTTCAAATATCACCTTGCCCTACTCTTTCTCTGAGTACCAATTATATGTACACTACACCTCTCACTTCAGCTCTCCTACTCTCCCTTTGTTTCTTTATTTTCCTCTCTGTTCTACATTCAGAGTTTCTTCTGACTTTTCTCCCAAGTCAGTCATACTTGCTAGGATGTTAGAGTCATCTAATGAAGCTATTCATTTTCTGTACTTTTTTTAACTTAAAATTTTCTCCTTAAAAATGGTTCCTTTCAGAGTCTCTAATGTCTTTTTCTGTATTTTCCAGTCCCTATCTGTATTTTTAAGGTTTCTTTTTCCTTCTCTTTAAAAAATTTTTTAGCTGTCTCTCCCTTTTCTCCCTTTTTCTCCCTCTCAGTTTCTCTCCATACTATCAAATTAAAATTTTTTTAAATATTTTTTTGTAATCAGAAAGTGGATAGGGGACTGGGTGGGGGAAGAGGCCAGAGAACTGCTCAGTTTTGGTTTGTGGTGGTGCTGGGGACTAAACCTGACATCTGTAGGGCCTCAGGCAGAGAGTTTGGTGTGTTACTATTTGTGTTATCTTCCAAATCCAGTTTTGCTTTTTTTCATTCTTTTCTCAAGCACAGCTGTTTCACAGTTTTGTCCAGTGATTCTAATATATGAAAAATGCTTCTACTGCCTACGGTTCCTGCCTGTTCTAGCTCATGATACTTCTGTCCAAAATGTTCCCATTTCCTTTCCAAGGCGTGCTGGAGGCTGAGTTTGGAAGCCCACTTCAGGGAATAGTTTGTCATCTATGGCATCAGATTTGTTGCTACTTTATTCCAGGAAGGACTGTTAGTGACTGGACAAGAGCTTGGGAACACTAACAAGTCAGGTTCCTTTGTCCCCAGATGCTCTGTCAACAACTCCTGGGGCTTTATAAGCAATTCCTTCCTGTGTGACTCTGTGAACTTTCATCCCTCCTCACCCCGAGTAAGGAGCCCTTGAGGACCCAGAAAATATTGTGAAAGGCTTATCATTCGTCACCTTTGGAAGCCCCAAAGCTTTGACTTTACCCCCTAACCCTACAAGGTTTCCAAAATAATGGCTGAAGTCCTCATCAGTCTTTCCTGTGCAGGGCTAGGCCATGTGCAGGGTTACACCATGTTGGTGAGCCCTGCGGGGAGAAGTCTGTCATTCCTCCTGCCCCATCCCCTGTATTCCCTCCTCCCCAAGTGGTGTGACTTGGGTGGAATTTATTACCCATAAATTTCACATTTCCCAGGTGGAGAATGGCCGCCAGCAGTTTGCTGAGGTCCCAGTTCTCAGAGTCAGAGAACATGAGGATCTTCATGGCAGAGCGCAAGTGAGCATAGTCCTTGGCGTCATTGAGACCTTCACAGGAGGTGCAGTTCCCCTGCAGGATAATACATCAGGTTTTCTGAGGATTCTCCCTTACCCCACCTCCATCATTCTCAGGGTCCAGAATGATAGACTCACCTTAGGGACTCAGACAAGTCCGCTTAAAAGTGAAGCCACACAGACACTGGGGAGGCCTTAAGAGGTCACAGGCCCAAGCCCAGAAAAGACACAAGAGCACCTCCAGAAGCCAAGTCTTGGTATCATTAGCATGGCGTTCCTGGACTGAGCAGCCAAAGCTAAGTCAGCACATTCAGTGGCTGTGTGACCTTGGTCAAGGCATTCAATCTCTGGCGGGGAGGGGGGTGGCAGTGGTGCACCTGGTTGAGTGCACACGTTGCCACACTCAAGGTTCAAGCCCCAGGCCCCCATCTGCAAGGGGAAAGCTTTGCAAGTGGTGGAAGCAAGGCTGCAGGTGTCCCTGACCCAAAGGCCAGGCCAGAGTTTGGGTTTTTCTGGCACGGCCAAGCATGTGTTGAGCTGGCCTTCCTCTCAGTGGTTTGCTGAGCTGATTGTGGTTAGGCAGGGTGGTGAAGGAGGTCTGGGGAAGAAGAGGTGGGGTGGGGAGGGCGATTCACAGCAGCATGAAGGAAAGGACTGAGCTGCACAAGATTAACAGCAAGATGGGAGAGAGTAATAGGGTGGGTGAAGGGAGACAGCATAATAGTTATGCAAAGAGACTCTCATGCCTGAGGCTCCAAAGTCCCAGGTTCAATCCCCCCACACCACCATAAACTAGAGCTGAGTAGTGTTCTGGTCATGTCCAGCAGAGAAGCAATTACAGAAACCAGACCTTTCACCTTCTGCACCCCATAATGATCCTGGGTCCGTACTCCCAGAGGGATAAAGAATAGGAAAGCTTTCAAGGGAGGTTTGGAACACAGAACTCTAATGGTGGGAATTGCGTGGAATTGTACCCACTATCCAATATACTTGTTGATCATAATCAAATCCATAAAAAAAAATAATAGTGAGCTTGATAGTGACAAGGACAGAGGGAGGAGAGCTGGGGGAGGAGAGCTAGAGCAGGGCTTAGATGCTGGAGCCTCACCATGGTCAGGTAGTAGTACTCTGAGGGGGTGCCCAGGCCCAGCAGCCTCTTCTCCTCGGCGCTCATACCCATGAGCATGCTGTAGAAGATGTGGTAGTTGCGCTCCTCGGTGGCCTGGTGGGGAGGGATTCCGGACAGATGTGAGCAGCTCCCAGGAGGCTGGCTGAGCTAGGGCTGCCCGGCCTCCACCCCAGGGGCTCTCTGCTGGCTGTGCCTGTGATGCTGCCCCCAGGAAGGGCAGGGTCTAGCTGCCATCCTCCAGTGAGGTGCCCCCACCACCTTGTGCCACAAAGGACACCTGTCTCGACTTCCCTTCTCCCACTGCTCCCAAACCCCTAGAAGCACCCGTGCCTAGAATCAAAAGTCAGGGAGTGGTGTTGAAACTCAGAACCCACCTACTCCAGGACCCCACACCCCTTATCATTATGATTATTAGTGGTTTAATAATAATTAACAAGATTGTAAGATAACAGGGGTATAATCCCACACAGTCCCCACCACCAGAGTTCTGTGTCCCAATCCTCTCCATTGGAAGCTTCCCTATTCTTTACCCCTCTGGGAGCATGAACCAAAAATCTTTATGGGGTACAGAAGGTGGGAGTTCTGGCTTCTGTAGTTGCTTCTCCACTGGACATGGGTGTTGGCAGGTGGATCCACACCCCCAGCCTGTTCCTCTTTTTCTAGCGGGGCAGGGCTCTGAATCCTAGTCTCTTTACAGCCCACCCTGCTCACTCACTGACCCCCTGGAGTCCTGACAGCCATTGTTTTCCCTGGCCAGTCCTTCTCCATGTTTAAACATTAACAGTGAATGATTCTGCCCATGAGAATTCAAGCAATCCCAGGTAAATAATGTAGAGCTGGAGAAATATCCCACTGGGTAGGATGCCCATTTTGCTGTGCTACAGCCCAAGTCCAAGCCCCCGCACCGCAAGGGAGGCACTATGGGGATGGAGGAAGCTCTGCTGCTGTGCTGGCTCTCCCTTTCTGTGTCTGTCTGAATGCAAGGTGGTTGGGAGGGGTGAAACAGTACGCTGTCAGGTACAGGGTCCAGCAATGCAAGGTATTTACAGGCAAGGGTCTCTGAAGTCAAGACAGCGCCCCTGGAGGGTGTGCCTGCTTTTTCATGTGCACAGCCCAGGTTTGAATCTGGCTCCCACTGCCCTGAAGGAAACTCCAGGCTGTAGTGTCTTCTCCCTCCCCACTTCCCATCCCCCTCCCTCTCCCTTTCCCTCTGTTACTTTCTCTTTTTAATTTTTGTTATTATATTTATTTATTTATTGGATTGAGACAGCCAGAAATCAAGAGGGAAGGGGAAGATACAAAGGGAGGGAGACAGAGAGACACCCACAGCCCTGCTTTACCACTCGTGAAGCTTTCTCTCTTTAGGTGGGGACCAGGGGCTTTGAACCCGGGTCCTCGTGCATTGTAACATGTGCTCAACCAGGTGCGACACCACCCAGCCCCTCTCCTTCTGTTTCATTTGCTATGTGAAAAGTCATCATGTAGCAGTGAAGCCCCAGTAATGACCAAATATCTAAGTTTCTGAAGGAAAAGGCAGCTCAGCATGTCTACCTTGCCGTGAGCCAGGCCAGGTCTGAGTGCCAGCACCACACAAGGGCTCTAGGACCAGGGGAAATGCCAGTTCTGTAGCGTTTTCCCCTCTGTCTCTCTCTATCTGAATGAAAATTCAGTCAGGGAACAGAAAAGTCATACAGGGAAGATGCAACTCCATAGAACTAAAACAAACAAGAGAGAAGTGTCGCCCCTTCGCCTCACCTTCCACCACCTCTTCCTCCCTCCACAGAAGCACAGGAAGTCTGTGTTCCTTCTAGCCATTACTAATGCCTTTGCTTATAGCATATCTATAAAGTTTCCCTGGGGGAGTCGGGCGGTGGTGCAGCGGGTTAAGCGCACGTGGCGCAAAGCGCAAGGATGGGCATAAGAATCCTGGTTCGAGCCTCCAGCTCCCCACCTGCAGGGGAGTCACTTCACAAGCGGTGAAGCAGTTCTGCAGGTGTCTCTCTTTCTCTCTCCTCTGTCTTCCCCTCCTTTCTCCATTTCTCTCTGTCCTATCCAAAAACAATGACATCAATAACTACAACAATGTTAAACAACAAGGGCAACAAAATGGAAAATAAATAAATACAAAAAAAAAAGTTTCCCTGGTACCAGGCAGTGGTGTGCCAGGTTAGGCACACACATTACAGTGCTCAGGGATGCATGTTCAAGCCCCCAGTCCCCACATGCAAGGGGAAAGCTTCATGAGTGGTGAAGCAGGGCTGCAAGTGTCTCTCTGTCTCTCTCCCTCTCTATCCCCCCATCCTTTCTCAATTTCTATCTCTATCCAATAAATAAATAAAATTTTTTAAGTTTTCCTTTTATATAAGAATATATTAATTGCTCTGGAACTTCTCAGTTTTTTTCAACCTATATCTCTTTATAGTCCTTCCATGCTAACACAGATGAATCTGCTTTGATGAAGGACAAACTCCAAACCTCTGAGGTGCCTGTCCACCCTCCCACCAACCCCCCAGCCCTTTCCTCATGTTTGCTGGCTCTGTACCTTATGTGTGAATGTGTGCATGTGTTTATGTGTGCATGTGTGTTTGTGTGTGTATATATGTGTGTACGTGTGTGCATCCATGCACACGCATTCTAGGGGTCATATGAGAGCACAACACCTACCCACAGAACCATCTCAACTCTTTTGTTGAGGATGACACACAAGCTTTGGGGCATAGTACAATATAAAAACATGGTTGGCCTGGGGAATAGCATAATGGTGATGCAAAAGCACTTCCATGCCTGAGGCCCCAAAGGTCTCCGGTTCAAACCCTAGCATTAGCCAGAGCTGAGCAGCTCTGACCTTTCTCTCAGTATCTCTCTCACTAAAATAAAGTATTTTCTTAAATGAAAGCATAGTGACTCATGCTTTAACAGTTACTAGGTGGGGGCCAGGTGGTGGCATAACTGGTTAAGCGCATGACACCATGTTCAAGGACTGGGGTTCAAGCCCTGGCCCCCACCTGCAGGGGAAAAGCTTTACAAGTGATGAAGCAGGGCTGCAGGTTTCTCTCTGCAGATGTCCCTCTCTATCTCCTTCCTCAATTTTTCTCTGTCCTGTCAAATTAAGTTAAATAAAGTTAAAATCTTAAAAATAAAAAGTTATTAGGAATTCAAGAGGGTGGCATCAGAACGTCAAGCTAAATATGAAACCTTTTTTGAACACTGTGTGATACTGGGATTCTATGTGACACCTTACTTCCTAGCCACATGGTCTTTTGGACACTGTCATCCCAGTCTCTTTCCACAGTCCCTGAAGACACACTCCACAGTCCCTGAAGATACACTCTTACCCCAGGGAACTGCTCAGGCCTCAGTGTCCATGTTAGTGGGAGTGAGGAGAGAGGGCCCTGAAGAACGAAGCAAGTTATATGGGCGCACAATTCAAGAAAGAAAATGCTGTCGTTGGTTTTCTTTGACTGCCAGGGAAAAGTCATCTTGGCTCAATTCTAATTATCCTTGGCTTCTCTCAGGTAAAGTGTGGGCTCAGTGGCTACCAGCTAAGGCCCCAGAGAGTCCCTGAGGCCCCTGGGAAGGGAGGTTGGAGAGTAGGAATGAGGGCAAAGGGCCCCTCAGGGCAGCTACCCTGGTTCCCTGGATTCCCACCCCACATAGCTGGGAGCTGCCCACAGGACCCAGGTACTGGCTAGAGGCCTCACCTGCCGGCAGACACGGGACTTCTCCAAGAGAAACTGCTCTATGCGTGCGCCCTCGATCACCCCACTGGGGTTAAAGTAGATGTCGATGTACTTCCCAAAACGGCTGGAGTTGTCATTTCTGATGGTCTTGGCATTTCCAAAGGCTGAGGGCCAGCAGGTGATATCCATGATGAATGGATGCAGAGGGGAGAAATGTTCAGAAGTGTAACATTAGAGTGTTTTTATAAAAGATAATGATAGATATAGAAAAGGACTGTTTCTACCCTAAGTCTGGAAACTGGTAACAATTACCAGATATTTAGGTTAAAATTTACAATCCCGGGAGTTGGGTGGTAGCGCAGCAGGTTAAGCACACGTGGCACAAAGTGCAAGGACTAGCATAAAGATCCCAGTTCGAGCCCTCAGCTCCCCACCTGCAGGGGAGTTGCTTCATAAGCAGTGAAACAGATCTGCAAGTGTCGGTCTTTCTCTCCCCCTCCCTGTCTTCCCCCTCCTCTCTCCATTTCTCTCTGTCCTATCCAACAATGATGACATCAATAACAACAACAATAATAACTACAACAATAAAATAACAAGGGCAACAAAAGGGAAAATAAATATTTTTTTAAAAACTTGAAAAAAAATTACAATCCTAGGGTAAGGGAATCATCTTACTATGCAAATCTTCCCAACTAGGAAGCAATATTTTCCAATTAGCCATGGGCAGTATTTTTCTACAAACTCTTTGGCCATCTCTGCTGTTTTTTGTTGTTGTTGTTGTTTTTCAATTTTTTTTCTTAGCGATTTAGTATTGGAGGGATTGGAGATTCAGAAGTCTGGTGGTGAGAAATAATATATCTTTCAAACAGAGTTATCTCAGAAGACTTCTCAGAGGAGGTGATCAATCCCTGAACTGAAGGACACTTAAGAAGGCATCAGACAGTGTTGGCACCAAGGGCACGTGAAGAGGAAGGCGATGGGCAGATCAGTTCAGAGGTCGGAAAACATGCAGAGCGGCCCTGGAAGGGGCATCATGGCTAAAGGACTGGAACCATAATATGAGGTTCAGAGCTCAGTCTCTGGCAATGCATATACCAGAGAGGCACTCTGGTTCTCTCTTTATCTCTCATTGATAAATAAATCTTTATTCGCTTTTTAATTTTATTCAGTTATTGAGAGGAACAGGAGGAGACAAAGAAAAAGACTCAGACATCACTCTGGTACATGTGCTACTGGGGATAAAATTCAGGACCTCACTTTTTTTGAGAGTCCCACACTCTGTCCACTGTGCCACTCCCAGGATCACATAAACCTCTATTTCAAAAGAGATCATGGTTTGATGTATGGCACTGAAGAAAAGGACTATGAGGAAGGGGACAGGGAGAGGGGTGAACAGTAGGGGTGCCTTTTGGGTCCTGGTGCCTGATGGTGGAAAAGGACCTAGCTTGGGGGTAAAAGTATTTTGCAGTCACTTGTCACAGCAACTGGACTGGACACCATTAACCTCCCCCAAAAAGAAGCATGGAGCATCCTGGGAGGAAGCTCAGGAAACAAAGCTTTGGACTCTCATGTGTGAGGTTGAGTTTGATCCCCAGTATGTGCCAGAGTGATATGCTGGTTCTCGCTTCTTCTCTCTGCACTAGTAAATAATAAATATGTAATAAAATCATGGAGAAAGAAATTTAACTAGATGATACCATGCAGGAGGGGAAGTAGTAGGAGGTACACAGAACCAAAGCAAAGGTTCATGAACTCCAAGCTAAGAAATTTGGAAGTGGTTCTGCATGTGGTGGTGAAGGTAGTAATGGCAGTGGCTCGTTAAGAAAAGGCTACTTAAATATAATTCCATCCTGACTTCCCTGGGCATATGATCTCACCAATGCGTCCTGGAACCTCACCTCCCAGAGCCCTGCCCACATGGGAAAATATAGAAGGAAAAGATAGAAATAGACTGGGAGTATGGATCCACCTGCCAATACCCATGTCCAGTGGAGAAGCAATTACAAAAGCCAGAAATCCCACCTTCTGCACCCCATAAAGATCTTTGATCCAAGGGGGGCAGGCAGTAGCACAGTGGGTAAAGCACACATGGTGCAATGCATAAGGATCCTGGTTCGAGCTCCTGGCTCCCCACCTGCAGGGGTGTCACTTCACAAGTGGTGAAGCAGGTCTGCAGGTGTCTTTCTCTCCCCTTCTCTGTCTTGCTTTCCTCTCTCTGTCCTGTCCAACAACAATGATAATAACAACAATGATAAGCAACAAGGGCAACAAAAGGAGGAAAATAGCCTCCAGGAGTAGTGGATTCATAGTGCAGGCACTGAGCCCAAGCAATAAACCTGGAGGCCAAATATATATATATATATACTTGGTCCATACTCCCAGAAGGATAAAGAATAGGGAAGCTTCCAATGGAGGGGATGGGACACAGAACTCTCGTGGTGGGAACTGTGTGGAATTGTACCCCTGTGATCTTACAACCTTGTCAATCATTATCAAATCACTAATAAAAAATAAAAAAGAAAAGGCAGCTTACAAGGAGCACAGTAGTAGTTTCGCCAGCCATGCATAGACCACTGATAGATGAAGAAAGGTCAAAACAGAAGGTATTTGGACCACAGCTTGATCCAATGTGCATTTTATAGGGAGGTTTGTTTGGGGGTGTTCGTCTGCTTGCTTTGTTTTGCAATATTTTATTTCTATTTTTTTTGGTGCAAACCAAAGTAAGAAAAACACTTTGTATTACATCACAATATATATGCACCCCTAAGTGCATATATAATTAAAAAGAAAGAGCTGTGAGCTGAGGGTATTTCACTGTGTGGTAGTCTGTTTGTTCTAAAAGGCTAATTCCATGACCCCTTTATGGGTTGGAAAGCATTCTGAAGGCACTACCACCTGGCATTAGTCACACCCCAACAGACAGCAAAGATGTTGCAAGGGGTCACGGAGCTTCATTTTGTGGAACCCAATGACAGATTTATCTCCAGAAAGAACCCGAGTTAAGTAGTTTTTTGTTGTTGTTGTCTTGTTTTGTTTTGTTTTGTTTTTACCGAAGCACTGATTACTATAGCTTATGGTGGTGCGAGGAATTGAACCTGGAACTTCAGAGCTTATGGTATCAGAGTCTCTTTGCATAAACATTATGCTATCTACCCCTGTGAGTTAAGTAGTTTTAAGTGGAGACTGACGAGTTGATTGTAAAATGGATGGACCTGGGGAGGTAAAACCCTTGGAACAGCCCAATTAGAAAAATAACAAATTGAAACAAGAAAAAGCACAAATAAACACCCTGATTGCACATCTTAAAGACCTAGAAAAATAATAATAAGAAGAACAAAGGAACCCTAAAGCAACCAGAATGACAGAAATAACTACAGTTAGGGCAGAAATAAGTAATGTTGAAAATAAAAAAACCAAGGGAGTCGGGCTGTAGCGCAGCGGGTTAAGCACAGGTGGCGCAAAGCACAAGGACCAGCATAAGGATTCCGGTTCGAACCCCGGCTCTCCACCTGCAGGAGAGTCGCTTCACAGGCAGTGAAGCAGGTCTGCAGGTGTCTATCTTTCTCTCCTCCTCTCTGTCTTCCCCTCCCTCTCTCCATTTCTCTCTGTCCTATCCAACAATGACAACAACAATAATAACTACAACAATAAAACAACAAGGGCAACAAAAGGGAATAAATAAAATAAATATTTTTTTTAAATTGCAAAAAAAAAAGAAAAGAAAACCATACAAAAGATCAACATAAGCAAAAGACTGAACAAAATCGACAAACCTATAGACTCAAAACAAAAAAGGGAGAAGACCCAAATAAATCAGATCATAAATGAAAGAGGAGATATCACAACAGACACATCAGAAATTCACCATATCATGTGAGACTTCTATGAACAACTATATGCCACCAAGCTAGAGAACCTGGGAAAAAAATGGATGATTTCTTAGATACCTATGAATTTCCAAAACTAAGTAAAGAGGAAGTAGATAACATGAACGGGACCATCACAGCTAATGAAATTGAAACAGTTATCAAAAACCTTCCCAAAAATAAAAGTCCTGGACCAGATGGTTTTACAAATGAATTCTACAAAACCTTCAAAGAAGAACTAATACATCTACTTTTAAAAGTCTTCCCACACCTATGGACATCTAATCTTTGATAAGGAGGCCCAAAGTATTAAATGGAAAAAGGAGGCTCTCTTCAATAAATGATGCTAGGAAAACTGGGTTGAAGCATGCAGAAGAATGAAACTGAACCACCTTATTTCACCAGAAACAAAAATCAACTCCAGATGGATCAAGGACATGGATGTTAGACTGGAAACTATCAAAAACTTAGAGGAAAATATTGGTGGAACACTTTCCCACCTAAACCTCAAAGACATCTTTGATGAAACAAACCCAGTTGCAAGGAAGACTAAAGCAGAAACAAACCAATGGGACTACAACAAATTGAAAAGCTTCTGCACAGACAAAAAAACTACCACACAAACAAGGAAACCCCTCACAGAATGGAAGAAGATTTTCACATGCCATACATCTGACAAGAGACTAATCATCAAAATATACAAAGAGCTCAGCAAACTTAGCAACAAAAAGCAAATGACCCCATCCAAAAATGGACAGAGGATATGAACAGAACATTCACTACAGAAGAGATCCAAAAGGCTAACAAACATATGAAAAGTTGCTCCAGGTCGCTGATTGTCAGAGAAATGCAAATAAAGACAACATTGAGATACCACCTCACTCCTGTGAGAATGTCATACAACAAAAAGGACAGCAGCAACAAATGCTGGAGAGGCTGTGGGGACAGAGGAACTCTTCTGCACTGCTGATGGGAATGCAAATTGGTCCAGCCTCTCTGGAGAGCAGTCTGGAGAACTCTCACAAGGCTAGACATAGATTTTCCATATGACCCAGTAATTCCTCTCCTGGGGATATACCCCAAGGATTCCATAACACCCAACCAAAAAGATATGTGTACACCTATGTTCATAGCAGCACAAGTCATAACAGCTAAAACCTGGAAGCAATCCAGGTGCCCAACAACAGATGAGTGGCTAAGAAAGCTATGGTATATATACACAATGGAACATTACACAGCTATTAAGAACAATGAACCCACCTTCTCTGACCTATCTTGGGTGGAGCTAGAAGGAATTATGTTAAATGAGCTAAGTCAGAAAGATAAAGATAAGTATGGGATGATCCCACTCATAAACAGAAGTTGAGAAGGAATAACAGAAAGGGAAACTCAAAGAAGGATCTGACTAAATTTGGAGTATGGCACCAAAGTAAAAACCCTGGGTTGAGGGTAAGGGTGGATGTTCAGCTTCATGGGGCGTTGGGGGGTAGTGGGGGAGATGTGATGGGTCACAGTCTTTTGGTGGTGGGAATGGTGTTTATGTACACTCCTATTAATTTGTAGTCCTATAAATCACTATTTAAGTAATATGAGAGGGGAAAAATGATTGCATGTCTCAAACTTTTTAAAGCACAGACTGAGTCATTTTAATGCATAGGCTGAGTCTTTGATATGTTGACCCTCTTAGAAGCTTAGTCCAGGGAGAACAGAAGCAACTGGTGGCATAGTTATATACAAATAATATCAAAGGACATAAAATCTGGTGATAGTGTGTATGATACAGAAAATCCTAACAAGGGCATTGCTCAAAGTTAACCCAATTGCCAAATAATGTGATTATAGCAATAACTATCTATTGCTTTCTTAAACCCTAAGAAAGCAGGAACTTCCCGCTTCCTCTATAGAGCCTATCTTTCCCCCAGTCCTAAAACCTCTGGGGTGTGGCTCACTTTCCTGCATATTTCTCTCAAGTCATACCAAATGATATTGCATCTGTCAATCCCAACCTAGTCAATGCAACAAGTACCACCTCAGCATGCTTCACCTCAGACTGTGTTCAGAGATGTCAGATGTGGAATGTCAACCCTTCAGCCTCATTACTCGGGTGAGACCTTTCCTTTCATGGTATTCTCTAATTCCATTCCAGGTGGTTCACTTCCTAACAAAGTCCCAAATCCTAGATATAGACCAGGTCCCGTAAGATAGAGCATATGTTCACATGCATCTATAAATTAAGGCAAAATATACACCAGAAAGCAAAAACACACAATAGTCTGTAGTGAGTCAGTATCAAATTTATAATGAAATACTGTCTACTTAGACTTAGATACCCTTCTCACCTACCTCCTATTACAGTTCTCTCACTCACTCCAAAGCTAACCTTATCAAATCAAGAACTGCAAAAGCTGAATAAGGGCAAGAGACTGGCATACTTTAATGATGACTCTTTAGTCACTATCAGGCCATTCCACCAGCTGGAGCCCTAATTGGGGCATCCTGAGATTCCCAAACAGACTTGATGGGCCTAGACCTCAAATAAATCCCTCTCTCCATTGTTACAGGTGAGTTCTATCAGGAACAACACAATAGATCCCTTTATGTGCCCCATTGGACCTTGCCCTCAACTTAGATCAACAATGGTAGAGAATATTCCATCCTCTGAAGGGAGGTTAGACAACATACTCTATGCTACACATGAGGAAGATGGGTCAATATTGGGGTAGCATGGAATGTTCCTACTCAGGACCACAGAATGTGAGCTCAGATCTAGAGGGATGCAGAAGTCACATAGGCTCCTAAGCAAATTATGGGCCCCAGATCATACCAAATCAATGGGGTTTAAAGTCAACAATATTTATACCCCTTTCCCAGATTAGGGAGCTACTCTCTTCCCTGATCCAGTTTTCTGGTCCTTTTTCCAGCCATGACATCATCTCCCCCAGACAATAACTTGGATCCACCGACATACCAGATTTCAGGCTCAGGGGAAAAAGAAAAAAACTAGTATAGCCACAGGTCCTTTGGAATTTAACTAAAATATGACTACTAGCTTTCTACAAAATGGAGGACACCCCAACTCTTCATCTGCATTATCCCAGCCCTTAGGTCCATGAT